>NW_024870731.1:36617500-36980000 GCF_019054845.1 Dipodomys spectabilis | reverse complement strand
TCCCAATGTTCAGATTGCACTTATTAAGGATATATCTTGGAAGTCAAAGAATCTGGGTTCCTGGCCTACCTAGTCTCAGACTTGACATTTAGTGACCTTCGGTAAGTTTCTTCCCTTGTCCGTGAAGCATGGATGGTATACCTACATTTGTTGTTGTCCTTGTTAATTTAAGCTGAAGCTTAAATCCAGGCCCTTATGCAGATGCAGATGCCAGGCAAGGGCTCTACCCCCGTGTCACTCACCACTGATGTAAGGATTAAATACATCATCTATATATGGTGCTTTATAGAAGGCGGGCATTCAGTGCATTCTGTAAAATTATCATGATGATGTTTGGACACACGGATCTATGAGTAGCTAACAATAGTCAAGTAAACAAAGGCTTTCTGGGGGGGGGGGGGAACTCTGTTTTAAGAAGGCACCATGTTCCTCATCAACGTGGCTACTCTCCATGTAAGGGCGCTCAATAGGCTTAGGGACGGAAGGTCCCATTAAGCTCTTTATCTCGTATATTAGTAACCATTCATTCTTTCTGACTTTAATTATTTTTTCCATGTCCAATTTTTTGGGCATATTTTGAGCAATATATCTTTAGTGAGATAAAGTAAATGATTTGAGGTCCTATTGAGAACAACTTTAGTGAGGGAGTTTGAAATCACAGCTCATGTATTTACAGCCAACTGAGCTTTAGCAACTTTGATTTCTAAATGTTCTGAGCAAACAGCTGAACATATTTTTATTGCAGCCTCCCTCACAAATTATTATGAAGCCTGAGACATCTGTGTACCTTTATACACATCCTGCCAAATCTCCTAGTTAATTATAAGTCAATTTATTCCTGCAAAGTCATCTAGCTCCATGTAAGGCAAGGACAAAAGTAGCTTTGTATTACTTTTTTTAAAAAAAAAAAGTTAATTGTCTTTACGTAGTTATACAAAGTGCTTTCAATTCAACTCATCAGCGTAGGAATACACGCATCTTGACCAGTACCACTCCTTTCGTCCTCCTCCTCCATCTCTCCCAACCACACTCATCTTCTCCAGTTTCCTGGTTCCATTTTCATTATCTACAGTGAATATTACTTTAAAAAGTAAGCGGTACTTGTTTAGTGAGTAGCTTCTAACTTGATTTGGCATCCTCTAGTACTAATAATTCACCACTTCACTGGACCTGTTAACCATCTGTCTGGATTACCACCTGGAGTCTGTTGCTGTGCGTAATCAGAATTTCCCTTCTAAGCTAATGGACTTTACCACTAAGGAGAGAAACGAGACTGACACTGAGTAATTCTTTTTTCTGATCACATCCTTTAAAAATGTAGTATATACACAATGGAATTTTACTCATCCATTAGAAAGAATGATATTGTATCATTTGTAAAGAAATGGAAAGACCTGGAAAAAAAAACATGTGAAGTCAGAACCAGAGAGACAAGGGATCCATGTTTTTCCTTATATGTGGAAGCCAGACTTAGCTTGCACACCATAAAGAAATACGTTGGGTAATATGCATTTGTATATAAACATGTTAACTGAAAAATCCAGTAGATTCAAGGGAGAGCTCAAATAGTGTAGCTCCTTAGAAAGGAAAAATCAAAGTTCAGCAAAATAAAATACTAGGAAGCAGGTACTTGAAAGGGGTGCGATAGAGTCAAGAGGAAAGGAGTAGATGAATGAAGAAGAAAAGAGGAGAAGACTGCAGACAAGAATCAAATGTATGTCCTACAAAATTAAGAGGAAGGGAAGGGGTGTGTAAGGGAGGGGTGGGTGACATTGACCAAGATGTATGGTATTCATGTACTGCAGCTCCTTTTTACAACTTCTTAAAGATGATAATAAATATACATTTAAAACTTTTTTTTGTTGGTTATGGGGCTTGAACTCGGGGCCTGGGTGCTGTCCCTCAGCTCTTCAGCTCAAGGCAAACACTCTACCACTTGAGCCACAGCACCACTTCCGCATTTTTGGTGGTTTGTTGGAGAGTCTCATGGACTTTCCTGCCCAGGCTGGCTTTGAACTTTGATCCTCAAATCTCAGCCTCCTGAGTAGGTAGGATTACAGGCATGAGCCACAGGTGGCCCAGCAATAAACATATTTTTTAAGTGATTGCTCTGTGTTTGAGTTCGCAAACCCTCTATATATGGCAAGGTGTTTTATTCTTCTGTGATGTGACCTATTTGATGTTCTTATTTTCTTCCTTTGGATCTAGCTTCCCTATTTTCTTGGCACACATGTTTGTTCTTTGCACTTGCTGAGATCCTTTAGAAGTACAGTCAAATGTGTCTGTCAAGACAAAGGCGTTTCAGTGTGTTCTCATCTTAAAAGCCGCTCTCCAGATCAAGGAAGGCTTTCCTTTTACTAAGTTAATGTAGATATTATAAAACTGTAGACTTTTTTAGTCACCCGCATCAAATCATCACCCAAGATAATGCAAAAGAAGCTTCTGAATCTGCCATGACAGATGTATTTATTTGACAATTTGTATGAATATTTTTAGTGATTCTTTCCTGGGAATCTGGGAAGGGATTTTCTTTCCTTCTTTTTTTTTGAATTCTTATAATAATTGGCTCACCCATCTTTCATGAACTTTATTAATAGCTTCCATGTGTACCGAAGACCCTTGGTGCTTCCACATAGAACATAACCCATTTTGACTATTTGCTGATGACCCTGATAATTGGTGACACGCTGTGATTTCAGATTTTGCTGAGGCACAGACTGAAATTGAGCACGCGGATGAGGTGATGTGTGGGAACAGGCATGCAGCTAATGGATAATTCTAACTCCCTGCCTGACACCCACATCTCAATATGCTCACATTATTCTCTTCACGCGAGGATATATGGTAATTCTGCTGTAGCAATGGAAACCTTGGCTTCTGTGTGAAAATGGCCATAACTCAGAGGCCAGTCTTCAGAAAGTCATAAAGGCACGACAGACATTGTGGGATGAAGTGTACATTCTAGAGGAATTCAGAAATCTGTACACACTAGCATTCCCTAAAGTGAGGATTGGGGAAGCCAGACCTTCCCAGAGTTGTAAGAGTTGATTTCAGGGGAGGTGGAAGATAGATTTCAATTCTGATACCTACTTGGATTTGTGAGCGTGTCCACTTGCCGTGTTATGCTTTCTATGATCATTATTTTAATTTTTTTCTTGCTTTTTTACCATACCACCATGAAGAAATAAATTACAAAATTCGTATGGAAGGTATTATTAGCCGCTGTTTATCCCAGATCTATATCCATTATTCCTACTTCCTAACAGAGCCAGGACATTTTCTTATCCACTTCTTTGGCCTCTGGATGATTCCAAGCCAGTGTCTTCCACTCCTTGCCAAATCTACTCTTTGTGTTAAAAATGGCCCAGGAGAAAGGTGTGTATTTCTGACACAGAAGAAACCTCTCTGGTTTTACATTCTTTCCTTTTGTTGGCTTGCCTTCTTTCTTTCTCTAGATCCCATGAATCTTTTCTTCCCTTTTCATTTTCACATACCAATATTAGGTATCAATTGGAAAACACACAGAACTGTCACCAGCAGTTCCTTTGTCACCCAAGGAAGAATCTGCTTTAGATTCTTATGATCATCAGGGTGAACTGTAGAAAGAATTATGTCCTTAGCACTGCAAATGAGCCATTTGTTGAATCACACACACCTACACATCCACATCCACACATCCACACACACACACACACACACACACACACACACACACACACACACACACACACACACACAATGCCCAACTGCTCTTTCTAGATTCTAGTTATGTGAAACGTATATTTATTTGTGTTTTAAACTTGTTTGGTCCAGGTTGGTAGAACCTGTTGCTTCTAGCTAACATAAGATTCCTAGCCTAAAAATGCCTGATGCATGGTGTTATGCATGTAAAAATATTTGCAAATGCAATCTATAAATCATCTAAATGCATCAATTTCTTTATAAGTTAAGGTGACACATCTTCTACCAAGCCTTTGAGAAACCCCACCACTAACCACCCCTACCTCCACAGCATGCAGTTATCTTCTTGACCAGTGTCCCAAAATATCCAGCACATCTTGAGGCGTGCTAGCTTTGAGTTTGTGTGCACAAAATGCCACCAGAATAAATGGCACATGTGGGAGAAAAATGAATCTATCACATAGTCTATATAATGTCTCATCAAGGTGCTGATTTTCTCTGTGGTCTTGTCCAAGGGATACCCAGGAAACCTGTGAATCTGTTCAGTTGAGTTAAACAACTCATTAATTCACCAGAGGGGGAGAAAAAAGTAAAACCACTTATGGCCTGAATTGAGCAGCCAGTTCAATTGAAATAGCATTTCTCCTACTTCTCTCGGGGATAAAATTGGCTGGATTTTTTTTTCTGATGAAAAAGAAAAGAAGAAGATTTTACAGAATTGACTGAATCCATCAATTATCTTGGTTTTGCAAAGATTCTGCTCCAGACAGCCTTTGAACACCAGTGTTCTCCTAAGAGTAAAGGTTTTTAAAGCTCAGAAGGAAAGGGGGAAATAAAGAGAGAGAGAATGTGGTTGAAAGGAAAAAAATGGATGCGACCTTTCCAGAATTGATGGGAAGACAACTTCTTACTCGTTTGAGAAAGGTGGACATGCAGATCTTTTATTGAAGGCAAGAACAGTGGCAGAGTCAAGAGCAGTTAGGAATGACTTTTCCCTGAGCAGCCTCATACAGAACAACACAGGATGTACAAGAAGTGATCCAGAAGTCAGGGAAATAATTTATCAACACCACACCTGTGGGATGAGAGACAGTTGAAGTAGGTATAAAACTCCTGTTATCGAGAGGCAGAAAATCATGTAAGAGATTGAGACAAGCTACTCAGTAGAGATATTTTCAGCAACAGAGGACTACCACAGGCCCAGTTCAGTGGTGATTTAAGGTGTGTTCAGGACTCTCTCTATTTGTATCTTCACTACCATTGCTTTTAGCCTTGACTTTCATCTTTATTCAAAGCCTGATCTCCCTGTTTTCCATTCGGTCGTTTTTTTCATCTCAGCTCCCTCTTTCCTTTTTACAAATCTCTGGTTAAAAGATACTTCTCTTGCGTTCCAAATCTAACCCCTTCTTTTCTCCCAGTTCGTTTTTTATTCCATCACCAGGATTACAGGCTCAGACAGATGCATAAGCCAAGAAAAGAAACAGAAGGGCTCAGGAAAAGGCATGGGGGGTTGTCAGGGACGGCAAAGAAGCAGCAAGTGTATGCCTCACATAAAACTATAAAAATTTAGGGTAAGTTTATACTGACCAGGTACTTGTATTGACTGACTCCATTAGGGTTAGGGATCAGCACCTAAGACTTCTACTTCTTCAAGCTTGAATGTTAGTCTCTCTCCTTCTTTCCCTTCCTGCCTATGAAACTCTTTGGAACAATAAAATGAGCTATTCACCAAACAGCATCTCCGGTTCATGGCCACAATTTTTTTCTTTTTTTTTCCTTTTTAAAAAATTTATTGTGAGAATACCATACAGAGGAGTTACAATTACATGAGCAAGATAAGTACATTTCTTATCAAGCATTGTTGCCTCCTCGTTGTTTCCCCTTCCCATACCTTCCCATACTCCCCCCCTCCCTCCACCTGATCCTCCCCCAACCCGCTACCAAAGTTGTTAAGTTCGTTTTTGGACATAACATACATACATATTGTTGCAGTGGGTCCACCTGTATTCCTAGTTAAATGATTTGGTTTTTTTTCCCCTTCCCCTCCACAAATTATACCAACATCAAATACAGTGAAAGTATGGGTTATACTATGGGGGAGGGACATACAAAGCAACATAGAAATCATCTTATAAATGTGATAGAAACAATTGCATGAAAGGAAAAAAAACAAAAAAAGGTTTGAATACTTATCTTGGGGTTCATTCCCCTAACTGACCTTTTCTGCTTGACTCAGACATATACTAGTTATTGCAAATAAGGGAAACCATGGGGCCTATGTTTCTTTGGGCCTGGCTTACTTCACTTAGTATAATTTTTTCCAAGTCTTTCCATTTCCTAACAAATGGGGTAATGTTATTCTTTCTGATGGAGGCATAGAATTCCATTGTGTATATATACCACATTTTCTTGATCCATTCATCTACTGAGGGGCATCTGGGTTGGTTCCATATCTTAACTATGGTAAATAAGGCTGCAATAAACATAGTCGTGCTGGTAGCGTTAGTGTGGTCTTGTTTGTGAACATTTGGGTAAATGCCCAAAAGTGGGATTGGTGGGTCATAGGGAAGCTCTATGTGGAGTCTTTTGAGGAACCTCCATACTGCTTTCCAAAGTGATTGAACAAGTTTACACTCCCACCAACAATGCAGTAAGGTTCCCTTCTGTCCGCATCCCCTCCAGCATCTGTTGTTATTAGAGTTCTTGATTATAGACATTCTAACTGGGGTGAGGTGGTATCTCAATGTTGTTTTGATTTGCATTTCTTTTATGGCTAGGGAGGTTGAGCATTTCTTCATGTGTCTATTGGCCATCCTTCTTTCCTCTTCAGAGAAGTTTCTCTTTAAGTCTTTAGCCCACTTATTTATTGGGCAGTTGTTTCTTTGAAGATTTGTTTTTGGGGGATTTAATTTGTTAAGTTCCAGGTATATTTTAGATATGAGACCCTTGTCTGTTGTATGGCTAGTGAAGATCTTTTCCCAATCCATGGGCTTTCTTGGGCGCTATATCCTTTGCCATGCAGAAGCTCTGCAATTTCATGTAATCCCATTTGTCCAACCTTTCTTTGATTTGTTGTGTTTCTGGGTCTCTATTAAGAAAATTTCTGCCTGTGTCATGGCCACATTTTTTTGTACTGTGTTTGTATTTACACCATCTCTTCTGTACACAGTATCATTAATTTGGAAAACCAATGTAATTGTAAAATATTTGAACTTCACAGAAAAGTATGAAAAGCAATTGACTGACCCCTTTTACTTATTCTTCACATTCAGTAGGGCTATTATTTTTTCATGTTTGATTCCTGTCGGGTTAGTCCTTGGGAAATAAATGTTAAAGTTCAATATCACTGATTGTTTGTAGTTCGTGTCTGTAATTCCAACATTTCAGGATAACCTAGGAAGATATACCTGAGAAAAATCTGATATCCAATTAACCAGCAAAAAATCAAAAGAGGAGGTGTGGTCAAGTGGTAGAGTACCAGGCTTGAGCAGAAAAAGCCAAGCAAGAGCTCAAGGCCATGAATTGAAGACTTAGTGCATACACACACACACACACACACACACACACACACACACACACACACACACACACACACACACACACACACACACACACACACACACACACACACACACACACACACACACACACGAGTTCAATGTCTAGTGCTCTTTTTCTCTTATTAGAGATAGTTACTTGAAGTTCATGTATATCATTTCTATTTTTAAAGAGTTCCTTGGCCAGGCTCCAGTGGCTCATGCCTGTAATCCTAGCTACTCAGGAGGCTGAGATCTGAGGATCACAGTTCAAAGCTAGCCTGGGCAGGAAAGTCTGTAAGGCTCTTATCTCCAATAAACCACCAGAAAACCAGAAGTGGTGCTGTGGCTCAAGTGGTGGAGTGGTATCTTTGAGCTGAAGAGCTGAGAGACAGCACCCAGGCCCTGAGTTCAAGACCTATGCCTAACCCCCACCAAAAAAATTACCTTGTATCTATGTAGTAGAAATATATGGTGGGTGAGGTTTATGCTTTTATATGTTGAAGGTGGTCTTCTAGAACTTTAATTGTTAGAACCCAATGCCTCAGTGGACATCTTTGTTCACTACCCTTTGTCTCCCTTTGTTTTTCCATGGGAGACCCTCTCCATAACTCTTGAGTTGTTGTGATTATTGCTTTATTTAAAAAGTATTCTGCACATCAGCTATGTAGGTGTAATAATTGTCATTTGCCACATCTTGAACAACAGTTGATGTTTATATACTTTAACAATTTTCCCATTTATTGTAATGGCTGTGAAAAAAATGAATCTTAGTGTTTTCATTTGCGTTTTCTCAGTAAGAATCAAGCTGAGCAAATGTCATATTTATACTAGCCACTCACAGTCATTCCTTCGTGAATTACACATCCCGGCCACTTCTCTTCCTGGTGTGCTGCGCATCTTTTTGTCTCTTGTTGTTTATCAATCCTTATGTAATGTAACCCCACCACTTGCTGGCCTTGTTTGCCCAGGAAGCCTTGCTTCTCCTGTCACTCAGCTTCCTCTTGTGTAAAGTGGGAAGTAAAAGGACCCCACAAATGTGTTGTGAAGATTAATAATATTGTACATTAAGTACCTGGCACATAGCATGCCCTGAATAAGCTTTAACTACCACATTGTTTCCAGTAGTACTTGCTTCATGACATGTAGCAGCGACTGCTTTATCACACTTATTTTTAATGATGTGGTTCTAGAATGTTTTTCCCAACGATGATTGAGAAGCTAATTTTGAAAGGCTGCCACATGCCTCACCAGTAACAGAACTTTGCTGTTTGCTTGGGTTTTGTTTATTTACATTTTCTTTTCTTTTGCTTTTAATGAAGGGTGCTTGATGTCACTATGATTTTGTCCAGTTGACTACAGAACTTGGAAAAATGGTTGGTGCTATTCCTGCATCACATATGCTCTTATTAGTCTCTTACCTGAATATAAATGTGTATATGGAGCTTTTGGAAGCCATCTGGGATGTCAACTTTGGGAAAATGTATACCTGTTTACCATGTTCAGTTGACGTTACACAGACATTTATAGCCGTATTGCTCTAGAAACATTACACTGAATATTCTTCTTCTGTTTGCCCAAGAGAAATATACTTTACTAAATATGTAAGCCTTAGTTATGTGGGCTTAATTACAGAAACTAGTATTCTGTAAATAATGAAGAAATAGTTAATGTTATTTGACTCACAGGGTTTGAAGTATTTTTTCTAGTCAGTAGCCCATGATTTAACTGTATTTCCTGATCTCTTATTTCATGTGTAACATGTTAATTTTAATGTGGTTTGTACATTGTATACCTTGTTTGAAAAGTGGTCTGTTTTCCTGTTTAGTGACCCTGTTCTATTCTCAACTTCTTTAAGATTGACTCTGAGATGGCACCAGTGGGATCTCTTTGAGATTGTGTTGTGTTTGTCTTTCTGTGCTTGCTTTATTTGGCTTAGCTTAAGGTCGCCCACATTTATCCATGGCATGGGAAATGGAGGAAGGTTGATGAGTGGGTACAAAGTTGAAATTAAAAAGGAAGAGGATCTTTTGGTACTCTGTTTGGTGCATGACAGGTTGATGTTAGCAAAACATAATGCAGTGTATATTTCAGACATAGAGGAGACAGGATTTAAGTGTTCCCACAACAAAGAACTATTAAATGTTCATGGTGATTATTTGGTTATTATGCATTCTGAATATGTTTGCAATGTACCCCATAAATAAGTGCAGTTATGATGTGTCAGTAAAATCATTTTTAAAATGTTCCATAGCTTAATGAACAAAATGTCTCCTGTACACAATTTCCATTTGGCAGTTTTCATTATACTCTGGAAATTATGTGAACTAGGGATCTAGTTCATTTCCCACCTAAAGAGCAAACACCGTTGGTATAGTTTATCGAATGAGTCTTCCTTTCTTCCAGAGAAAGTGATAGGTCTTACTGTCTTCCTCAGGTCATATTCCACGTTCCCCTTTAGACTTGGGAAGATCTGAGTGACTTGACCTTGTGCCATTGATCTACTCGTCTATTCTTATACATTTTTCGCCCTTTATCTTGGCAATTTTCTGTCTTGAGGCTTTAAGCCACTTTTCTGGTGGTATTAAAAATGACACACACACACACACACACACACAAACCCTACTGTGCCTTCTGTGACGTCTTCTTTTATGAGCATAGCATATTTTCTAGGTTCTTAGCGTCTTTGTGTACCTTTTAAAAGGTGCGCTTGTTGGAACAAATGTTCATAAGAAATACATCTATTTGAAACTTACAGTGTACCTATGATGAGCCTTTAAATTCTCAGAGCCTAGTTTTCCTAGGAAAAGTATATATGTATATATTATATATACACACATATATGTATATATTATATAGACACATACATATATACATGTATATATGTGTGTATACACATATGTACATTATGTAAACATATATACAAATGCATGTACATGTGTGTACACACATTATATATACATATATATGTATATGAAACTAAATATCCAAAATCCATCATGTCATTTTTCTTTTACAGGGCAAACTAAACCAATCCATTTCATAGTACCATTTATACTGTTGTATTCTCATTCTTTTCTGGATATAAAAGAGCATAGTATATTTTACAGATCCGAATCTGCAATGGATTGATTTGTTGCCAAAGACTTTGAAAATCCATTTAGGAAGGAGTTGAAAATAATGAATTAATTTGAATTTTTGTTGATAAAGATGAAGTGAGATTTATAACGCCATTAATCATGCTTCAAAATATACTTGAAAATAAATCAGAAGACAGATAAAATAATTGTATTTACTTTTGTTGTTCTCTTACACGTCTTGATATTTTGGAAAGCCGTGTCACTGAATTTTGTTTTTTTTTTAATTTTATGTTGATAAATATATCTTATCATAAAATCATCTGAGCCACCACTAGAGATTGTAGCCTAGAGTATTAGGTCTGCATCTAGTTCAAATGAATACAAAAATCAAAGCTAGTGCATCATAGAATCATAGATCAGGTTGAACATAATTCATAATGTATAAAAGCTGTCTGGATTCACTGTGCCCCATTAGCTACATTCCAAACTTTCTACAAAAATTGTACTTTGACTCTTCATGCTATAGGACAAAGCAGTTCTGAGGATAAAATGTTTTAAGATAATATTTAAATGGTATTTGGCTGGACTAAAAACAAAAAGGGAAACTGGGATGTTGTCTCTGGAAAGGAAATCATGACCTGGACATACTATTTCTGATTTATTGGTTTAACACATGAATAACTTTCTGGAACATCATTGGTGATTTCATTTTATGTTATCATGTCATCATTATTTTGGAAGCCGCAGTTCATTCAATAAGACAAAAGAAGCATAAGAACTACAGATATCAGGAGAGAAGCATTACTATTATCAGATGATATCATCATATACTTTCCAAGTAAGGAAATTCTATTAAAACTAACAAAAGAATTCAGTGAAGTTGTTACATTCAATATAAATACCAGCAAGGAGTAAAACTTTCCCTTTGTATGAGCCCTAACAAGTTAGATAGGGAAACAGAAAAAGTCATTTACAGCAGACAAAAAAAAAATCTTTTTTGAGAGACCTCAAAAGAAATTCAACAAGAAAGGTAGAAGGCCTAGTTAAAAGAAAAACCATTAAGTTTGAGGAGTACTAAATTGGACTTGAATTTATATGGATACATATTCTGAAATCACAGTCTTATACATATGTCAAGCCTTGTCAAATTAATATGTGAATTTACTATAAATATTTGGCACATCTCAGCATGCACAAATGTGTCAGAATCTGATATAAAGTAGATTTCATATACATAGCCTATATCATTCTGACTACAATGCGTCATCTTGCAGCGTTTTATGTTGGCATGTCGGAAACTCTGAAGGAAAATAAGGAAAGAAATTTAAATCTGTAAGGGAGTTTTCGTGGTAAATAATCGTTACTTTTAATGAGAAGGCAGATGTTATTGTAAACTTTAGCTTTTTCTGACAAAATAAAATATTTAATTTCTTTTTTTCCCCACTGAGTTTTCTTTTTTTAAAATATGTTTTTAATTGTAAAAATACTGTATAGAGGGGTTACAGTTACATGAGAAAGGTAATGAGTACATTTCCTATCAAGCATTATTGCAAATGATTAGAATATCCAGTAGTTTAAGTGACTAGCTATAGTTTAACTTTCTCCCATAAAGCAATAAGCCATTGATGATATCTTGAACTAATCCATATGTTTCCCCCTTTGTATTTGCTACATCTGGTTGAAAGTTTCACATCAGCAGGTAGACATTTTTGAGAGTCACTCAGGAAGCCACCATTCCACCATGAACTTGTCACTCCAGTTCAGAGTTGAGGACACTTGCTTGTGAAAGAGGAAACACAGAAGGGTACGATCTCTACCTTACACCATATATAACAGTAAGTTGCAGCTGGAACAGTAAGTTACCCCTGGAATTCTATCAACTCAAGAGTCTGAGTCCTGGAGGATCAGGGTTCTAAAAGCTAACCTGGATAGGAAAAAAAAAAAGCCATGAAACTCCATCTCCAATGAATCAGAAAAAGACCAGCCTGGAGGTGTGGCTCAAGCAGTAGAGTACCAATTGTGAAAAAGCAAAATGAACAAGGGCATAACACTGAGTTTTAAGTCCTAATACCAATGCATGTGTGCATGCGTGCGCGCGCACGCACACACACACACACACATACAGTTTCAGTAGGAAAAAAAAAACTAAAATCTGAAGAGTAAAATTTGAGAAACCTCTAAACATCTGGGTGTCTGTCTGCTCTCTGCAGCACTGCATGGTCCTTCTAGATGCAGCGCCTTGGGGTTGGCTGATAACCAACCCGCTGCGGGCTCCAGTGCCCTTTCCAGCTGCTGTTACAGTGAGTCCCATCCCCGGCTCCAGGCCCAGCATCAGCGCCTCCCTGAGCCTCTGCCTCCAAGGCCAATGGGCTTAGTAGCATCCAGCAGCCACCTGTATGTCCAGAACCTCACCCCAGATCCTTCCAGCACCAGGGTGGGGTCCATGAGTGGAACACGTGTTTCTGCTCTTCCCCAAATACACAAATCCCCACCCCGTCTCTCATCACCCAATCAGGGATCAGAAAATCCCCCCCACCCCCCCAGGTGGGCATTAACCTCTGACCTGTGTCCATCTGGAATGGAGAGAAGGTAACATTAGTGGTTTCCCTAACGCGATGGGACAAAAACATCTAAACATCGTCTTCATCCTATTAATTTTAGTTTGCCTTTTATATTTCTCCTCTCTCCCTTTGAATTAAAAAAAGAAGAGTCATCAGGGACAGACGTGAGTACACCCAGGTGTGTGTGGGGGGCGGATGTCATGGAGCAGGTCGGGTACTGATGTCCGCCTCTAACCTTTGGCCATCCTTAGGATCTGAGGCTGCTTGGCTGGGAGCCAGCCTGGCCTGTTGTTCCCAGCTGGCAGTGTGAGCATTTGCAATTTACATGAAACTGAGGAAAAGTAGGTCAGGGACGCTCTGTTCCCTCAGGGGTGCTGAATCTTTCATTCCTCTGCCTCATTCACCCAGTGTCAGTGGGGAATGTGCTGCCAGAGTCTCACCACCTCCTGCGGTGTCCATCACCCCATTCCAAGCACCCATGCTTAGTCCCGGAGAGCCTAATGCTATCAAGAATCTCACAGCTTTTATTTTTCTAAGGCAGTGAGTGATATCATTAGCATGAAGGCAAGAAGCTAAACTATGGGCCTTGTTTTGCTCGGAGATCTCTCTAGAAATATTCTGGTTAGCAGATTCCACCCAATTGCACCTGATACTAGATACCACTGATATTAAAAAAAAAAAAAGTTTGTTTGTGCCGGGGCGAGGGATTGAACTCAAGGCCTTGTATTCTCACTTGGCTTTTTCATTCAAGGAGTCAGGCCTCCACTTCTGGCTCTTTGTTGGTTAATTGGTGGTAAGAGCCTCAAGGACTTTTCTGCCTAGGCTGGCTTTCAACCACAGTCCTCTGATCTCAGTCTTCAGAGTAGCTGGGATTACAGGTGTGAGCCACTGGTGCCTGGCAAAATGGGGGTCGTTAATGAGGTCTTGGAAGTAAACGAAGGGAGGTTAATTCTGCATGTTGTGCAAAAGGGATAAAAAGTAATCAACTTCAATAAGAGATCCTTGAATATTGGTAGCATCAGGAGATTATGGGATGGGGGTTTTATCAAGCGCTGATGATCAGGTCCAGCGATGGCTTTGAGTCGAAACCTCAGCTGTTTCGTTTGCGCTGTTGGTCTTGCATCATCTGCGTGTCCTCACATGACCACAAATGCTCACATTTCTTTCTTTCTTTGACTAATTTCCTTTTTATCTTTAAGTACTTGGACCAAGGAGTTTCCGTTTAACAAAGCCGTTTACGGGGTACACAGCATCTTGATCCATGTCACCCCTTTGTCATTCTCCCCCAGCCCTCCCGACCCCACTCCTTTCCTCCGCTTTCTTCATTTTGTAGAATATACATTGACTTTTATAACTGAATCCCCCCCTCCTCTCTTCATTCGTCTACCCTCCTCCCGTTGGTCCCTTCCCCTGCTGCTGAGTATCTAATTCCTGGTGTTTATTTTGTGGGACTGTGAGTTAGCCTTTTTAATCAATGACATCACTCAAGTTTGGATAGTTCTAAGCTACTATTGAGCTGTGTGCCTCTGGGCAAGTGGCTTAACCTTTCTGGTCTCAATCTTGAATACTTCATGTTCGAATTGAAGCTTTAAACAACACAGGTTGACAAGCTCTCTCCTTCCTTGTTCTGCTAAGAAGTCCCCCTTTAAAATACTATCCGGTGTGCCCGTTGGAACTGCCTTGTATTTGAAGGCTAATTGTGCCGTTCAGACGCCAGGAAGAGGATGCAGCAGGCATTTCTGAGAAGTCCTCCGTGTTGATGGAAACTCAAGAGTACCAGTTTTAGCTTCCTAGTCTGTCACTGGATCGATGGTTTACAAAGGCGCCTGTGTTGCCTCCTGGGTCTGAAGTGGCAGCTAGCACAAGAAACTGTGGGCATAGGGTTTCTCTGAATACCGATCCACATTGCCTGCCAAACATTTCGTAATTTTCCACTCGGACTTCCTACCCGATAAGCTTCTATTGGTAGTAATTAAATGGCGTGACCCAAAGCCAGGAGAATAAAGATGATGAGCTATGAGGGTTCTGTGCATAGCTAGTCACATCTCACGGTACCATATAAGCATCGCTGTGAGAGTACACTTGTCTGCTTGTCTGTCTTGAAGGGAGGGACAATTAAAGGGACATGTTTGGAGAAATGGAATTAGGAAAGTATATTCAGAAAGCCAGCACGAAGCATCTGCAACTCTGTCTGTCTGCCCTTTAGGTTTAAGGCAATAAGATATTCCCCAGCCTCCTACAACAGGTTAGTGGGATTTCATTGCTGGGAGAATTTTGGGATGTCTAGTCGGTTATTTAGCATCCCTTCCTTTGTTCTTCTACAGTTAGAAGCCTCGGGTGTGCATATTGCACGTTATAAAGTATCTTGGAGGATTCTTTGTCAGTGATGGCGTTAGGCATTTGGAGGCTGTTTGGGATTCTTCGAGCCAGCTTTGGAGATGGGCTGCTGCAACACAAGCAGGCACTACCTTTCATCAAGTCCTGAGAACGGAGGTGCAGAGCGCTTGGTCCTATCCAGTAAGCATGGATGTGGTGCTTCCCCCCCTGGGTAGCACATCCTCCAAGGGAAGAGGGAAATGCAGCACCAGGTTTTCGATGTCTTGATTCATTCCTAAATATTGGCCTTCAAAGGTCAGGCAGTAAGCGCAAACAATCTGGTTAAAAGATATGATCGAAAAACCCACTCGGGCTTTTCTTCTGCATGTGCACTTGTCCTGCGAACTCTTGCTCATCATCGGAGTATAAATTTTGGAACAACCACAAAAATATATCTATTCCTTCTTTTCAGGTGAGAGTTTCTTGTTTCAGGGCGTTTAAGATGATAATTACAAGTGTGAATACAAGTGCAATTGGTGACTATTAGCTTCAAGTCTTGAAGACTCTGGAACCTTCTATTTCATCTCTTTTCTCCTCCTGTTTTCCATCTGTTCTCTCCCTTCCTCCTCCTCTCACCTATTTCCCACTGGCTTGCTCTGTCTACCTCTCCTATCCTGATTCCCAACTTGAAAAAAATCAAAAGTTAAGACTGAAAAGAAAAAGAATGCAGAGAGAGTAAGAAGACAGGAGAAACTGGATTTAGCAGGAAAAGATGGCTGAATACTTTCAAATATGTTAGCTCTGTTATACAAGCCCAAACTGTCATCAGAGAACTTTACAAATGCTGAAGCTTCTCTACAGATGAGTGGAAAGAGAGATCCTTTTGGTTGGGGGCACAAGTAGCAGGTACAGAGACTTTGTAACCATCACAATTGCAATAACATGGCCACCCTCACAGCACCAGTTATACAGTGGGATTTTCCTGTATTCCAAGCACCAAATTGGGCACATTTGCATGAATAATATTATTTCACTTAGTTTTCATAACCAAGTTGGTGGAAGAGAGGAGGGAGAACTGATTATCATCCGCATTTAGCACACAGAGAACCTGAGCATCCTAGTGCGTATTTCATCCATTCTCGTTTACCCAACCAAGAAACAGTAGAGCTAGAGTCGTCGGGTGAAATGTGTGCTCTTTTCTGCTAATTGGCATTGCTTCCTGGAGAGGCGAGGCAGTAGAACAGAGCCAGTGTATTTTATTACCATGAGATGGATGATTATTGCCAGCGCAGGTAGTTTCTAACTTGGATCTGAGGCCCCCAGTTAGAAAAATGGACTTTTCTCTACTTCTGAGAATGCATAAGGCCTCAAAGTTTGAGTCAAAGTGGAGCATTACTTTGATCTGGCTGTCTATACTTTATAAGCCTTTATACCCAGCTGATAAGGAGAAGAAAATAAGTTTTTCTAAGTAGCCTTTATAGTCTGCTGATAAAGAGAAGAAAATAAGTTTTGATCATGTAAGTTACATCTTCCATGGACTTCACCTCAGTTCTTTGCTGAAAATAAAAATTTTCTGGAACTGTATCATTCTCAATTTTAATTACTCTTTAAAGTGAAAAACATCACTTTACAACATCTTCCAAATGAAAATAGAGACTTGATTCTGAGAAAGGACGTCTGTTTGGAAGGTCACCTCTTTCTTGTGCATGCATAGTCTCCTGAGTTCTGAGGTCGACAGGAGCTCTGTAGAGCGAGTTCACGGTGGCTGTGACCAGTGATCTTACACAGTCCAGGAACACACATTGGCAGACTCACTCACTCACATTGTGGTGAGACTGGACTAAGGGTGGACTCTTCCCTGCAGGTGTATTTATATTCTAAGTGGCAGGGTATCTCTAGAGGAACATGGCACATGCCATTTTCCCTCTCAAAATAAGCTGCCTTAGTTTGCCTCCTGTCCTCCCTTATGAAATAAATGGATTAGATGATCATAAAGTTTTGATTCTTCTTTGTATGAAGACTTGTGCTCATGAAACAGTTTTGGTTTACTGTTTCTTTTGTTGTCTTTTCTGTGTGCGTGTGTGTGTGTGTGTGTGTGTGTGTGTGTGTGTGTGTGTGTGTGTGTGTGTGTGTGTGTGTGTGTTGGTACTGAGGCTTGAACTCGGGGCTTGGACACTGTCTTAGCTTTTTCATTCTTGAGCCATAGCTTCATTTCCACCTTTTGTGTATGTGTGTGGTTCATTGGTCTGTGAGACCACAGACTTTTTTTGCTCAGGCTGGCTTTGAACCTTGATCTTCTGATCTCAGTCTCCTGAGCTTGAGCCACCAGTACCTGGCTAGTTTGAGATTACTCTTTAATGGACATTTTTGAGCCCATTGTGCCCTTAAGTGGAGACGTTTGGAGGATGAAGGTTAGGGCTTTACTTGCCACTTTCTACCAGGGGGTCCCTTACCCTATTCATCTCACTGGTCCTTGATCCAGGCAACACTCAGCTCCCTGCAACCCCAGGATCTGGTGTGGGAAGACCCTGCTATCCAGCCTCTGCTTCAGGAATCTACTTTTCATTGTCTTCCTCCGCAGTGAATGTTTCAGTTCTCAGCCGTGGGGCCTCGGGCTCAGGATCAAGGGAAGAATGAAGAGGAGGGGGCCTTTCCACAGTGGTCTGACCTCAGCATGTGGCACCTGAAATTTCAGTCATTTGGATCATTTGTTCAATTTCTATTGGCTTCAAATATACCAGAGTAAGCTCCTGCCCCAGGGCCTTTGCATTCGCTATGCTCATCACCTACAATGACCCTTCCTGGTAGGTAAGTAGAACCCTCCGGTTTAGCCCTAGGTAGCCTATCCAAAGCTCTACGCTGTCTCCCTTTCATCTGCACAGCCTTTCTGTTGCTTCCTTCACCTTTTTGATGGTGTCTAGTCATCTGCATATATATGACATATTTTGGGTGATTTTTTTAATTGCCTAGTTTTCCCAATAATATGTACTTCAGTCCATAAGGGGCTGGTATCTTCTGGGTTTTGTTCACTAAAATTATGTCTATGATACCCAGAGCAATACTTGGCACATATCTATCTATCTATCTATCTATCTATCTATCTATCTATCTATCTATCTATCTATCTATCTATCTATCTATCTAATATATATACATAGTTTTATAAATACATTTTGAAACAGAATGCCCCAGACATAGTTGTAAACTTTGATTGATTACTCCTGAAAATTTATCCACTTCCCTAAATAAGAATTTGCTAAAAAAAAAAAAAAAAAAAAAAATTGCTGAACAGCTGATATTTCCGTGATCTTAGGTATGACATCTGGGTGAAATTATCTTTAATAAATCTTCCTGGGTTTAGATTCTCTCTCACTTACTGAAGTGGAAAAAATACTGGAGAGAATCAACTTGAAAGAGAATCACCTTGAATCAACTTGGCTCAGGGAACTGGACGTTTCAGTCCTCTTACCTTGGGCCTGTGGCTGCACAGCACATCATGGTGGAGCAGGTGGCAGGAATGCTCTCCTCACAGCGGATGGAAACTGAGGAAGAGATCAGAAGGGGTGTGGTCTCAAGGACTTTACCCCTTGAGCTTCTTCCTCCTATCAGGCCCATCTCTGAAAGTCCTACTATCTGTCAACAACATTCTGAAGATTAAATCTTTAACTCATCCATCTTTGGGAGACAGCCCAGATCCAAACTACATGATTTCCTTGTGAAATGGGTGGAGTCAAGCTTTCTGGGGCCCTGTTCTAGCCAGCCTATAGCCTTCATGCCCTCTTTCATAAAAATACTGGAGCTGCTAATGTGGACCCTCTGCTTTTCCTGTTTCTATTGAACCTTGAGAAGAGAAAGGCCAATCCAGGGGTAGGAGAGAATGCTATACTCAGCCTCCTGGCAATGCTAGCTATGGAATGAAATGGTGTAGGTGGCTAATTTATTGGAAGAACATTAAGCAAAAAAAAAAAAATCTTAGGTTGATATTCCTTGTTTAATGCTTCCGGCTGTTTTCAAGGTCATTGCTGCCTAATTCTGAGAAAGTGTCTATAGTCTCAGACCACTAAGTGCTCAGCATTCAATGAAAAATGGTCTCTGTGAACTTCTCTCAGTGGGAGCTCTAAAATCATGCCCGTTCCAAGTGAGAAATTATCTTTTGAAAAATGAAAGATAAGAGACCTGTGGGTTGTATAAATTTTCCAAGAGCTTTGCAGAGATAGTGCAAAAAGGGCATTTGCCCTCGATAGTGGGGCCCCTTTGAAATTAAATAATAAAACAAGAATTACTTCTTCAAATCTTCGACCAAGTTTTACAAAAAGAACAAGGCAATCATTTTATAATAAAACCATTGACATTCTATAGAAGTGTAGACTTTAAAATGGTTGCAGTGGCTCACACCTGTAATCACAGGTAATTGGGAGATGGGTCAGGTGGATCAGAGTTTGAGCAAGCAAAAGTTTATAAGAGACTCATCTCAACCAACAGATGGACATAATGCCACATGCCTGTCATCCCTGGCAAAGTGGGATGCTGATTGGGAGGATCATAGTTCCAGGCCAACCTGACCAATAGATTTCACGAGATTCCATGCAAACAGAAAGAGGTGGGTGTGGCGGTATACACCTGTCATCATAGCTACATCAGAAAGCATCAATGGGAAGCCTGCAGTACAGAGTGGCCTGGGAAAAAAGTGAGACCCTATGTCAAAAATAAGCAGAGCGCAAAAGGGGTTGGAGGTGTGGCATAAGCATTAAAGCTCTTGCCTAGTGAGTACAAAGCCCTGAGTTTAAAATGACAGTGCTGCCCCCCCCATTAGCCATTAATCTTTAAAAATGTATTATTATCTTTATGTAGTTGTACAAGAAGTGTCATTTCACAAAACAGTCTGTGAATACAGTATATCTTCATCAATGCCAACCCTTTCAACCTTCTCACATCCCTCCCCTACAGACCCTTAGTCATTAGGATCTGTTAACTTTATTTGATATTATATACATAAAATATCATATATATATATATATATTTACTTCCCTAATTGATATACTTCACACGTTTGACCTAACATGGAGTAGATCAGGCATTGCAAGTCATTTCGGTGTTTGGTAAACGACTTCACAACCTTAGTGCTTTTATACAATGAACGTTTCATATTTGTAGTTAGCGGGTGAAGGGGATGAGCTCTGATCCGTGCAGTTCCTCAGGGAACTCTGCTTGCTCACTCCTTGTGACCCAGCTCTGAACGTGGCGTTGCTATTGAAGTCCATGTGGCAGTCTCCCCCAGCATCTATGAACGCTTCAAGAGGTCTGATGCTCAGACCAAAAAAAGGCTACATTTAATATTATGTTGCCTAAATGCAGCCATGGTACTAGTAAGAGGAAATACTGAATGGGAAAAGGGGGAGGGGTTGAGAATGAAAACTCTAATACACTCTCCTCAGGATTATTATTGTTTTTCTGGCCAGTCCACTTGCCTTCTCTGTCAAGTTGTAGGACTTGAATGAAGATCATCAGTCCCACAAATTCGAAGAGCATCCACATTCTGCTATACATAAAAGCCCGCTCACATATTCTGATGATACTTATAAAGCACGCCTGTGGCATGCTGGATATAAAGATCTGGTCTAAATACCGGATTAGACACAATCCTCCTCTGCTTAAACTTCTTCATTCTGTGGCTAAAACAGTTCACTGTCCGGGGAGGAACACATCTGACTGGTGGAAACGTGCCCTCTCCTCCCTCCCTTGTGAGCTGGAGCAATCTTTCTTCTCATTCTTCGGAGGGTTCTTTCTGACAGCCCTGGGTAGATGGCTTCCTGGCCTCCCTTCCTGGGCTGGCATTCTGCCCGATTCTCAAGAGGGACTCTCGGCAGATCCCCAGACTCGGCCTGCTTTATATGTCTCTCCTCTTCAGTGTCTGGAGAACTGGAGCCATCTTGGTCTCCCCAGAATTTCACAACCAGAGTGTCCATCAGGTCCTGTCTGGGTTTACCTTCTCTTGTTCTCTAAACGGTCATCTGAGGGCTATTGTTCGGATGTGAGGTGTCTCCCCGAAGAGCCATACGTTATAGCCTGAGTCCCCCTCCTCAGGACATAGTGGGAGACGGTGCAAACTTTAAGAAGTAGGGCCCAGGGGGAGGAAGCCAGGTTATTGTGGGGCATATGCCTTGGAGGAGGGAATCGGGGCTTTGCTCTCCCACCCGTTCCCACCAGGATTCGCTGATGTAACCCAGGCCCAAAGCCGTGGAGGGCACCTCAAACGTTTCCCAGTTTAACATGGTTCATCTCGGGCGTTTTGTTAAGGTCACAGACAACTGGCTGATGCGGTGTGTGCGTGCCGTGGCCGATGCGGTGTGTGCGTGTCGTGACTGACTGATGCGGTATGTGTGTGCTGTGGCTGATGCGGTGTGTGCGTGCCGTGGCTGATGCGGTGTGTGCGTGTCGTGACTGACTGATGCGGTGTGTGCGTGCCGTGGCTGATGCGGTGTGTGCGTGCCGTGGCTGATGCGGTGTGTGCGTGCCGTGGCTGATGCGGTGTGTGCTGTGGCTGATGCGGTGTGTGCGTGCTATGGCTGATGCGGTGTGTGCGTGCCGTGGCTGATGCGGTGTGTGCTGTGGCTGATGCGGTGCGTGCTGTGGCTGATGCGGTGCGTGCTGTGGCTGATGCAGTGTGTGTGTGCCGTGGCTGATGCGGTGTGTGTGTGCGTGCTGTGGCTGATGCGGTGCGTGCTGTGGCTGATGCGGTGTGTGCTGTGGCTGATGCGGTGTGTGCTGTGGCTGATGCAGTGTGTGCGTGCCGTGGCTGATGCGGTGTGTGCTGTGGCTGATGCGGTGTGTGCTGTGGCTGATGCGGTGTGTGTGTGCCGTGGCTGATGCGGTGTGTGTGTGCCATGGCTGATGCGGTGTGTGTGTGCCGTGGCTGATGCGGTGTGTGTGTGCCATGGCTGATGCGGTGTGTGTGTGCGTGCCGTGGCTGATGCGGTGTGTGCTGTGGCTGATGCGGTGTGTGCGTGCTGTGGCTGATGCGGTGCGTGCCGTGGCTGATGCGGTGTGTGCATGTCGTGGCTGATGCGGTGTGTGGTGTCGTGATCGGGGCTCGCCTCATGCGCTTCCTGCCTTTCGGAGATCATTGTCTTTTATGGTCTGGAGTTTGGGATCTTGAAAAGCACCTTCCTGTATGGTGGTGCTCAGTTTAGTGGTTTTCATCATTCAATCAGGATAAATCCACATGCTGTCACTCCATTTTGGGTGGACACAGAAGTCCAGGACTACTCACTTATACAGAAATTAGGAGTTTAGCTTTTTGTCTTGATGAAAGGCATGACTAATATTTTTAATATATATTTTTTACTGTAAAGATACTGTACAGAGGGGTTATAGGTACATGAGTAAGGTAATGAGTACATTTCCTATGGAGCATTGTTACCCCCTCCTTTGTTTTTCCCTACCATCCCTTCCCTCCCCATCTCCTCCCTCCCCCCAAGTCTCAAGCAGAAAAGGTCAAAAGCTATGTACAGATGACCATATAAGATGATGCTAAGTGAAATGAACCCCAAGATAGGGACAAAGAGGTTTTAGGTTTGTTGTTGTTTTTAATGCACCTATAATGTACTATGTGATTTCTTTGTTTCTTTTGTATGTTCTTCCCCCATGGTATATAGCCCCTGTTTTCACTGTAGTTGATTTCAGTGCCCTACATCTTGTATGCACATTTTTCTAATTTGGGGAGGAGAAGGGAAATAACAAAATGCTGAAATAAGGATACAGGTTGACCCATTGTAACAATGCTATGTTCAAGACACTATGTTAAAAACAAACATGACTAATATTTTTTAATAATATTTCATCAGGGGAAGAAAGGCACTTAAGTACTGAGTGACCTAGCATTCTAACAAAGAGAGACAGTTAAACAGGTTCTAGAGTTTTATTGCCAGAAACAGAAGAAACACAGGCAAATGAATGAAAGCCGAATATAATCTCACTAACAAAATATGTAACAAAAGCAATGTCAAGTAATTTCTTACAGTGCAGCCCAGGTCATCTTATTTTCTCTTGGTAAAGTATAAGACAAGAAATATTCTTAGGAGAAATTCTCTTTTCTAAAGGTAAAAATAAAGATAGCATGAAAAAGACAGAATATTTAAGTCTGAAGGGGGGAAAAAAGCCCAAGGACAATTGAAGGTTAAATCCGTGAAGATGTCACAATAATTCTGTGCACTTCTTACGTGGGCTATGCATTCTCCTGCTGGAGCTCAGCTCAGATGCAGGCTTCTCAGACTACAGCGGACATTATGTTCTTTTTAAAAAACTCTTAAGAATCACCTTAAGGGACTTACGACCATGTAAAATAATCATACTCGTGTTCCCATTATGCAAGTATATAAAAGTACCCAGAAAGGAATGCAAAGCCACCACCAAGTTGCCTGGGGGTTGTTTCCATTTGTGTTAGTGGTAACCTCAGAACTTGCTAAGCTTGGGTTGTCTTTTTCTTCTGCATATTCAGACAAATGTATTTTCTTACACCTCATATCTTATTGACTTGCCCTAGATAGTTTGGACTACTTATGATATTTCCTTTTCCATAAGGATAAATAATAATGTGGCTCAAGCACACCTGTAATCCCTGTACTCAGGAGGCAGAGGCAGGAGGGTCACTAGTATGAGACTAGCCTGGGCTCCATAGCAAGATCCAATCTTATAGCTAGACCCTCTGTAACTAAGCAGCCATAGCTAGTCATGTCTGTGAAGAGGGCTTTTTGGTTAATATTACTTCTAAAGGTTTACATGTAAACTTTTAGAATTGACATGCAGAAAAGTCTTATAATATCACATTTCTTTTCCATAATAGGAACTACAAATAGAATATATGAAGGAATTGTTTTAAAAAATTGTTAGAAGAAAATATCTCTGGGTTTAAAAAAAAAGGCTAGAAATTTTAACACTGTTGTCCAGGTTCTTGAAGTGCTAAATAAATGCACATATCCTTCTTCTAGTAAAATTTATGAGTTTCTAGTATGCTGAGGAAAAAAAAAAATAGTGTAGCCTCAGACTTCTAGTATAAAATGCATCTGATAAATCAGTATTAGAAAACTGTCTAGTAAATGATGTTTAGGAAATTAACTACTTATTTTAAAAGCATACATCAAAAAAGTGTAGATTGGCTAAACATTTTAACTAAATAGAAGAAGATAGTCTGAAAGATGGGTTTTATATTGCGAAGGAGGGCTGGGAGTTATAAAGAATGATTTATGGCATATGACTGGGGGAAAGTTAATATCTTTAATATATAATATGATTATAGAAGTAAATAAAAAATGAAGCCCTCTCCCAAATGAAAAATGGACAAAATATATGTACTGACATTTGAGATAGAGAGAAATGCCCATAGAATATGAAAAGAAAGTATTTGCAAATAAATGTTCTTATAGAGATGAAAGACACCCTTACGCTCTGCCTGCTAAATGCCCTTTAAAATGATATGGACAGAGTAGTGTTTCTCAGATTTATACGAACAGAGAGATCCTGAGAATCCATTTCAGGTAGTCAGGATGATATATATAGATAGATATCTCTATAGATATATCTATCTATAGAGATATCTATAGATATCTCTATAGATATATCTATAGATAGATAGATATAGATATATATTGATATATATACACACACACACACATATACACACACGTATTACACATATATGTATATGTAATCAGAATATCTGTTTAAATGTACATGAGATAGTCTTCAATTAGATCTCTTTGTGAGGTGTGTGTGTGTGTGTGTGTGTGTGTGTGTGTGTGTGTGTGTGTGTGTGTGTATTGATACTGGTTAGTGTCCTTAGGCTTTTCACTTAAGGCTAGGAGTGCTCTACCACTTGAATCATATCTTCTTCGCTTTGGCTTTTCTTCTGGCTAATTGACGACAAGAGACTCATAGACTTCCCTGCCTGGACTGGCTTAGAACCACAGTTGAACTGACGCTCTGATCTCAGCCTCCTGAGTAGCTAGATTTACCAGCATGAGCCACCAGCACCTGGCTAATTAGATCTTTGGACTGAGTTTTCAATGTCTCAAAGAAAAAAAAAATATTCAGTTGACTAGAATTGTAAAGCTTGAATCAAAATTTGTCAGAGGTGAAATGAGAACATGGATCATCTAAAAATACCTACGCAGAAGAGAAATTTCTTCATGATTCTCATAAAAAGAACATCCTAATAAAGCAAAATTAAACATTGATAATCCTTTTTTTAAAAAAAAAGATAGGCTGCATAGCGAGATGTAGAAAATTTATGAAAATAAAAAGTCTGCGGCAGATTTCATTAAAAGCTACAGCTCTTGAGTTCAAGAGTAGAGAATGTCTATGGCTTTTAAATTTTAATTTGGTGTATTATGAAAGAAATCATTAAAATGTAATTTGAAATCACTAGCTTTCCTTTTCGTTAAGTGAAGCAGTGGCAAGATGGCTGGAGAGAGAAATATCAAGGCCAAGTGGCAAACATGGAATAAAAAATGATTCCTAAGGGCTGATGAGCTCATAAAAATGGGCCTTTCCTGGGGATTAGAGTATTACCCCATTCCCAAGATGGGCAGGCTTGAATTTAAAATGGCAGCTCCATAGCTTCTCAATAAGCTTCCACTCAGTGTCCATTTGGTCCATTAAGGATAAGTACAAGGTAACTTGTGGTAGCCAAGTCTGGTTCAGTTGCACATAGCAGATAACCAATTCAGTCTTCAGACAATAAAGGAAACTCCAGGGATGGAGTTTGTGGCTGCAGGTTCTACAGGTGTGCATTCTGTCAGCCATCTTGGAAGCAAAGGTATTTGGAAGAAAACATGGAATGGAGTCCAGGTGAATGGTTGAGCATTTGCCTAGAGTGTGAGAGATTTTGGGCTTGGTCCCTAGCACCACACACACAGAAATATTTACATCTCTATTGAATATGCACTCACTATTTTTCTTATCACCATTCTCTACATAACATCTATCTAACATAACTACATAACATCTAGGTATTTTTGAGTCATCTAGAGAGGATCTAAACTGTACAGTAAGTTGCGCCTAGATTAAATGCAAAGACTGAGCCATTTTAGATGAGGGATTGGGCAGCAAAGGATTTGTTACTTATGGGGGAGGCAGAGCTGGACCTGGTCTCCATGGATACCTAGAGACAAAAGGTGTCTTTGGACCTCTCATGCCATCCTTTGACTCTGTCTCCCACGGAGTTGCGTTTGTTTTATTCTCAGCTGCTCTTTGCTCCTGCGGATGAAGCTGGCCAGCTTTCAGCCATTTAAGTGGAATAGCCAAGGCAATTAACTTAGAATAGAAAGGGATTGTTTGCCTCCCAGTTCTGGAGGTTTCAGTGCAAACCCAGGTGTACCATGGTTTTGGGCCACTGATGGGTGTGCTAAGTGGTGATGGTAGAGCAGATCATTCACCTCATGTCCAGAAAGTGAAGGAAAAAGCAAAAGATGATGAGTTCCCTAAAGATCAAACCACCTCCCAGTAAGACCATCTGGGGACCAAGCCTTTGACACAGAGAACATGAAACCTCCATTGAGAGCACTTGACCACAAGAGACTCCACCCTCTCCCCAGCCTTGCCCAATTACCTCCATCCTGAACTCTCAGGAAGCATTCTTACTGGCTCTTCTGGTTTGTGCGCTCACCCCTGAGTTAGGAAAATTGAGGCCTTATGAATGACAGCTCCCACCAGGCAGAGAAGGTAGCGTACCTGGTGTGAGATATTCTATTAATAAGAGTTACTGCCAGGCACTGGTGGCTCATGCCACCTAGCTACTGTCATCCTAGCTACTCAGGGAGCTGAGATCTGAGGATTGCAGTTCAAGGCCAGCCCAAGCAGAAAAGTCCCTGTGAGACAATTAGCTCCAATTAAGCACTCAAAAACTGGAAGTGGCACTGTGGCTCAACTGGTAGAGCACTAGCTTTGAGCACAAAGAGGCTCAGGGACCGTGCCCAGGCTCTGAGTTCAAGCCGCAGGACTAGCAAAAAAAAAAAAAAAAAAGAAAAAGAAAAAAAAAGGAGCTATCCACATGGATCAACCTTCCTTTACCTCTTGTCTGCTTATTAGACAATCGATTAAAAATAATATATAAAAAATAAGAAAAATGGGTGTGTGCCAGTGGCTTATGCCTGCAATCCTAGCTACTCAAGAGGTTGAGATTTGAGGATTGCAGTTCAAACCAGGCCCAATCAGGAAAGTCCATGAAACTCTTATCTCCAATTAACCACCGGAAAACTGGAAAAGGCGTTGTGGCTCCAAGTAGTAAAGCGATCGCCTTGAGCTGAAGAGCTGAGAGACACTGAGCAGAGCCCAGGGCCTGAGTTCAAGCCCCATGACTGACAAAAAAAAAAGCTTAATTTTTACAATTAAAAAAAGTATTAAAATTAAACAAATAAAGAAGAGGAAGAGGAAGAAAGAGAAGAGGGAGGAGGAGGAAGAAGAGAAGGAGAAGGAAAAAAAGCAGAAAAATGTGTTAGACAACATTTAGGCATTTGTACCTTAACATTGCAGATAACAACTATATCAAAGAATGATTCAGATAAATGAATCAGATAAAATTGATTCAAGGTATTATTAAGGTTAGGGTTTTTTTTTGTTTTTTTTTTGGGGGGGGGGGGGTTGGTCATAAAGCTTGAACTCTGGGCCTGGGCGCTGTTTCTCAGCTCTTCATCTCAAGGCTAGTGCTCTATCACTTAAGCCTCGGTGCCACTTCCAGTTTTCTAGTGGTTTATTGGAGATAAGAGTATTACAGATAAGAGTATAACAGTATTACAGATGTTCCTGGCCAGGCTGACTTTGAACTGTGATCCTCAGATCTCAGGCTCCTGAATAGCTAGGATTATAGGTGTGAGCCACCGGCGCCCAGCTTTGAGGTTAGATTTTAAACTAGTCCTTGATGTCTAGTTGAAAATAACTAGAAATACTAGTTTAGGCATAAGATTATAGAATATAGCAAAAACCAAGACTGAGAAGTGATATGAACTATTTTTCACAGGTTTGGTCAACAGAATATTGGCCACTGAGTTGCTCTGAGGTGACATTGGCTTGTGGCTGTAGATTCTAAAATCAAATTAATTCCCCAGGACTTTTTAGGGGCAAATGCTTTAACATAGGAAGAAATATAAGACTGAGGCAAGAATAAATTTTCTTCTAGAATCTATGGCCTATGTGTTTCAAGGGTATTTTTTTCTACTTTTTAAAAATATTTATTCCCTTCAGCCCAGTTACTCCACTTTTAGAAATCCATCCAAACATGCAGAATGCAAACAACTGCTTGCACATTTATTACAGAGTTCTTCCTACTCTGAAACTTTAGAAAACCCAGAATGGACAATAAAAAGGAAACTATGTAAATTATATTACATCTATCTACTGGGGTGTGCAATTAATTTTTTACAGTCTTCACATGCACACGTATAAACCTTTTGAAACAGTAAGTTGCTTATTGTTCTGTTACCTACAAAACAGTATCCAAAATACCATGCGTTCTAGTAAAAGTTTATCAAGTGAATTATTAGAGTAATTGTGTGTGTGTGTATTAAGAGAAAACCAGAGAAAGTAGTAAGGAAGTATAAGAGACAAGATAAGAAGAATGTAACTGACAGAATAATAGTTATTTGTCCTACAATCATCTACCATACATTTTTCAGGCCAAAAAAAAACAGGATCATAAGAAAAGACTTAAGGAAGAAGAGGAGGAGGAGGAGGAGGAGGAGGAGGAGGAGGAGGAAGAGGAGGAGGAGGGGGAGGAGGGGGGGGAGGAGGAGGAGGAGGAGGAGGAGGAGGAGGAGGAGGAGGAGGAGGAGGAGGAGGAGGAAAAGGTAGAACATTTAAAGAAGTGAAAGATGCAGGGTGTGATGAGATGAGAGAAAGGCCAGGGTCCCTCAGGTAAAAACTTGAGATCAAGCCAGGCACCAGTGACTCACACCTGTCATCTTAGCTACTTAAGAGACTGAGGATTATGGTTCAAAGCCAGCCCAGGCAGCAAAATCCATGAGACTCTTATCTCCAATTAAGTGCCAGAGAAACAGAAGTGGTGCTGTGGCTCAATGTGGTAGAGAGCTATCCTTTAGCAAAAAAAAAGAGCTCAGGCACAGTGGCCAGGCCCTGAGTACAAGCTCCTGAATCAGAAAACAAAAACAGACACAAACAACAACAAAATCTGGAGATGAATCAGAGCTAGACACTTGTAAAGAATATATTTTGCTAAAGGATAGCAAGATCATTAGGAGATAGGCCCAAGGCACACAGGAATCAGCATGAAGCCAGAGGACTGTACTAGGCCAAATTGTTTTGCTTGGCTTTGAGCTCTTATCTCAGCATTAGGGAATTATGGATATGGACTTTTGACTCAATGTGTCTCTTCTCTTCTGATGTAGCCAGTATTACAGTTATTCTAGGACTCAGCTTCCAAGGGTTCTCTGTCTCTGGTCTTGTTGGCTTCCGATCCTATGTGAATGACCCAGTATTTCCTTTTTGCTGAGTGTTCTGGATGTCATATCTCTTCTGTTGAGAGAAGTGTTTGAAAAGGGAGCCTCTACTTATTTGAAGTATGGGTAAGTATTAGATGGCATATTAGCTTTCCATTAGCAAATACCTTAGGTAATCAATTTACAGAGAGAAAGGCTTTAGGTTGCCCCATGGTTTTGGAGGTTCCAGTCCATAACTGAGGAGCTCTGTCACTTTGAACCTGGGCTAAGGCGGTGCATCCTGGGCAAAGCTTGTGGTAGAGCACAAACGCTCATTTCATAGTTTGGAAACAAATGACAAGAGGAGGAAGAAGCTGGGGCCCACTGTCCCTGTCAACGCTCAATGACCTAAAGACCTCTCACGAAGCCCCACCTCTAAAAGCTTTTACCACATCCCAGTTACACTATGCTGGAGCCTGAACACACGAGCCTTAAGGAGACATTTCATATCCAAAATTTAGTGGTTGGTCCTGGCCCAGTCTGTAGATACTGTCCCCCAGGCTACAGAAGAAGATGAGAAAGGAAATGGCAGAGGAAGAGGAGGCAGCAAACATTCAGAGAATGAAGGCAGATGGCCCAGGATGAACCTATTCTTCTTTAGAGAGCAGTAGGACACGAGGAGGAAAGCTATACATAGCTTCTAGATTAGATGTCCTCGATGGGAGACCAACTCCTCCCTCCACACTCAAGGTCTTCCATGGACCTGTAGATGCACATCCTTTCCTTTCTGTTTCTGAAAAGGAGCATCCTACACCACCTGATGCTTAGCATGCAGAAGTTGGCACTTCCCAGGTATTCTGCAAGGTGTGTGTTGGCTGACAAAATTGCAAATGTCTATGAAAAACCCACGAGTGGATATTCCCAGATTCCTTTGCACCTGCACATCTGATTCCTCGTGGTAGAGGAGTATGTATGTAAGTGGACAGGACTGAAGAACTATGTGTTTAATCTGTTGCTTTCCTGCAGAGCCTCCCAGAGTATTTCAACAACGAGAGATGAAAATGTTTTCAGTCTGTCTGCTTTGGATGGCCTGATTTAGCATTAATTTCTCCTCTGTCATTTTCTCCGTGTTGGGATGAAGACCTAGCGTTCAGGGAAGTTGTTTCTTCACCAGATTGTTTTAGCTTCAATCTGGTCACTTCAGAACGGCATGCTTGTTCCTACATGAAATTCCATGAAACAGCTGTCAATAAATTCTGCTGGGACTATCACAGTCCAATGCACTCATTGTGTAGGGTTTCTTATTGTTTTAACTAATTTAAATACACAATATTATGTGTTCCAGGCTGTCTGTGTATCCCTAAAATATTTCTAGTTTTAACTTTTAGGAGCTTTCTAAATATCCCTAACACCTGAAATAAGTCTCTATTTGTTCTGCTGTCGCTAGAGGAGGACCTGAAGCGGAACTCTCCCGATGGCTTCTCTTCTTCATCTTCTTTGTCTTTCTATAAGTGAACTCTCGAGCCTGAGAGAAACGTACATTAATCTTCTCTGTCTCACTGTGCTGGAACACAGAGAGGAATGGGATAGTGCATAAAAAAATTCTGAATAGTTTAGCTCTGGGAAGAGAGATTGTTTTCAGCTAGTTTAAAATAGAGAAGACATTCCTTCTGTGTCTTGTTTGAGATGATGCATGCTAGAATATTGACAGTTATAAGATTTCGTGGAGTGAGCATGAGTTCCTCCTAGTATCAGGCCCACTGCTAGTGACGCTAGGATTCTGGGGCATGAGAGGTGGCTGACTTCACAGGCCTTCTACTCCATATCCTCAAATGAGGTCACGTGCCCTCTGATTGGCAAGCTCTTGCCACTCTGGAATAGAATAGAAGAAACTCAAAGGACCTTTTGCCCCTCATTAAGAGAGAGAAAGTACATGTGAAAGCTAGTAAAACTGTGAACAAAGTCTATATTTGAGTTTATAGTACTGAGCCAATGGTTAACGTCTTGGTTTTGACAACTTACTATATTTCTGTCAGATATCATCCACGAAACTGACTGAGAGAAGCATGGAAATGTCTTCGAAATCAAACAGTTTTAGGGGGAAAAAAACATTTAAAAATCTCATTATATTCCCAGGATAAAATATAAAGCTCAGCTGAAACGCTTCAGATCGATAAACAGTGACACTGCCAGCAGGAGATGTTTGCAATTCCTTAGGCTGAGCTTAAGACTATGACTGAATCATATGAAGCCTCCCAGCTCATTTTTGTCTGTCAGAAGATGAGCTCTGACGTCATATAGACTGACTCTGACCACAAGATGTCTAGTATTCGGTGGTGGGAGATCAGACAGGAAGTTTACTCGAGGATGAGACTGCGTTCTCCCTTCTCTTTGCTAGAAGACTCAGAATGGATGACAAGCCGCTGCTGGTTTTAGAGACCTGAGGTGACTTCATATTGAGTCAACAAATTGTTCTCACTCTGGTTTGCTCTGTGTTTTCTCAAAATAACAGACAACACCGTTTGCTAAGATTTGTCAAAGGCCCCTAGAGTTTGTTCTATCCTATTCCAGTGTGTGTCAAGGGCCTGGATGGAAGGGAGAGTTCACAATGTACTGAGACAGAGGCAGAGCTGAAGAAAGAGATACAAAGTCAAGCCTCCACCATACACTACAGAATCACCAGTGCCTAGCAGTGGGTCTGGTGCATGACAGGAACCTACATTCTTGTCCGAATGAATATATTCTGTTTTTAGGGCACTACCAGCCAAAAGTTTTCTGTCTTTGGAATGATACCAAAAGAAACAACCATTCACTTCAACATGTTAAGAAAGAGAGAAGTCACAAGAGCCAGCTAACAAGTAATGATTAAGTAAATTTGTGGCGTAACTATGAGCTATGACGTCAGTCAAGACAAAGGGAAAACATCTGTGAAGCTGAATATTATAAATCAACTCAATATAACTTCAAAAAAATGTAAAATGCTAAGATTTAGTCTGCACAGGGACCTCCCCACAAAATCAAAACCCTCCCTTTTTTTTTGTCTTAATTACTTACCTTAAGAATTTCCCCCATTCTGAATTCCCTTTCTGTTTTTCCCTCTCAGAGCCCTTAAACCAAATTACCACCACTATTTTCCAGCTAAAAGTAACTGAATTGAGCCAGGTGCTGGTGGCTCACGCCTGTAATCCTAGCTACTCAGGAGGCTGAGATCTAAGGATCGTGGTTCAAAGCCAGCCCAGGCAGGAAAGCCCATCAGACTCCAATAAACCACCAGAAAATCAGAGGTGGCGCTGTGGCTCAAGCGGTAGAGCACTCGCCATGAGCTGAAAGCTCAGGGACAGCGCCCAAGCCAAGAGTTCAAGCCCCACGACTGACAAAAAAATAATCAGAAGTCCAAGGAAGAGAATGGGTTGAAGGGCAGAGAGACCATTGAAGGGGGTGGCACTGATCAAGACGCACTGTACTCATAAACTGCTCTGTGAAATGGCAGCTCCTTTGTTCAACTACTTAATGATAATCAAACAAAAACAGTTAAGGCCATGACTGGAAGCTTAGACACTAGCTTGCCCAATTTTACAGCATCTTATTTGCATACATTCTGGTGCCCAATGGTATCTTCTGCAAAAGATATTAACAACAGTTGGCCATAAAATAAACACCAGATGTACAGGAGTGTCTGGCTCCATGTGTGATCTAGAGCAGCTCAAAAGCTTTGCCCATTTTTCTCTGGTTGAAAGTGTTTAATTTTATATAACTAAGAATAAAAAATAATTCTAAGGGGGGGGATGGGTAACCACCTACTTACTCCTTCCCACATGACTGAATCTACTTGGAAAAACTAGACAATTAAGTGCTATTACTTTGCCTTCTTAAGAAAAGCACTTGTAAAAACACTGGGACCGAAACAAAACCACCAAAGAAATGTTAACCTTGGCAATTTAAAATGAAATGTATATATTTTTGTCTTGAGTGGATTCTATGAACTATAATCAAGCAATCGCTACTTGACTATAAATTCTCTGAACACGCAAGTGGCAGTAGATGTAACCTTTGCCTTGTAAGTTGCAGTTCTATCATTAACCAACTTATTTGATCAAGTAAAGAGACCAGTTCATTTTTTTAAATACTAAAAAGTAATATGTGTGCCAAGTAAAAGTCTATCTAGAAGGCTTAAGATGCGGAAGCCAGAAGAATTTGGAAGTGTCCCTTTTCCCGATAATTGCTTCCATATGTACAATGCATATAGTAGGTTCAAGTCCCTGTAATTGTTCAATGTGAATGAGCTTTGGGGTGTATAGGTGGAGGGTTTTGTTTTTGTAAAATCTGCCTCTTATTCAGACCCCTTCTGCCTGTGCTCTTAAAGAAGACACACTTGTCCCAAGCTACAAATCTTCATTTTTTTTTTCCTGAGGCTGACTGAACACAGCAGCTGCTGTGCAATTCTAGGCAAGTTTTCTACAGGAATTCTTTTGAGTTTGTCCAAACTCCACTGTTTTGAAATATTTACTCTCAAATGATTACCAAGTTATAGGAAGTTGTAAAAGGAGCAAAGTGATTTTTCCATTTGTTTTTATTGTGTACCCATCAAATGTAGGTAAAGGTAAAAGTCGTGAGGCACCGAGTTCATTTCTCTTGTGCGGCTCTCCTCACCAGGCATGCGCCGAACGAACTCCTTTATCTTGCTAAACTGAAACTCAGAATCCGTTCTGCAGCTTAGAATTGGCTGAATTTTTATTATTGCTAATAGCTGTTTCATAAAATCTACTGGGTTCTGAACTCACACTCTGTGCCTGCTAGGCTGTTTTTCGCTGGTTATTTTTAGGTTATTTTAGGATCTTGCTTGCTGCCCAGGTGCCTGCCTGAAATGCAAGCTGTCTGGCAGGGGTCACAATCACACGCCACTGCATCCGGCTTCCCTCCGGGAAGTTCAGCATCTGAGAACTTATTGCTCACGCTAGCCTCAAATAGTGCTCCTTCAGATCTCAGCCTCCCTAGTAGCTAGGATTAGAGATGTGACCCGCTAGTGCTGCCATCCAATAGTTGTCTGATATGGAGTCTTCGGAATTTTTTTTGTAGAAGATACTGTTATGTGCAAACAGTGACAATTCTTTTCTTCTGCCTTTTAAAAAATGTCTGTGGCACTGGAGATAGAGCGCAGGCCGCATTCCTGCTGGGCAGGCATCCTACCACTTGAGCCAACCCTGCAGTCCCAATTTGCTTTGGTTATTTTCTAAGTAGGGTCTCACTTTATGCCCAGGCTAGCCTGGACTTTGATCTTCCTGCATTTGATTCTTCAAATCACAAAGGATGAGAGGCACATGCCACTCAACCCACCTATGGTGCTTTCCCCATAGCTTGGATAACAGGTGTGCACTACCATGCCCATGGGTTGAGATGGAGTCTCTAGAACTTTTATGACCATGTTGATCTCAAACCACAGTTCCCTGATCTCTACACCCAGGTAGCTAGGATTATAGATTTGAGTCTCCACGCAGGAAAACTTCTGACTTTGCGATTTCTATCTCTTTCTCTTGCCTGATTGCTGTGTCTAGGACTTCTAGAACAGTTGAAGCGGTGAAAGTGGTCACCCTCCTGTGGTTTGGTTCACCATTCTGCGGTCATTAGTGATGTGACCAACTTTTCATAACTTTAGTGGCCACTTGTATGTTGCTTTTGGAGAAATGTCCATTTTGTCATTTTTGGCATATACTAAGTATACCTATCTATGGGGTACAGTGCAATATATGTTTGCAGGATATAATGAAAAAATCAGAGTGATTCACATTGCAAATTATTCAAATCCTTGTCTTGCTAGCTATTAGAGAAGGATCCATTTCAGAAACACATTTTAAACCTACAAATGTGTGTGTGTGTGTGAATATGCACACTTAAAAGTGTTTGCTGAATATACATCTGTATGCGAAGAGATTAAATACTATTCAAATTTCACATACATATATTTATTTCCCCAGGACTTTCACTCTGTCTGACTGGCCTATCTCCACCAATTTAGGAATCTACAACCATGTGTGCCTTTTAGAAAAATTGAGTACCTCACCTGGCTCACCCTTTTATTTGACATGAAGCAATTGGTAGATACTAGAACACAGCTAAGCTAAATGAATTCTTCTAGTGATCGGGCAAAGTAGTGGACTGCAAAATAAGAAAAGTCTTAGCAAAAGGCTGAGCTATAGCCTAACCACTGGAGTGAGACTCTCTCTTCAACTCTGGACATTCAATAATAGGTTTATGATAGTTACTGCCGGGAGCCTGGTTACAATGTTCCAGCCCAGAGGTTGTTGGACGTGTACAAAATTGTGACTTCTGTGGGTGCTCATTTTAATAGAAATAGGAATTTGATTCTGCTAGGGGGTTAAATATGGATATCCCCAGTCCTAGTCCCAGCGTCTCAGAATGAAATCTTATTCAAAGAGGTAGCTAATCAAAGGAAGAAGTTGTCCTTCTAAAGAAGAGAAATTTGAGCAGAAGACAAGCACATGTAGCCAGGAAGCATGTATGAGCATGGCTATGACCAGATAGAAGCCACAGGAGAGAAACCAAGAATAGATCCTTTCCTCAAAAGGTTCAGAATGATTGGACCCTACAAACGCCTTGATTTCAGATTGTTCTCCTCAGAAGTGTAAGAGGAAATTGGTACTGCTCGTGACCACTCTCTTTGTGGAACCTTGCTATAGTCCTAGAAAACTGACCTGGTCTCCAAGATCCTCATGTGTCTTGTTGCCTTTCAGCAGAGAACCTATTGATCACCTTGCATTTCATGAGATCCTGCTGATGTACATACCATGGGACAGCACCAGATAAATACAAGACAAATGTAGAAACTCCATCCTGACTGCTCTTAAAGTTTGCAGGCTAGCTGGAGGGAGAAAAAGTCATAATCTCAGAAAACAACGCAACATTGTGAATCAGTATTTGATTAAGTAAGCAAAGTAGAATTGTATACCAAAGCCCCTCAAACCCAGTGATCCAGAGGCTCCCTTTTTGATAGTTTAAAAAAAAACAAATGTATTGAGATATAACTCAAATACTGTATGTAATTAACCCACTTAGCTAGGAATGGCGGCTCACGCCTCTAATTCCAGCTACTCAGGAAGTAGTGGCAAGGGGGAATCTCAAGTCCAAAGTCAACTCAAAGAGTTTGCAAAGTGCTTGTCTAGTCTGTAGGCATCCTGTGCCCAAACCTTAGTACCTCAACCATAAGTAAACAACCCCACTTAGACTATAGACATCATTGATTATTATTGTAAGCACATATTTGTGTAACCATCGCCTGCTGTCTAATTCCAAAATATTTCCCTTAGTCCAAGAAGAGCCATCACTAGTCAGGACATGCTCCTGTCACCGCACACCTTTGATCTACTTCCTGTCTCTGTGGGATTGCCCCTCCTCAACATTTCACGATGGTGGAATGCTACAGCCTATGACCGTTAGCGTCTGGCCTCTTTGAATTGGCATCAGGTTCTCAAGGGTCATCCATGTCCTAGAATTTTGTTCCTCTTTACTGCTATAGGAACAGCAAAACTTTGCATCTACTCCATTAGCATGTTTGGCCAGGCCTAGGCATTAAATGGACATGAGACATTTAAATACCCCAAAACTCGTACAAATGATATAAAAGCATACAAATTATCTAAATTCATGGGCACAGAAGCTCTTATAAGGAAACAAAGTCCCAAAGAATTAGTCCATGTGTGTTTCTCCAGGGCTGAATGAAGGGAGGTGCTTGTGGAAAAGTGGATTACGTAGATTTAACTAAAGGAAGGTAAAAATAATCTTAGAAAGGTCTAGTGGTACAGAAATCTTCCAACTGGTCTTCCTGTCTTGAAATGGAGATGACATCTTTCACATGGGCATTCCTGGGTCCAATTTATAGTAAGAAAGCAAGATAGATTTGCTTTTTGCCTTTCTTGAATCTTTTATTTTTCTAGTGTCTTCAGCTCAAAAAAAAAGTGGTGAGAGTTGGAAGTCAGTGGAGTTTGTGATCTCTCACTGCCAAAGCATATTCTAGCATCTGACCACCCCACATTTTGCTCACTCATTGGTCACTTTAGGGACCTGTGCATTGTTCCCTTTAGGGACAGTATAAATAATACTACTGTTGTGAACATCTGAAGACATATTTTCTGATAAATGTGTATTTTCATTTTCCTGGGATATATGCTTGGAAAGATGCTGCTCTCTCAGAATAACAACTCCATGCTTAGAATTGTGGGGATTCTCTATTAAATGAATGCAGGCAACTTGGTCTTAGTGCTGTTTGACTTTATTTAACTATAATCTCTTTACATGTTTTCAGATGTCAGGTCCTCCTTGTTGAAAGCACACTCAAAGCCATCCTTAGGGTCCTGCCGAACCCACCAATAGCATCCATCTCCACCTGCCATGCGCTTATTCTTCTATAGTCATTTATCAGGCAACACTCATCCCTCATTGAAACAGAAGTTAACTGAAAGACCTGGTCTGGCTTACTCCTTTTTCCTTCACGTCTGGCACAAAGTAAACACCCAATAAATAGTTAATGCTCATTGAAATAAAAATTCCCTAACAGTGTGAGGTTACTGAAGATTCGAGTTTGAGAGATTCTTGTAAGTGTAACATGCTCTATTAGAAGAGGTCCCAGAAAATGGAGAAGAGAACCTTTTGGGAAAAAAATAGTATTTTTCTGGACATTCCAACTAACGTGGTCAGAAGGAGAAGGGTATGAAATAGAACCGCGTGACCAAAAGGTAAAGATGTGAAAGTCTACTTGAATTATTCAGAATCTGATTATTGAATATTTTTCATAAAGTAAGATATGAATCATAGATTAAAACTCATTGTGTTTCATGGTACAAAATCTGGTCAGACTCTTTTGTGCGTGCACACACACACATGCACACACACACGCTCACATGTGCCAATCGTGAGGTTTGAACTCAGGGTCTGGATGCTGGTCCTGAACTTTTGTGCTCTTGGCTAGTGCTCCACCATAGCTCCACTTCCAACATTTGGTGGGGAAGGGGGTAGTTAATTGGAGATAAAAGTCTCAACCACTTTCCTTCCTGGGCTGGCTTTGAACTGACACTCTCAAGTCTCAGTCTCCTGACTAGCTAGGATTACAGGTGTGAGCCACAGAACCAGCTGGTCATATTCTCTCTCTCTCTTTTTTTTTTTTTTCTGGTCGGTCGTGGGGCTTGAACTCTGGGCCTGAGCACTGTCCCTCAGCTCTTCAGCTCAAGGCGAGCGCTCTACCACTTGAGCTATAGTGACACTTCTGGTTTTCTGGTGGTTTACTGGAGATAAGAGTCTCATGGACTTTCCTGCGTAGGCTGGCTTTGAACCACGCTCCTCAGATCTCAGCCTCCTGAGTAGCTAGGATGACAGGCGTGAGCCACCGACGCCCGGCCAGCTGGTCAGATTCTTTTAAGAGTGAAATATCAGATAACCACCAAGTACAGGGCTAGCTACATCACAAGCCCACCCAGATAGAGAGGTTCATGTGACAGCCTCAGATCTCCAATGCTTTCTCCATTTCTCTCTCCACTTACCCATGGGCGGCTGTTTCCAGTCCCCTTGCTTCTGTCCTTAGGGTGATACGGAAGCAAGGCACTCCAAACCCACCTGACACGGCTGATGACGCGAAGGAAGACGTGTTCTCTGGCACTTATAATAACACATCACAGAGAAGCTTGCAGTTGACACTGGGTCACACATGCCGATGACGTACCGCTCTAATCGGCAAAATCCTAATTGGCACAGTGTAATTGGCAGGGCTCAGGTTATGTGAGACAGTGGCGGTGTAGACCCACCCAAACCAGATGGAAGACATTTTCTCTTGAGGAAGCACTGTTCTGTTCTTAGAAGAATGCTAATGCTTGTGGAGACGAAAGGAAACCACCAATCACCACAATAGTAATTCTACATGAAAATAGGCTCACAAAACTTTTCTGCTCTGGAAAACTAGATTTTTTTTTTAGACCAATGGTGGATAAAATTTATAAGCATGGCTGTGCTAAGAAACCCTTCCTTAAGATTTCTCTTAAAAAAAAAAAACAACAGTGCTACTTCTAAAAAAATAAAAAACACAATCCAACAGCAAGGTTTCTTTTTGGAGACGAAGAACCTGTTATATAGGCTGTGAATTTAGGATTAACTATGCGTAGAATTTGGCAAAGAGTTCTATATTCATTTTTGTCCACATATTGAAATAAAAAAGTGAATCTCCCTAGGAGGACTCATTTTTATCTCTCCAAGACTCCCCTTCATGCAGAAAGATTCTTTTCTCACGGAAAGAGTTCAGGATTGCTTTTCCGTCATTGTGTCAGTCTGGGTATTACTCCCAGGAGGAAACCAGTGTCTGAGAACCACAAAGCTTTCTACTGCTTGTCTGTTTCAAGTTGTTTGTTTTTCTTTGAGAACCAAGGCAAGAAATGCCATGGGGGGGGTGAGGCGGGGGGCACCAGCTATAAAGCGTTAGTAGTTTTGCCATGAGAAATTAAATAAAATAAAATCCATTCTGAATGCTTTTTGTCTCCTAGCCCTTATAAGTGAAGGTTAAATAAAAGGTCTGTTGTTTTAGTTAGCCCCATGATCAATATTGATAAAAAATTTAAAAATCAATAAAAAAAACAACATCTGAATACTTTTTAAAGTCGTCAGTGGCTGTCTGTAGAATTCAATATCTTCCTGCGAAAGTGAGGTCACCACGCTCGAGTAATAGATCTGTCTTTATAAAAATCGCTTTCTTTAAATCCTTTTAAAACCACATCGGTGAGCATTTCTACAACTTCTCATGCTAAGGGCTGAGCACATCGTTTGTTTCTAAATTATTCATGGTTTGTCTGAAGGAGAACACCAATAAAAAAGAAATGGCAAGAATATAATGACGCGAGTACAAAGCAGAATTTTGAGAAGTGCTTGTGTAGAAGTGTACCCATGATATAGGAACACAGGAGCATATAAAAACAAAGGAAGGCGCTGTGGCTCACACCTGTAATTCTAGCTTCTTAGGAGGTTGGAATCTGAGGATCAGGGTTCAAAGCCACCCTGGGAAGGAAAGTTCTTAAGACTTTTATCTCCAATTAACCAACAGAAAACCGGAAATGGAGCTATGGCTCAAAATGGTAGAGTGCGTTAGCCTTGAGCAAAAGAGCTCTGGGACAATGCCCAGGCCCAGTGCCCAGGACAGTTCAAGTCCTATAACACCCCCCCACACCACAAAAAAAAGGAAATAATTTTGAATCGGAGGCCAGTGTAAAGCTTGGTGAACTAGGTAGTATTTGAGCTGGAATTTGAAAGATAGTTTTTAACAGGCAAAAGAGTACATGTTTGCATTAAGTTTCTATTTGTTCCTTTCTTTAACTGAAGAAGTGATTTAAAAGTTTAAACCTAGTTTTACTTATTAGAAATGAATATTTCCCTTTCTCTGCCCTTCAGACTTAGTGGCTATTTTCTTACTAGATCAAAGTGCATGGGTAACATCTTAGGACCTTTGGAAAATTTAAGAATTCTCTCTGTCTCTCTCTCTCTCTCTCTCTCACATTCTCGCTCTTGCTCTCTCTGTATCTCTATCTCTTTCTCCCTCTCTTTCTGATGTCTAGGTGCTAGTAACAGAAAAGAGCCCAGGATTCTTTCATTTTTATCTAAATCGAGGCCCTTATATTTGTCAGCATCCTGGGGTTGGTAAGTACTGGTTAAATGTCATAATCTTTCAGGTTTCAAAGTCTGAGTCAATATTCAGATGTGTATGGAATCGATTAAGCCTGTATTACACATCATCTCCCCTGTGTATTCCTCTGGGAAGACTGCAGAATGGCTGAGCTAGATGCTCTGAACCCTGAGCCCATAGTCTGCACATTGTGCGACAGATCATCATTTAGGTCCCCAAATACGGTGATCATCGAGGTGGCAGTCATGGGTAGTAGTGGCACCTTTAAAGGGTGGAGCCTATTGGGAGAAAGTTAGGTTATTGAGAGTCCTGCCAATGAAAGGGATTATGGTCGCTCTCACTGGACCCCCTTGGTGGTTATTTAAATAAAAAAGAACAAAAGCAAGTGTGGCTCTACCCACTTCCTGTTTGGAAGTGTGGGTCATCCTGTGGGCACGGTGTGCCCTTGTCATCCTGACCACAACCAGGCCAAGGCACCATCAGCACTGCTCTTGAGTCTCCAAAACTGTGAACCAGATCAACGTTTCTCTCTTAATTAGCCTGCTTTGGGCACTTAATTTTAGTAACGAAGATGTGACTTTTCTATTCAGGCACCCAGTGGCTCACCCCTGTCATCCTAGCCATTCAGGAGGCTGAGATCTGAGGATCATGGCTCAAAGTCAACTGGGGCGGGAAAGTCCATGAGACTTTTATCTCCAATTAACTACTAAAAAAAGCCAGAAGTGGAGTTGTGGCTCAAGTTGTGACAGAGAGTAACAATCCTGTGCAAAATAGCTGAGGGACCCTGCCCAGGACCTGAGTTCCAGCCCCAAGATCAGCATCAAAACCATCAGACTAGGCAGTGTTGACACAGTGAGGAAATAGTAGCACCTATCTGGTCCCACCGCCACTAGGTAGCTTAGGAATCCAGGTATGCATCTGTGTGCTGGGTAGGGATGTTCTGCAGGAAACGTTTCTAACCTAACCCTGTGCCACCTTTTATTGTCACTAAGAGGACTCTAAGCTCTGTCATATCCTCTACATTTTTCAGAATGAGATTAAGCCCAGGACTTAATGTGGATTTCAATGAGTATGTCCCGTCTCCTTTCCCTAGCTCGGTGAAGACAGACCTTTCCTCTCTTGATTGTTTAGAATGACTTACAAAGTCTGCACGCAGCCTGGTCTTTGGGTTGTGGAAACGTTACCTTGCGTTCCTCACCATTAAGTGGCGTGCATGTGTATGATACAGTCCGCTGGTTTTCTAAGGTCACAGTAATTGGCAGATGGAAGAAGTTCCATGCTATCAACTCGGGAGAAGGATCTGGCTGCCTTGCTGTTTGACAGAGCAGTGGGAGAGGTGAATTCTGCTTAAACTGACAATGGGATGCAGAGTAAACAACTCAAGCCATCAAACTGTATTATTAAAAAAAATAAAAACCATGTGCCTTATTCCCTCTGAAAAGCCAATTTTCCTCTTCTTAGTTTTCCTTCCCCAAAGAGTACTTCCACACACACCCCCTCCAGAAATGGCTCCTCCCCTTCTCCGTGGCATTCAGTATGGACAGTTATTGGCCTAAGTGATGGATGGGCTCCCTCGGGTGGCTCTTCCCTGCGTCTCAGCCGCACTACATAATCTAGCAAAACTCTTCTGCCTGGAGGGCTCTCTGAGATTTACTGCTGGCTCCTTTAGCGAACTGTGGTTATTCCTCTTAGATCTATTGAGCTGGGCTCAGTCCTTTCCTGTCCTCAGCAGGGAGATTTCCCAGAAGACCTGGTTTCTTGAGAAGGTATTGGACGCCCACTTTTGAGTCAGGCTTTGGCTCCATCGGGCTGAATTCTCACTAGAACTATAGGTTTCCATGCAGAACTTGCCCAGCCGAGTCTGTTCCTCATTGCAGCTGGGATTGTGTCTTAATTTCTCCCAGGAAATTTTTCTTAAGGTGCCATTTTGTATCAAAATTGATCTTGAAAATCTCAATCTAGTGGGGACGAGCATTTCATTCCCAGTAGGTCTAATACAATCCCGTTCTCCTCCGGGGTTGGGAACAGATCGTTATCTCTTCATTTGGACTTAAAATGAATTAATTGAAACATACGTGTTAGTATTCATTGTGTAAAACTATAGAGACAGAGCAAGGAACTCACGAGGAGAATGGAACTTGACTGCTGTCCCAGCTGGTGCTCACTGAAAACCCTGTGTTTGTCCCACGGAATGATCAATGAAATCACACTGGTCAGTCAGTCAGTGTTTTTCCTCATCTCCTTCCTCCAGCCCTCCTGGATTCTCTCTCCCTGCTCCGTCCTGACACCATCTTCTTTCTCGTTCTTCTCTCTTCTTTTCCCGTTTGTCCTCTTCTCCATGTTGTCTTCCTCTTCTTCCTTCCCTTGCTCTCTCATTCACCCAGAAGACTCACCAGACTCCTTCTAAGATGGCCTTACATGGAGAATAGCTGTTCTCCACTGCCAGCGGTCCCATTCTACTCATTCTCCCCTCACTCCTGCCACGTCAAGCACTTAGGACAGTGTCCGGCAGTGAGGGCTGTTGTGTGTCTGTGGTTGTGTATTCGGTGTATCGGATAAGAGCCTCCGACTCATGGCTTCCCATTCCACTGGTCTGTGCATCCCTTGACAATGCAGGCCAGCGAGGAAGAGACAATCAAAGGCTGTTTTTCAGGAGCATTACTAGGGCACATTGAGACCCAAGGACAGTGATCTAAAAGGCAAGTGGTGTTACGGAGACTTTCATGGGTAAATTAGGGTAAGTCAGATAAGGGTGCTCCTAAGGGAAAAGACTTAGGAGATATGGTTGCCTAAATAGAAGATGAAGATTTCTTCACAGTTCTCCTTTTTTTTCTGAAGGAGAAGCTACACGCTGAACGGAAAGCCTGTGTCTGGAATCACTGCGAGTCCCCTGCGGCCTCAGCCATGACGTCTGGGGGAAGGGCGTCAGCATCTGTGTCATGGCGTTGGCCCTGCTGGGTTTCTGGAACTGTAAGAAAACCAGAGACGTAAAGGCTTTGCTTTGATTTTAATCAAGAAAAGAAAAAAAATGAACTGCAATTGTGTTTCCAGTTTGTTGATATAGCCTTCTTGTTTTTATTATTCACTCTTGTTTCCCTGGTTACTACCAGAAAAATTTACTATGAAACTAGAGGGGGTTAGAAAAACCGAGAAGACACAGCAGCAACCAGAGCATCTCCCACTTGGAGAGCACAAGTCACCCAGCAGGCGACGGATAGGCGGGCTTTATTGGTGACATGAAGCTGAGGGTGGTGATGTTTCAGTCTCATCCCCCACCCAAGGGACCACAGATGATCCATGCCAATGCTCAGTTTCCCTCGGGTCTCTTCCAGCCAATGGCTGAGCCGGGAGGTGGGAGAGGTTGGGGCGTGTTCCTCTGGGGCACGAGACACCTATCACAGGTGACTTGGTTTCATGCCTTCCCATTGGCTGGCTCTAACTTTCTTAGAACCCAGCTGCATTCCTCCTCCCTACTCCTGCTCTGCCATTAATGTCAGACCTGCCTCGCACGCTGAACGTCTCCACCACCTCCTTTAAGCGTCACAGGCCTTTCCCCCATAAAGCCTGTGCCCTATCTTGGCATCTGCTTTCTTGGAGGACAGAGACCAACACATTAAGCCAGGTAACAGCACTTGAGCCTACTCATGTAGGGGGTCAGTGGACACCTGTGCTGATGTTCCTTCTTTTAAATCTCAGCTCTGGCATGATCCCAGGCAGAGACAATTCTGAGTAGCGAAGATGATATTGGAGGAAGGAGACATGTTTGGCTGAATTAGCAGCTACATTTTTCTTAAAGAAGAGAATAGAAACACATCAACAACCTTTCCCAGGTTTTCAGGTAGTTCCTGGCCCAAATATTGTCCCCACCGTGTTCTACATTTTCTCTGAGACAAATTAAAGTATAATGTGACCAGCTTTAGAGACAAATGGATCTGGATTCATAATTTCAACTCTGCTATTTATTAGGTAATTGTTGAAGTGATGATTGAAAGAAGAATTAAGTAGTTGAAGGACTGGGAATAGAACTCACTTTTACAACAGAGCTCCAGCTTGAGCCCAGGAAGGCCACGGTGCCTGGAGCACAGCAAAGAAGAGAGACATTGGGAAGCCAGGTGCTGGTGGCGCACGCCTGTCATCCTAGCTACTCAGGAGGCTGAGATCTGAGGATTGCAGTTCAAAGCCAGCCCAGGAAGATAAATCTGTGAAACTCTTATCTCCAATTAGCCACCAGAAAACCAGAAGTGGTACTGTGGCTTAAGTGGTAGAACGCTTGCTTTGAGCTGAAGAGCTCAGTAACAGTGCCCAGGCCCAGAATTCAAGCCCCATGACCAACAAAAAGAAAAAAGAAAGAAAGAAAAAAAGAAGAGAGAAAATGGCATTGGCATAAAGTCAAAATGTAGGCAGGGCGAGACGGTGCAGGGGTTTGTGGCATGGGGCATGAGGCATGTGAGCCTGAAGCAACTGAATCAGATCCTTACAATGCTTTGAACACTTGGGGGAAAATGAATGCTTAACGGTGATAAAAATCACATTGATCACTTTCTAACATAACTTGGGCCCCAGTAAAAACAACTGGAGGCGCATCCACGGTGAAGCTGGATACCATTTAAAACATAAAGGTGCTAGGCACCGGAGGCCCATGCCTACTGTGAACCTCCTTATTCAGGAGGCTGAGCTCTGAGGATCACAGTTTGAGGCCAGCCTGAGCAGAAAAATCTATGAGACTCTTATCTCCAATTAACCATCACAAAGCTGGAAGTAGACTTGTGTTCAAATGGTAGAGTGTCAGCTTTCACTGTAAAAGCTAAGGGGCCCAACCCGAGCCTTGCATTCAAGCCCCAGTACCAGCACAAAAAGAGAGAGAGAGAGAGGGAGGGAGGGAGGGAGGGAAGGAAGGAAGGAAGGAAGGAAGGAAGGAAGGAAGGAAGGAAGGAAGGAAGGAAAGAAAAAGAAAGAAAGAAGAAAGAGAGGGAGGGAGGGAGGAAGGGAAGGAAGGAAGGAAGGAAGGAAGGAAGGAAGGAAGGAAGGAAGGAAGGAAGGAAAGGAAGGAAGGAAGGAAAGAAGGAAGGAAGGAAGAAAAGGAAGGAAAGAGAAAGGAAGGAGGAAACACAAAGGGTAAAGAGATGATGGCTTCATCTTAGATGATGAGGATAGAAAGAAGTACATTGTCTAGAAACAGAATTTAAGTCACCTTTCTAACTTGTAGATTTTGACTGGGGTATGCCATTGCTGGCTGTGTTTGGGCCCATGATAAGCACCCACTGAATACGTGCTGTTTGATAGACAGTAGATTCCAACATAGGAAACTGGAGGCTTTCATCCCACCCACCCAGGGAAGAAAGAGCAATTCTAATTTGCCTCACCTCACAGAGCTGGCAGAGAAGGAGGAGCAGGTGTGTGCCCCAGAGCAGAAGTGATTTTTTGGCAAGGGAAGCCATCAGACTGGGGCTCTAGATCCATCCTGCTGACCTCACACAATATGTTCTCCTGAGCAGAGAGGAAGAAATAAGGTCATGGGAGAAAGGCCAGAGATGATGTAATGACAAACCCTCTCCAGACACCAGTTCTGCTCTTGCTAAATGGCAATGATCAGAAAACCAATTTGGAAAGCAACGAAGAATTGCTTTTCCTTCTCTTTTTAAATTCACATGCTCATGACTAAAGCCAGGCTTAATCACAAGATCAAACTCTCTTCTTAAGCTGTCATATCTATTAGTGCCTACTTTGTGTGGCTGGTCCTGTGAGTTTATTGCTTTCTTCTAAAAGCGGGGGGGAGGGCTGGGAACTCTACACTGGGTGCTGATAGCTCATGCCTATTATCCTAGCTACTCAGAAGGCTGAGATCTGAAGGTCCCAGTTCAAAGCCAGCCCTGGGCAGAAAAGTCTATGAGATTATTAACTTCAATTAACCAGCACAAAGCTGGGAGTGGAGGTATGACTCAAGTGGTAGAGCTTTAGTCTTCTGCCAAAAAAAAAAGAAAAAGCTAAAGGAAAGTGCCCTGGTTTTGAGTTCAAGTTCCAGTATTGGCACCAAATATAACAGTCAAATTTCCACAGAAATAATGTGTAACTGCAAATTGTTATGCATGCTAGAATTATTTTTAAAAAGCATATGCTGCAAAGCAATGTCTGCAAGTTAGGAACTCTTCAGTTAGCATTGATTCCAAAGCAAAGGGTGGACTTCAAGGAAAAGCATTTGAGGAAGAGGAGGGACCGTCTCAGAAAGGCTGGATGAGATGTAGTGTTAGGATTTGACTTTCTAGCGATTGCTCCGTTGTTCCAGATGATCTTCCCATTAGAGAGGCAACTCAGCGAAAGTAAGAGGGGATCCTGGACTCGGCAATGATTTCATCACGCGTTACTGACGGGTGGAGACACGCGAGCAGGACTCCATTCTGTAGCCTAGGGTCCGCTGTTCCTCCTGGAGGAAGCATGCTTGTCTGCTTTGTGGCATGCCAAGAGTTGGCATTTGAAAATGTGTTTTGAAACACTAGTATCTGGATTTTATATTGCTACCTCCATGTATATTAAATTACTTGGAAGTACATCCCCTAGGGATACAAGAAGTCACGCCATCTCCAGGTCTTAGATTGTTTTCAATAGATGTGTACCAAGCTAGTGGGCATGGGGATACAATCTATCAGCCCAGACTCGGATTCAGGTTATAGAAAGGCTCATAATCAAATGTGGCATGTCTTACACCACAAGGAAATCAGAAGGAAGAATTTTTAAATTACAGGTAGTGTTGGCTTTGCATGGTTCCAGTATGTCTGAAACTACTTACTAAGGTTTGGTTAACTAATACAAATCCTCTAATAGCAGCGGTCAGATTTCAGCTACCACGGTGTAGAACGTATGAATGATACGCGCTACAGGACTAACGCACGTGTGAAATAATCAGTGATCAGTCATGTTGCTTTTGGTATCATTGCATTTTCTCTCCGGTCTGCCGGTGAACAGCAGGGAATGTCGGTGTGCTGCCTCTGTGTCTTAAGTGATAAAACACACGAGGCAGCATATTACGATGGATATTTGGAAGATGATTTGGGCCAAGGATGGAAACCCAAAGCGATAGTGTTGGATGTAAAATTCAAAATAAATGTAGGTGTTACAAAATGATCCCTAGGCCTGGTGTGGAGTTCAGATAGCTAGGCCTGTGTGCGTGGAGACACAAAGTCAAGGTGAATCAGTGCAGGGTCCTCAATGAGGGAACCGGCTGTGATGAAAAGAGGTAAGACACTGATGGCCTTAAAAGGGCCAACTAAAAGGGAGGGGGGGAGGAAGGGAGGAAGGAAGGAAGGAAAGGAAGGGAGGAAGGAAGAAAGGAAGGAAAGGAAGGGAGGAAGGAAGGAAGGGAGGAAGGGAGGAAGGAAAGGAAGGAAGGAAGGAAAGGAAGGGAGGAAGGAAGGAAGGGAGGAAGGGAGGAAGGAAAGGAAGGAAGGAAGGAAAGGAAGGGAGGAAGGAAGGAAGGAAGGAAGGAAGGAAGGAAAGGAAGGAAAGGAAGGGAGGAAGGAAGGAAGGAAGGAAGGAAGGAAGGAAGGAAGGAAGGAAGGAAGGAAGGAAAGGAAGGGAGGAAGGAAGGAAGGAAGGAAGGAAGGAAGGAAAGGAAGGGAGGAAGGAAGGAAGGAAGGAAGGAAGGAAGGAAGGAAGGAAGGAAGGAAGGAAGGAAGGAAGGAAGGAAGGAAGGAAGGAAAAGAAAGAAAGGAAGGAAGGAAGGGGAGGAGATGGGTGATAAAGAGGGCAGAAAGGGAAGAAAGAGGGAAAAGGGAAGGAAAGGAAGAAAGATGAGCTGTACTTGATATAATTTAAGATGTATGTTTATATAACTGCTGCTCATTCTTTTCTTATAGAAATTTGTTTTCTATTTCACCCTCCTTGTTACTTTCATTGTACTTGCATTCTACACATGCTATATTTGTAAAAATATATTCTTCAGTTCAAAAGGTTTTCTTCTTTCTATTGTGATTTCCTGTTTTATCTACCTGTATAGATTTTTTAAAAGCTTAACTGCCCAACATTTTAGTGCTTCTTCGCTGCCGTTAGTACTAAGTTCCTAGTTTAGTTCTATGGTCAGAGACAATAGTTCTTCGTAATGTTAATCCTGTGAACTGTACTGGTAGTTGCCTTTATTGCTTACCATATTGTTAGTTTGGATAAATGTAGATGACAGTTCTGTTAGTTTTTAAATCATGGTTTTAAAATGCAGTGTCTCTTGCTGAGTTGGCAACTATTTGACCTATAACATGCTGACGGAAGTGTGTTCGAACTCAACCACAATTGAGTTCTTTTTCTTATTCTTCTTTCATTCTGTATATATTACAGCTACTTTTATTTGTGCCTACCAACTTATGATTCTTACAATTTCCTAGTGGATAGACTCTACAAAAGAGCTTTCATTCACCTCCAGGAATTCTTCTTGGCTCAGAGTTAGCTTGACTGCTCTGCTATAACACAGCTTTTAGTTAAGCTTGATCTAAATTACATGGCATTTTCTTTGTCATCTTGAATGTTGTATGATCAACTTCTTTTTTTTTTTTTTTTTTGGTCAGTCATGGGGTTTGAACTCATTGCTTTGGTGCTGTCCCTGAGCGTTTTGCTCAAGGTTAGTGCTGTAACACTTTGAGCCACAGAAAACTTTGGTTTTCTGGTGATTAATTGGAGATAAGAGTTTCATGGATTTTTCTTGTGGGGCTGGCTTTGAATCCTGATCCTCAGATCTTAGCCTCCTGAGTAGCTAGGATTATACGAATGAGCCCTCAGTGCCCAGCTTCAGCTTCAAGCATTTTTTATCTTTATATATAAAGCATGATCTTGAAAATACCATAGGATTTCTTTTAAGAGTTCAGTCAATCTTGTCTCTAAATTTAGACTCTATATTTATTCAACTGACCTTTAGTGCAACTACTGATTAAGTACACTCTCTTTCTATGTGTTTCCCATTTGTCACTCTTTAGATTCTCTTCTTTTTTTTCCATTTTGTCTTTTCTGATACTGTTTCTTTTATGTTAATTGATTATTTGTTTCTCTCTACAGTGTTTAAATCAACATTCATCTGTCTTTATATATTTACTCTAAACACAGTACTCATATTAACTCATTTCAGTGTAACACAAATTAAAATTTCTGCCACTTATTGGATGATGCAAGAAGTGTTTTACACCCTCCTAAATGTTCTGTATGTGTTCCATCCTTATATTTGTTATTGCTATTATTATCATTGCATAGTTGTACAGAGGAGCTGCCATTTAACAAAGTTTATGAGCACAATACATCTTGATCAATGTGACCCTTTTCAACATTCTTACCTGTCCTTTCGTGACCCACGCCTTCCCTCCTTCTTCCTAATTTTGTGGGTTATAGAAAATGGACTCTTGTCAACATTTTCCTTTCTGTATTTTAACCATGGCAAAATATGCCCCTTTTAAATCATATCATATGTTTATTTCTACATCTATTCTAAAACTTGTAGGTTCTATTTATTGCTTCATTCTACATATAAATTTTTTAGTCTGTCCACATAGTTGGTGTTCTGTTATTCTTCACTTCCTGCTGTGTCATTGGGTGTTGGTACATTTGATGAAATTTCCCTTCTGCTTGAAAAATTCTCCTTAGAATTTTGTTGCCCTGATAGGGACAAATTTTCCTGAGTCTTATTCATCTTAAAGTAGCTTTTATTTTTCACTTTGACTTTTGGGCATAGACTTCTGTATTGAGAGCACTTTTCTTTCAGAGTTTTTTGTACATAGGCACTCAAGGATCCTCTAGCTTCTACTGATTTTGTCAGCAAGTCATTTGCCAGAGTTACTTCCCATTCTTTGGAGGTTATATTTCATCTTTTCCTAGCTCTCTGTAAGATCTATCTTTTCCTTTGGATTTTGGCAATTGAATTATGATATTAAGTATTTATTTCTCTTTGGGTTCTTAGAAATCCTGGAACCTTTAGAGATCTAGGCGTATCTTTCTATAATTTCTCTATTTAGGGAACTTCAATCACTGTGTTTTCAAATACTGTTTTGCCACTATTTGCTCTTCTGTCCTATCAAGAATTTTGAAAGTATACCTTAGCCTCTTTCATTGTACTCCATTCACTGTTCTCTATTCTTTATTCTTAGTGGTATCTGACCTGTAGTCTAAACACTTCTATGATTTAATTCCTACTTCAGGAATGTATCTATCATCCAGTTCTTATCTAACTTCTCATTCTATTTTTTTGCAATCTAATCTGTTATTAAACATTGAGTGCTCAATTTCTAGGTGTACTTCTAATTGTAACATTTTGATTTGCTTCTTTTTCGATTTTAATTCTCAGCAAGTTCTCCTTTAGTTCTTTAAGTTCATAAGCAAGTCTGTCCACATTTAGTAATAACATTTCTTTAGTCTGTGGATCCTCTAGACTGGGCAGTCTTACCTAAGGACCCTCATCTACACTGGACCTAATTTAGATGTGAGGTCCAGGACGGACATGGAGTGTATGTCACAGTAAAAGGACAATTCAGAGGGAAACCATGAGTACATTTTGCAACTAGGGGTAATATAAACAATGTACTGCCAGAGAGACAACGTCTCCATTAAAATCAGTCAAATTTGTAATACCCCTTCCATTGAATGGATGGTTCTATACCACCTCATTTTGAACCTGGGTAAATTTGCACTTACTTCAACCAACTTATGATATAAGGAATGATACTGTGTAAATTTCATGGAAGAAAAGACTGTGCTGCTCCGACCTGCTTCTGTTGAGACCCTCACTAGGGGAGGAGATTAGCATGGAAGATGGTCAGCTTCTTTGCAGCCACCATGCCAGAGGAAATCCAAGAAATGCTAAGGTCAAGCCTCACAGCTAAGCTTCCAGTCAATCACCAGTCAGCATCACCTGCTAGCCCTGTGGGCACACACCATCCAGAATGCCCAGAGTAGCTGATACTCCATATGGAGATAACCTCACCTATTGTCTGATTCCTCCCCTGAGAGAAAATATTGTGTCCAGTCTCAGCCCTTCCTGAGTTCCTAACCCACAAGATGGTAGCTAAAGTTGAAAAAAATGGATCTTTAAAATTACTAAGATTTAAGATCAGTGTTGTGTGCATTATCCTAGGTGTGGGGGCCAAAGCATCTGCATCTCAACAAGTGTAAATGTTCATTAAACTCTATAGCGATTCACATAGGGCATATGTGCAGTAACCTGAGTTTCTTCTGCATCTCCTTACTACTTTGATGGAGGGAAAACAAAGAAATCATACCAAGAGAAACAACCCAATACCTGGACAAGGAACAATCACATGACTAATGGAGAAGGCAACTCTAGACCGGCCTCAAGCCTTTGATTTAATGTTCTGGGAAGAGATGGTTTTCTCTCACAGGCTTGGACCCATGCTGTTCGCTCAAAATATCTGGAGCATAAAAATTTTACTTCATTGCTTTCTCCTTCCTGCTGCTTCCTTGGGCCAATGAGAGGACTGAAGCAGGATTCAAGACATTCATTATCTAAGAGCACTGCTGTGATTGTCTCTGAGGAGAAGGCACTCTGGAAGCAATTTTGCATGGAAATGGACTTCCACATACAAAAGAAGTTGAATTATCTTGGCATCTGCATGCAGAAAACCCACGATTTTTCTGATGCTTTACAATAACACAATTCCTATTTACACTCATGTGGTTTGTGTGCTACCATCATTCATGAGTTCTTTTTAATGAACCATACACACCTGGTAACTCTCGACCCCGATCCTTTGTGCTCTCATTTGCTTTCTGTCAGTCATTAGAGATGATAAGGATGCACAGGGGAAAGGGTGTTTTGTCAGTGGGGAGAGAGGAAGGGAGGGAGAGGGAGAGAGAGAGACAGAGGGGGGGAGGGGAGGGAGGAAGGGTGAGCAGGAGAGCAAGTACAGATAGTGATAATACCTGAATTTTGCACTTAGGCTAATTCATTTGCTTCTGGTGTTAAGAAAGGTTTGAAGCTTGAAGATTGCACTCCATTTTATCTGTCTTTAACTCCCTGATCTGGGACTGATTTGCCCAAATGTGAAGAGATTCACATTGCCATATCTAAAGTCTCCCATGGGATTCCATGATTTTCCGTCTCGACAGACAAATGTACATATATCTATGCTTAGGTACATGTACATAGATCAACTTTGGGTACCTCTAAGTCATTTGTTCATTTAATTTAACAATTCAAGTGTGGTTCAATTTGTTTTCTTTTTTCTTTCCCTTTTCCCCGTGATTCTAAGGTATTTGAGCTTGTCATATACACACAAGAAGGATATGTCCTTTTTTAGATTTAGACACAGAAAAAAGTAATCAGTCCACAGTTGTAGTGATAACCCTTCTCTGTGTACTTTTATTGTTCCTGAAAATAATTAAGCACCATAAGTCAGTAAAATAATTTTATTTACACCACTATAATTAAAATAATTTCTCTAAAAGTGTATGTGTGTGTGTATGTCAGTCTTGGGGCTTGAACTCAGGACCTAGGCACTGTCCCTGAGGTTTTCTGCTCAAGGCTGGTACTTTACCACTTGGGCCAATCATTGCTTAACTGGGGATAAGAGTCTCATAGACTTTTTGTCTTAGACTGGCTTTGAACCCTGATCCTCAAATCTTAGTCTCCTTGTGGATGCATTTATTTTTAATCTATAACTTGTCATTTTCCATTTAATGAAGATATTACAGGATTTAAAAATCATAGAGATCTTCATTGTACTTAGTAGATAACCAGCAGCAGAAATCTGCTCATATGTGTGAAATTATTTAGAAAAAAAGTATTTGCTCTTCTTCCCAGTTGAGCTTTTAAATCCACACTTGTAAATCTCAATTTAAATCAAGTGTTAAGATAGAACAAATGAGACTAATTAGGTTTTTCAGAGATTTATTAAAATATTAGAAAAGAATTCTACAAGTGAGAAATTCCCACAAGAAGATTATAAAGAAAAGAGAGTTGATATATGATAAATAGTAACAGCATCTGATTCTAGAGCATTGGTACATGGTACATAGCAATCAGAAACATGCTTTAGAATAATCTGGAATGGGAGTCAGGACATCTGGTCTACCTCTGCCCAATTGAGTTATCTTGGACAAGGCATTTAAATTAATTCAAACATGATTTCTTCAGAGAGTCCTCATGAGGCAGATTCTAAAATGCAAGTCTGATTTTTCACAATTATTTTCTGTTATGTCTTTCACATGTATACTTATTTTGTTTGCTGGATTTTTTTTAAAGTAATTTATGAAGAACACAGGTAACAGTCCAGTCTGGATATCTAGATTGAGACCAGCTGAAAATCAGGCCCAAAGGATGTACAACAGAGTATAAAGGATAGTCATTGTCTAATCATCTCTTGATTAGCCTTGGATCGAGGTAGAGGCCAGTCTCTCTGCCAAGATTAAGTTAAGAACATATGGCAAGAAGACTGTTGTTGGAATGTCTATACTTATCCATCTCATTTGTTTCTGTTGTGAAACTGTACAGATTTAGACTCCAAAAAGTTTAGGATATTAGAAGCAGGCATACACAATGCAATTGATGTTTGACTTTGGATGAAAATAATCCAGCCCAAGGACTTAATAGTGTCAGGAATGCACTGATAAAAGTGAATATTTGTATCAAATATGGACACAAAATGGGAAGTGGCTGTTGGACTGCATTTACTTAGGGTCTGCAGGAAGTTTGCAAGATGACAACTGTGATGTGAATTTCTGTCCCATTAGCATGAGGTCTGCCTGTATCCTTGACAGTCAGAGAATGGTTCCCACACAGTCCTTTTCTTATTCTCAAATTCAAGCAGTTCCCTATTCAATTCAACTTTTCTTGTAGTCAGCCCGAGTAGGTTTATGAGGGTTTATTTCTGTCCATTTTACCTGATTGAATTTGCCTTTGGGAACCAAATTTATTGCTTTGAGCTGTTATAACTCTGCCTTAAATCCTGTAAGACTGTCAACATCCAAGTTGTGCCACGCAGATTTTGGCACAAACCCTCAGACTAATGGGGGATTGCCCAGGGAGTTTTCCCTTTGCTTGGATGTAGGGCTGATCACTTATTCATCTCTGGTGAGCTTGACATTTATTTTATTTAAAAATTCTTAATATTGGGGCTGGGAAGGTGGCTCAGTGGTAAAGCGCTTGCCTTGCATGCCTGAGGCCCTGGGTTCAATTCCTCAGCACTACATAAGCAAAAAAAAAAAAAAAAAGCCGGAAGTGGCGCTGTGGCTCAAGTGGTAGAGCGCTAGCCTTGAGCTGAAGAGCTGAGGGACAGCGCCCAGGCCAAGTTCAGGCCCCACGACTAGACACAAAAAAAAAAATTCTTAATATTTTTATCTATCATTTTGGACTATTCACAGAAAGATTATAAGTAGATAGAGGGCTTGTCCAATAAATATATTAAAAATACCTTCTATTGCTTTTAACCTTTCTTTTAGATTTTGCACTTTGTATTCCTTCTGTGCTTCATTTTGTGTACTTTCTTCAGATCTGGTTTCCAGGCCTTCATTTCTTTTCCTGCTTTTTGCCTCACAGTGACCTCTTCTGATTGGCTTGTCCTTATGGAGGCTGTCAGCCCTCACCCCATCCATTGCTTTCTGTTACCACCAAAAGGGTCCTTCCTTCTTTTATATTTTCAATAATTTTTTCTTGATAGTCTTCTTAAAATCTCTTCCCATGTTTTTACATTTTCAGTAAGCACTAAAACAGTGCTATTATACTGCTAATTGTATGTATGACACACTTGATACTTAAGAAGATATTACCTGCTTCTGCTGGAGACAAAAATTATGCCATTGCCTTGTTTTCCATTTTCATTACAAATAAGACTATATTTTTATTCATTAGTCATTTTTATTCTTTATGCTGTCTCTGTTCTTTTGATCTCCATTGTGAAAGCCCAATTCTTGCATTTTTAAGCACATTTTTATTGTTTAGACTTAAAGCACAGAACATGATGTTTCCATATGCTTTTGCGTAGGAAATGTTTAGTAACATAAATTAGCATATCCATTGCCTTATATTGCTTTTAGATTGTGTGTGGTATGAACATCTAAAATCTCTACTCTTAGCAAATAGTATGCAATTGAATGTTATTTACTCTCATCTTGGCATTGTTATATTAGACCTCTAAAAACTTACTCAGGTTCCAGCATGATAATGTTGCATGCTTTCTCCTGTATCTCCTGGCTCCTGGTAATCACTGTTCTGTTCTCGTTTCTGTGCCTTCATGCTCTGGGTGGGAGGAATGAGGGATGGGATCTCCTGCTTTGCCGTCTTGCTCTGTGTTTTCTTAGTAGTAGGTAAGAGCTTTTTATATATGAAAAAGAGAATGGGCCAGGCACTGTTGGCTCATGCCTGTTATCCTAGCTACCCAGGAGGCTGAGATCTGAGGACCATGATCCAAAGCCAGCCTGGCCAGGAAAGTCTATGAGACTCCTATTTCCAATCACCAAAAAGCCAGAAGTGGAGCTGTGACTCAAGTGGTAGAGTGCCAGCCTTGAGTGGAAAAAGCTAAGAGACTATGCCCAGATCCTGAGCTGAAGCCCTAATACCAGCATATGTGGACGCAGATGTGCGTGTGTGTACGCGTGTGCATGCGCACAGACACACTTGCACAGCAAAAGAGACAGACAAAACAACTGGGGAGTGGTTAAGAAAAGCTGAAACATAAGGTGGAAAGTGTAGAAGTGTGTGAGAGGAGAGCGACCAGCCCTGCGTAGTACTGACGGTAGACCAAGACAAGGGCTGAGATTGGTTTGCTGGATTTCACCCAGTTTTGAAAGTCACTGGTGGCCTTGACGAGGGAGGTCTAAATTGAACAGTGAGGGACCAAGTCTGATTGGATGGCTATAATAGAAAGTAAGAGGAGAAGAAATAAGAGTGGCAGGCGTACCTAATCATTCCTAGCGGTTTTGCTGCACTGGAGGATAGAAGTCGAAAGATGGCAGGCTTGGAAGGAGAGTCCAGAAATCTGTGTTGTTGGTTTGTTTTTAGGACTCTAACTCCAAGAGAATATAATACCAAGAATACAAAATGATTCCAACCTCAGGAAATGAATGTCATGAATGAATGATACTAGTCTAAAACCACACATGATCATCAATTAACAAAGATCTGAGTGGAACAATAGAATCATCATTCATAACTTGCGTGTGTGCATATAATAATCTGCAAACTCACTTTCCTGCAAATTGAAGTATTACATGTCCTTTGTTTTGGTGATACTGGGGCTTGAACTCAGAGCCATGCCTTTATTAGACAAATGTGCTATCAGTTGAACTATACCTTCAGTCTTTTTTTTCAGAAAGGGTTATGGTTTTTGTTTGTTTGTTTGTTTTTGTGTTTTGCCTGGACAATCCTTGGCTTTTTATCCTTCCACTTCTGCCTCCTGAACAGCTGGGCATACAGGTGCAATGACCACACCCATCTTGTTCTTTGATTCTTTGAGATAAGGTTTCCCTAATTCTTTTTTTTTTTTGAGGCTGGCCCTGAACCATGTTACTTTTATCTCTTCCCTCTCAAGTTGCTGCTTGTATATGTCTCATCTTGACAAAATGTCACCAAAGATCATCTGGAAGATAAAAGCAAATCAGAATATCCATAACTGTACAATAAGCAAAACAAAATAATAGAGCCTTGTTCTGAAAAAAAAAAAAAGAATACGACAAGGGTGAGAATCGTGAAAATAAATATGTGCTGTGGAAGAAACAGAGTGAATACTCAAAGCACAGTCAGGAAATAGACACATTTCTCTAGGAATTTAGTCCATGACTAAAGTTCAACTGAGGTATGAAAAACAGTGATCTCAAATGTGGAGCTCAACTATTCTGGGGGCTAAATAATGTGATGATTAGTTGCCTTTTGATAAGGTGTGTGTGTGTGTGTGTGTGTGTGTGTGTGTGTGTGTACATCATGAAAGCCACTTTTTTTGTGTTAAGATTCAGTATACACAGTCATTTCTCAAGAGTATAGGCGCCAGGCATAAGTTGATTTCTGGTACAATGATTTTTAGCAACATGAAGTAAGCATTTGATCTTTGGGGTTTGATTAGCCTCTATTTGCAGCTGGGCCTCCACTAGAAATTATTTCCTCTTTGGGCTCTGTGCCCAGGCCAAAGGGTCAGTCCTTGTCTTAAGTCTCACTGACTTCTCTGACAACAGACACAGTGACAGAACTAAGTGCTTCCTCTGCATTTTATAGCTCTGAAAAAAATGTTTTTCCTTCCAAGCATAATACAAGGCTTCTTTGAATAATACATTCTGGAGGTTACTTAATTTTCCTACCTAAAAACTTAGAAGCCACCCTTTTAAAGCTGTGCTTTTGCAGTATGATATAATCTAGCAACACATTTTTGTATCCCAAGAAAAAACTGAGATGAAGATGTTGCAGGTAGAGTTACCTCTCATAGTCAACTGTTGGTCAATGACATTGCTCAGCAAGGGTGCTCAATACCTGGTTGAAATCAACTCTAGTCTTCAGCCGCCATGCACATTTTGCTTAAGGTAGAAGCCAAAAGAATTTTCCTATTCTTTTCTAAATTCCCTCCATGCATTTTTCCTTTGTATTAAACTGCTCAATAATTAAAAACGCCGTTTCTACTTTCCAGTGTGGCATTTGGTCTTTCTGTGATGCTTTCAGTGTAATTGTGAATGCAGTAGGAACTGTGATTCAACATTTTTCATGTGGAGTCAGTGGCTTCTGATTTCAAATGCGACACATTAAGCAGATTAAACTCTGCAGATGGAAAAGTTAATAAGACCCATGCAATATTTATCTTCTCTACCCACGTTTCCTACAGCCTCTCTGTATTTTGAATGGCGTCATGCCCCTACCTTTTTCATTACAAAGATGGCATAATTAAAATGGTAACTACCCAATAAACAACAGACACATTCTGTGCCAGCTTAAATTTTGTGTGCCGTGGTCTAGTGAAATGACTCTATTTACCAAATCTTATTAGGTATCTGGTAAAATGACTCTCATGGCCTTCATTGTGTCTTTGTGTTTAGTAGATTAAGGTCTACACTCTTTAATCCAAGGAAATTAAACCTGCCCCTGATTGTCACATTAAGGGACCATCTGTTGCTCCAGGTGCTTGCCTGGTTTTTAAAGACCAAGTCATATGCTCTCTCACAACTAGCCTGAATAGGTAGAAGTCTTCCCAGGTGCCCTAGCACCCAATTCTCCATTTTGCTATATTTTGGGTCCTGCAGGGAGACAGTAAGCCTTGTTAATAATATATTTTAGTTGTGCACAAGGTAGTCTATAGTTTGTCACCAACCTTAGCGACAAGTTGAATGTCCAAACAGGCCAGAATTCCTTTAATCATCTCTAGTTCTTCATTTCCTAGGTTGGTGGGATGATGGTCACTAGTATGTTACTACCTAAAGGACCTACATCTTTTCTTTTCTTTTTTTCTTTTTTTACGAGGCACTTGTGCCTGAAGGTACTGACTTAGTGGGTACGATGAGCTCTTTTTTTTTTTTTTTTATGTCAGTAGTGGGGATGAACTCTGGGCCTGGGCGCTGTCCCTCAGCTCTTCAGGTCAAAGCTAGCACTCTACCACTTGAGCCACAGCGTCACTTCCGGTTTTCTGAGTGGTTAATTGGTGATAAGAGTTTCATGGACTTTTCTACCTGGGCTGGCTTTGAACCATGATCCTCAGATCTCAACCTCCTGAGTAGCTAGGATGACAGGCGTGAGCCACCAGCACCTGGCAAGATAAGCTCTTGAAGAAGTCTTTGTCAAGCTCGAAGAGCAAAGTTTGCATGCTAGAACTCTCTCCTCATCTTGACTGTGTTCTGAGAAGAGCGAACATGGAAAGGTAATAGATAAATTACCTAAAAGTGAAATGGACCGTAGAGGTGCCTGAGCTGTCTCTATTCATTACTGGGGAACGACCGCTATGGACCTTGGGTATTGTACCCCACGGCCAGACCATCTGACTGGCAGCAATTCCCCACCCATGAGGGCATCGCTCTTTCCTGTTGGAAACAGCCAGAACAAGCTATCAACACAGCAGGAGAGCCAGCACACTGAGTTCATGGAGGAGAGCCTCCCTGCCTTCCTGCCTTCATCTGTGCGAGGTGGGATTGTGTCTTGTGATCACTTATCTGATGTGCCATAATTTTTTTTAACTAAAAAGGCATCTAAGAGTGGAAAGGTTCGAATGATTGATGGCCCTCACAGTTTTGGAGGGCTTGTGTTTACAGTAGGCCATCATAAATCAGAAATGTCTCACTGTTTCTGTTTTCTCTTAAAAAGTCATGGGGACAATTACATTTAAACTAAGTGTGGCTCTGATCATTTTAATTAGAAAAAGCACAATGATTTAAATTATCTGCCATCACGTAAGACTGGAGCCCTGCATAGCACACCCACAAGGCTCACTACCCTATACATCAATGGTGGTGATTTTTCCAATTGGAGAGGTTCAGTGCTGTTCTCTTGCTTAATGCAAGATATGTTTCTAAGCTGCTTTCCAATCAAAACTACACTTCATGGGAATTATGGCGGTTGTTTGCATTTATTTATTTATTTTTCCAGTCCTGGGGCCAGCCCTCAGGGCCTGGCGCTGTCCCTGAGCTGCTTTTGCTCAAGGCTAGTACTCTACCACTTGAGTCACATTCCCAGCCTGGTTGTTTGCTTTTAAAGCAAACACGTCTTAATTATATGGGATGTGAATATGCTTATCTCGTGAAGAATGGTATTCTAATAGCACCTGGCACGTTTAACACACCTAAATTTTTTTTTACAACAGAGCCTTATAAATGTACCTCTTATTGCTTATCTTGCAAGTACAGCATAACTTATCTTGTTAAGTAGAGCATAACTTATGATCTCCACAAGGGAAGAAAGGAAACTGAGGTCTTACAGTGCTTAAATAAATGTCTTATGCTTAGAATTCAGAACTGACCAGCCCGTGAACTTCATGTGGACAGGGTCCTGGTCTATACACAACTTTACTATCAGTGTCCTGCACGAAGCCTGGAACCATAGGAACTCACTGAGTGATTTTTGTCTTCATTCCTTCCCCCACAAAAAATCAGAAAGAAGCTCAGTTGAGAAAACAAAGAAAAATTTGTTTCTTTCCTATTTTCTGAGGACCTTTCCTATAATTCTTTGTAAGAGTGGTGTGGAAGGTCCATAGGGGGAAAAAACAAACCAAAAAACTAAACATAGAACTACCCTGTGACCCAGAAATTCCACTTCTGAGCATTTATCCAATGTAGCACAAACAAGGACATACTAAAGCCACCACCACAACCATGTTTTTTTGTTTTGTTTTGGGTCCAGTCGTGGGGCCTGAACTCTGGGCCTGGGCGCTGTCCCACAGCTCTTCAGCTCAAGGCTAGCACTCTACCACTTGAGCTACAGCACCACTTCAGGTTTTCTGGTGGTTTATTGGAGATAAGAGATTCACAGACTTTCCTGCCCCGGCTGGCTTTGAACTGTGATCCTCAGATCTCGGCCTCCTGAGTAGCTAGGATGACAGGCGTGAGCCACCGGCGCCTGGCTAAAAATGTTTTATATGTATGTGTGTTTCTGTGCTTTCTCTTTTGTCTTGTTGGTCTGCAGAACCATTATTGTTTAAATTCCTGTCTAATAAATAGAAATTGGTTTTCTCCAAGATTGTGTTGGTTAATGTTGGCCTTTTACATTTCCATATTGATTTTAGAATAAAATTGTCAACTTCCGTAATGAAACATTTGGGGCTTATATTAGAGATATGAAAGAAGTGTGATTTGTGACTGATTAAATTCTTTACTAAATTGGTCATTCCAGTCTGTGAACATTGTACATCTGTCCTTGCATTGATGAGAGAATGGAAGAGGGACTACTTTCATTTCTATCAGCAGGGTTTTATCTCCTTCCCGAGCTACTTAAACACTTTGAAATACCTTTAAATTTTTTATCCCCTCTCAATTTATGTGCTTTCTTGGGTCATATATTTTTTATTATCCATCTATTTTAAGACACTGAAGACAATTATTTAAGCAATCAATATTCATTTTGACCTCTCCATATTCGCAACAGTTTTCTTAAGTATTGTTCTTTGTCTCTCATCTTCCTGTAGGGTACTCTGTCTGAGTACAGGAACTATGCAAGAGTCCCTTTACTGACAACCTACTGATAATTATCCAGTTTTTGTCCTTCTAAAATGTCTTTTATTCAAACTTACTTCTGAAAAGCACTTTTACTGAGAATGAAACTGGATTTTTTTTCCACAGCACTTGGCATATATCATTTTTATTTTAGCTACCCTTTTCTTATTTCTATGTTAAATGTCCATATAATTGTTTCCTTTTTGCAAATAATCTATCCTGTACTTGCTGCTTTTATATTTCTTTACAGTTTGTCACATGTAATTTTTCCTTTTTAGTCTCTTGCATTTGTAAACAAGCTCAAAGTTAGTCTCAAATATATCTTATCAAATATTTCTTCTGCTCTTTTATATCTGTCTTATACTTTTAGAATTACAACATGACAATTGGACTATACAATGGTTGGACTTTTGGATTATTTCTTCGGTCCTACACACATTTTTCTAACTTTTGCATTATTGTTTCTCCCTAACTCTCCTAATAAATATTTTCTTTTGACATCGTTTTTCACTAATTTTTTCACTTAGCTATGTCTAACCTGTTACCTTTTCATTGAGTTACCAACTGAAATATTTTTTCATTCTTAATTTCTACTTGATTTTTAATTGTTATTTTTGTCATATATTTTATATTAAAATAGTAGTAATAGTTGTTTTAAAATCTAGATCCAGTGTTTGAAAACTATAGTTTGTTTTCTATTGTGTGTGTATGTATGTCTGTGTGTCTATGCATCTGTCTGTTCTGTTGGCAATTCTCTGTCATACTATCTTTGTTTCTTGTGTGTCCTCTTCTTGTGTCAGGTGGTTTTAAGAATTGCAGAAATGACTTGTGATGCCCTGTGATATTTTTCTCTAGAGAAGATGTGTGTTTCTTCTGAAATATGTATTAGGGCTTCAGTAATATGAGATTCCTTTAAATCAGTTTTAGAGGTAGTAACTCCTCTGGGATATCCAGATATATCTTAGCTAAGATCAAATCATATGAGCAATATTTTACTTGTAATATACTCTTCCTCATAGAATACAGCCATCCAAGGCCCCAGCACAAATTTCGGGAGGTTTATAATCCTTTCCTTTAGCAAGTCCTGGGCTTTTATCCCTCTTCGTAGCTTTCAAAAATACTGCTTAGCCTTGTAGCTTCCTCCTCTAGAATGGCAAATGCTAGAAACAATATCTCTTTATAACTATATTCGTCTAGGTAATTCTTCCCTTTTATCATTTCAACGTTTTTGCTTGATATTTCTATTCTGGTTTTAATGGTGATCTTCATACAAAGATCTAATCCATAGAATCCTGCCAGTCATTACCATGAGAGCAGACTATTCCTCAGTTTTTATAGCGTAGAATCAGATTAATATTATGAAGGATGTGTAGTAAAATGATATTTTTTGTGCTTCCTGATTTCTAGATTTCAAAAAGCTACTTGGTTCTGGAAGGGGAGAAAGGGAGAGGAGAGAAAGAGAATGGAAGGAAAGAGAGGGGAAAAATTAGGGTGTAGGACCCTAAATTGTATAAATTCAGTGGAATGGAATTTTATTTATATTAAAGTTACTTTTATTATTGCAGAAACCAATTTTAAACTTTATTTTTTAAATTGGCAAAAGTTTTTTTTTTATTATTATTCACTGCAATTAATCCAGAAGGGATGTCAAGCTTCATGCTTGGCATGAAGCTTGTTCCAGCGCTGGAAAGATGCCACTGGGGCTGCTTCCAATACATCTCTTATTTCGTTCTCTGTCATGTTCCATGCATCCTCAAGTTGTCTGAGGTGGTCCTTCAAGGCACTGTTTTTATATCCTTACTGTTTTGAACCCTCCACTCTAATAGCTGAGAATTGTAGAAATTCTCATTGTAGAAATTCTCATGTATTTCATTGGCTCTGTTGGGCCACTGAGTCATGGCACATTCAAATGCTATGACCTGAGAGGTATGGCGTACTGTATTGTAGCAGACTTCAGTTAAATACTCTGGGTGGAAACAGGTGTGGAATCTAAAACCATCCAGATAGACAAGATCTGAAAGTGACAGGAGACATGTTTTCCTGAGAAAAAAGTAAAAAGCTATTTTAGAAAGGGAATGACTTCTTGATCAAAGACAACAATATCCACTACCTTAACAAGTTGGAAACAAATGTTGTAGTTTTCCTCTGTGGCCTATGTTTCCCCCATACCTTTGAAAGCAATTTTGTTTCTTTTTTATTATGTTATCACTAATGGAAAAAATTCTCCCTTTGCATCTTAGATGTGTTTAATGTTGATTTTTCTTTCCCTCTCCCTGCCCCCAGCTCTCTCCTTTTTGCCTATTAGCTAAAAAAGGTTCTTATTAAGAGTGTGATATATTCAGGTAGAATAAAAGATCAGTGATCTGCCATAAGTTGATTTCCAGGGAAGCAGCTTCATCTAAACACAATATGCTACCTTGATGAGTGCCCCATGGGTTTTGAAAGGCTGGAATGGAAAACGAACAGAGGTAGTCAGTTTAGGATCATGCCTCAGAAAGAGACCTCGTGTTCTCTGTCGTGAAACTCAATGAAAATGAATTGATGAGCAGACAATAACTCCTGTGCCCAGCTGATGGATCTGTGCAGCCCTGAACATCCCCAAGCTGTTTGGCAGCAAGCCGTCATTCCTCTGTTCTTCCCTTATTAATTCAGGCGATGATAAATGGCTGTGCTGACAGCCCACTACAATGAAAATAAAATCCTTGTCATGGAGTCTTCCATCTTCTTAGGAGCAAAGAAAAGCATGTCCAGAGCCTTCTTGCAGTAGGATTTTCTCACACAGTCTTAGTGGTAATGTGTGAGTGTGACAGTGTATATATGTATTCTCCTGGGAGATTGCCTCCAAGCAAAGAGCACAATATGTTGTAAAAATAGATATCTGCAAAGAGAAGCCAAGATTCTACTTTCTGTATGTGCTAAGTAAACCTGCGAAAATAGAGAGCTCTCAGAAACATCTTGAGTTTGCACAGATTGGGGGAGAAGAAGAAAATTAATGTTTTCTCTCCATTTTTTCTCCCTAAAAAGATAGCAATTACAAAGTTCAGAAAGACAGATTATAAACATTTATTTATATTTTATACTGATCAAGTTACACCTCCTTAGCTTCTAGGGTTAAAATAAAAGTTATCCCACAGAAACACACACACATCTACACTTCTGACAACAAACATGGTTTTTGTTTTGCTTTTTTTTCTGTTTTTGATTTTTTTTCAGATTGCTTATAGTAACAAAAACTATACAGAACAACTATTTGGCTACCAGTAGATAAAATTAAACAAGATAGCTGTATTCAGTGAAATGATTGCTAAAAAGAACAAGAAGCCTCTAGATTTAAAATGGGCAACAATTTCCAGGGGGAAAAAAACTACAAAAGAATATATGTGGTTCAATTTATGTTCTTTAGAAAGAATATGGGCAACTATATGTAAATGAAATATAAATACACATGCTCATGTTCATACTTGTATATCCAGAGAAAATGTCTGGAAAGAAGTGAGAAATGTCAAATTATTGACTGTTACTAAGGAAATACAAAGGTAACCTTGGAATAATTGTAGAAACTCTTCTAGGTGTTCTGCATGGTTTGAAATGTATTTTCATCACACATGTTAGATAAGAACCTAATATGATTTTGACTTCATAAGACCCTAATATAATTTTTGACTTATCACCATGGAGATAGTTTTTCCAGGGATGCTGGGAAAGGGAAGAAACTTACTACTGATTTTCTGAGTAGATGCTAAGAGGGTAGCTACTAGTTTTCCAGAAGAAGCACTTGGAGACCTCAGGTAGAGAGCTGAGTATTGCCTCCAGAGTCAAGAATTTAAGATTCAATAGAACTGGACTAATCTTTTTTCTTTCTTTCTTTTTTACTTTTGGTCAGTCATGGGGCTTGAACTCTGGCCCTGGGCGCTGTCCTTGAACTTTTCAGCTCAAGGCAAGCATTCTACCACAGCACCACTTCAGGTTTTCTTGTGGTTAATTGGAGGTTAGAGTCTAATGGACTTTCCTGCCCAGGTTGGCTATGAACTTTGATCCTCAGGTCTCAGCCTCCTGAGTTTGCTAGGATTATAGGTGTGAGCCACTGATGCCCGGCTAGTACTGGGCTAATCTTATAGATCCTCATTGGACAAGCTTCTGGACTGTTCTAGAACTGCTTGTCTATAAGTCACATGTTCAGGTGAAGAGGTAGTTCTCCTATAGTATTTTGGATGTTTCAGAAAAATATCCTCTGTCTCTTTTTCTCTCTCTCTCTATATATATACTTTTGTTGTTGGTCATGGGGCTTGAACTCTGGGCCTGGGTGCTGTCCCTCAGCTTTTCAGCTCAAGGCTAGTGCTCTACCACTTGAGCCACAGTGCTACTTCCAGATTTCTGGTGGTTTATGGGAAATAAGAGTCTCACAGACTTTCCTGCCCAGATTGATTTTGAACCGGGATCCTCAGAGCTCAGCCACTTTGAATACTAGTATTACTGTCGTGAGCCACCAGCGCCCAGCTCAAAATTTTTTAACTTAATTTTATTTTATGGTAAAGGTGATGTACAGAGGGGTTGCAGTTACATAAGTAATGAGTACATTTTTTAAAAAAAAACATTGTTACCCCCTGCTTTCACTATATTTGAAGTCGGTATAATTTGTGGAGGAGAAGGGGAAAAACAAGTTGATTAAGGATACAGGTAGACCCGTTGCAACAATGAGAAGTACAAGTTGTCATGTCGAAAACGAACTTTACAACTTTGGTGGGGGGGAAGGATGGGGTGGGGGGGCGGGGGGAGGCTGGGAAGGGATGTGAAGGGTAAACAAAGGAGGAGGCTGCAATGCTTGATAAGAAATGTACTCATTATCTTGCCCATGTAATTGTAACCCCTCTGTACAGTATGTTCACAATAAAAAAAAAAACATTGTTACCCCTCCCTCATGTTCTCCTGCTTACCACTCCCCTCTCCACAAGATGTAATGTTCATTTCCAAAATAATGTCTAGTGAGTATCATTGTTGCATTAGTTCATCGTTTGTCCTGCTGTTTCTAGGATTCCCTTTCCCTTCCACAGATCAGATAAGCTTATATACAAAAGAAAAGGTAAAGAAAATTAAAGCAGAAAGAAAAAAATAGAAATAACTACATTCAGGACATAGTAAGAACCTCTTCTTTCAAATTCTTGGAGTTCATTTTGACCATTATCTACGGTCCTATGCACTTAGTGATTGGGCTAGTGGGATCCCCTGCTAAGAATATCACAGACATATTATAGTTATTACAAATGAGGGAAACCATGAAACCTGTCTTGCTTTGCTTAATATAATTTTTTCCAGATCTTCCTATGAATGAGGCAATGCTATTTTTTCTGATTGAAGCATAGAACTCCATTGTGTATATACCACATCTTTTTGAAACATTCACCTACTGAGGGACATCTGGGTTGGTTCTACATTTTAGCTATGCTGCAACACACATGATTGTGCTGGTAGCTTTAGTATAGTCATGTGAAAAAACTCTCATGTTCCTGGATTGGGAAGATTAACATCATGAAAATGGCAGTATTGCCAACAACTACCTACAAATTCAATGCAATGCCCATCAGTATCCCAACAACATTCTTTAATGAAATAAAAAGGCAATCGAAAATTTCATATAGACTAATAAAAGACTCCGAATAGCAAAAACCATCCTTAGCAGGAGGAATACTGCTGGAGGAATATCAATACCAAACTTCAAACTCTATTACAAAACTGTAGTAATAAAAACAGCTTGATATTGGCACAAGAATAGGCCCAAGGACCAATGGAATAGAACTGAAGACCCAGCAATTAACCTGCAGACCTATGTCCCCATAATGTTTGATACAGGAACCAAAAAAAAACCCCACAGGATACAAGGGCAGCCTCTTCAACAAATAGTGCTGGCAGAATTGGCTATACATGTGTGAAGAACTGAAATTAGATCCTTATGTATCACCTTGCACCAGAATCAATTCCAAACAGATCAAAAGACTCAAAAAATTCTTATTGATTCCTTAGCACCAAATAAACAGAAAAGTCTGGAAGTGGTATTTTGGCTCAAGTGGTAGAGCACTAGCCTTGAGCTGAATTGCTGAGGGACACCACCCAGGCCCAGAGTTCAAGCCCCACGACAGGAAAAATAAATAGTGGTATTTCTCAAAATACTTAAAAAATGGGGGAGGAGAGGAACTGAGGACAATAGATAGATACCAGCTGCAAACCAAGACTTCCATCTAAGATTTATATATTTTGTGATGACAGAGATCTGTGAGGAGAGGTACCACCTAAAGAAAGTAACAGAAGATACCTATCCGAAGCTCAGAAAAGAGGTGGAGGCTTGAGAATGCATGTGTGGGAATTGCAGGGTGTAGATATCCTGGAAGCCACAGAAACAAATTGAATCCCATTATATATGTAGACAGGAAACAGAGGAATCTGAGCTGAATACTGAGGAACTCCACCATTTAGAGATGGCAGAGAGGAGAGATGGAGATGAGGACAAGGAGAATGGGCAGCATTAGGGCCATTAGGGCAGGAGGGAAATTGGAAAGGATGCACTTGCAGATAAAGAGGATTGACCCAATTCAATCATTACTGAGGGACCAGACAAACATCTTAGGATCATGGAGATCCTGATACCCCTGGGTATCTTTAAGGAGACTTTCCTTAAAGATATTAATGGAAAACCCAGAGTCTAACGTTCCTTAGGAAAAAAAATAGAGTGGCTCACGCCAGTCATCCTAGCTACTCAGGAGGCTGAGATCTTAGGATTGCAGTTCAAAGCCAGCCCAGGGAGGGAACTCCTTGAGACTCTTATCTCCAATAAACCACCAGGAAAACAGAAGTGCTGCTGTGGCTCAAAGTGGTAGAGTGCTCACCTTGAGCTGAAGAGCTCAGGGACAGTGCCCAGACCCAGAGTTCAAGCCCACAACTGACCCTCCCACCCCTGCCAAAAAATGGAATATAGAATGAAGAAGAAGAGCCATGGCAAACACAGAAATCTTTTGGTAAGTTGGGTTATTAAGTTACCATGCTAATTTTTTAAAAATTATCTTTAAGTAGTTGTACAGAGGAGTTTAAATTCAAGATGTCAATTTATGAGTGTGACACATCTTGACCGGCGTCATCCCTCTCATCATCCCAGTGGTACCCAATTTTTGTATCTGAATTCGTATGTTTGGTTTCTGAAGGAGTATAATGTGATGGAACTAGAGTGAGAGGGAGACATGGATGCCAGAAAAGTGTTTAAAATGGGAGCTATTGGAGCATGTGTCTAGGGTCATCGAAGTCATACATTACAAAGGGGTCATTGATGATATAAGACCAGGGGCCTGGAGAGGGGTCTGGAGCCAGGTGGAGATGCAGAGCTTGAGTAGAGGGCTGGATTTTGATGGGGAAAGCCATCCTTGTCATCATATTTAACTGGAAGGACCTGATAGTAAACAGGTGAAGTGTAGTGAGGAAAAGAGGGAGTGGATTGTTTTTGTTTTTGTTTTTTTGGTCAGTGAAGTGTATCATAACAAATCCATGCAAAATAACTAGAAAACCTGGAATTTTGTAGTTACAGCAAACACAGAGGAGGAGATGAATCAAGCATTCCAGTGAAATGAGAGCAGTTGTCCAGGGGAAAAATGAGAAAACCATGCAAATTTTCCAGTGAGAATAGTTCCCTGAGGGACTGTGTCAGCTTGCTTGTGTTTGCAAACAAACCGCACCTTATTTTGTGAGTTTGTGTAAGATTCAAATAAAAATTACAGATTGTAACCTGGGAACTGGTGGCTCATGCCTATAATCCCAGCTGTAATCAGAAGCCTGAGAGCTGAAGGTCACAGTTTGAAGCCAGCCTGGGCAGAAAAATCCATGGGACTCGTCTCTCCAATTGATGACCAAAAAGCCAGAAGAGGAGGTGTGGCTCAAGTGGGAGAAACTACCCTTGACCATACAAGTTCAGAGACAGTATTCAGGCACTGAGTTCAATCCTCAGAATTGAAACACACACACACACACACACACACACACACACACACTCACAAAATAACAGATTGAGAAGCCTTGTATTAACATTTTCATTTCACATTCTCTATGGACAAAATGGAGATTATATTTGCTCTTAGCCTCGTAGTGTTTTGCTGCAAGGTTACTGTGAAGATTGCGTGAAGCAGTCAGATGGTGACAGCCTTCCTCCTGGTGCATTGTAAGTTCTCCTAAAGGTTAGCTCTTCCTCTCATTTTCTGTTTATTTCATTGGATCGGTTTGGTGCCAGTGTCTGTTATCTCCATATTGACTTCCATCGTGTCTAAGATGAGAGCATCCTGCCCTCCGTAATCTCTGTCAATTCAGCCTAAAAATGCATGTGAAGGGTCCATTTCCTGAGGTCACTCCCGCATGACCCTTTCAATCAATCCACCTCTTTGTGTCAGATGGGTCACCGGATTTCAGAGGGGGAAGGGCACTTTAATAATCATCACATCCAAACCCTGCTCTTAAAAACAACAATAGTAAGGAAGCCACGACTCAGTGAGGCTGCCTGAATATCATAAAGTCACACACCGCAGGCAGTAGACTCATAGCCCTGTGTCCTTTCCATTGTCCCCAACCCTTTGCCTTGTCCCGTGGCCACTGGGAACACAGGGTAATGCTCATCCACCAGGTGCCTTAGACTTCCATAGAAGAGTTACATGTTTGTCTTTGAAATGAACAAAGCTGTTCAAGGTAAATGGCATAATAGCAAAGCAATATAAATAGTACCGAAGAGTCTAACAGATGGAAATGGTGTATGGGAACAGCTTTAATCAACTCAAATTGATACAGCAGGGGACCAAGGCTGGGGCTTTCTGCATTCTGCTAGACAGACACCATTAACCCGAACCAGTCCCACCGGAAGCCATCAAATCCCCAGTGTTCATCGCAGGATTGAGGTGCAGCTGTGACTCTAGGGGGCCTGTGTGTTCACCCTTCAGTTCTTGCTCTGTCTCTTCCCATTGGTGTTCACTGAGACAGTGAAATCCACTGCTCAGCTGGCTGCTCAGTTCTTCTATTCTAGGTGCTACATTAAGTGTATGGGTGGTCACAGCTGCAGAGATAGTTTCCCAGAGTCCTCAGAGGTACAGAGACAGGAGTGGTGGGACCAGAGAAGAACGCAAATGTGGGAATGAGAGAAACCTGCCCCTCAGGAATGCTTAGGCTCTTGGTCACAATGTTATTCTGTCTCTCTAAGTCACTTAGCATGGGGAACTTTAAAAAAGAAAATGGAGCTTTTGATTTGGTAAGTCTAGATTCACGTGTTTTCTCAAGATCCATAGTAGTGCTTTGTTGCTGAATGGTCTATGGATCTACCTCATGCCCATCTTTCATGAGCAATGGAAAATGGCCCTCATCTAGGAATCAGGACAACTTGTTTGCAGTCTCAATTCCCCCAGATGATTAGCTAGGTAACTACAGATAAGTCACTTATGTTTGCATGCTTATATATCCCTGTGGATGTCGATTTACATGTATCAAGCAAATACTATGCAGCCAAGGATGGAATCAAGCCTTTATAAACATTGTCTCAACCAGGTACAGTGAGCCTTCTCCCTCTCCATCCCACATTTGGAGAGGAAAACAGAAGCTGAGAGAGTTAAATAAATCGAACTAGATCAAGCTCCATAGATGATAAATGATCTCGTCTAAAATGAAACCCAGGTCTATGACTTCGCAACCGTTGGCCTGGATGAGTAACCAAATACTCTGCCGCGAGTCTGGGAGATGTAATTTATGGGCCATTTCAGGAGAAAATACGCTTTCTACACGTGGATCCACTGGTTTCGCTCTACTGGGCTACTTGCTTTATCCACAGAACCCCTGAGGACTTGGAATGCATTATCTCTAGGTAAAAGACTTTGTTGTTTTATTTTACTGCTTTTTCTTTTTGAAAGCTAGTTAATCTGATCAGGCGTTAAGCAGCACTGAAGAGGGGCCGGAACAGAGTCAGGGAAGCTAGGGAAGGGGGGTGGGAGGAGGTGGGAGGCTGGGTGGGGGTAAGTATGGTGGAAGACAGGAGCTGTTGGGTTGTGGAATCAGACTGCTCCACCCAGGCCATCGAGCGCTTCCGGGATGTGCACTTCTGGGTCGGGCCAGGCTGAGGTTCAGCAAGAACCACTCCTGGGTGGGGATTTCAAAGAATGGACTCCAGCGGGAAAAGGGTCCATTGGGCCATTGGGCAAGGCAGAATCCCATCAAACTGGATCATCTTTGTGATTTGGCTCAAGGCTGTGGAGCAGTGGAATGTCTGAAACTGCACTAAACCCACGAACGACTTCTCCCTTCCCCCAACCGCACCCAAAGCATCAGGGTACATCGCGCCTCACTCCAGACATTTGTGAGGTCATGCAGGATGGAGACAAAATGGAGGAGGATGAGATTCATTTATCAAAATGCCGCCCCCCGCCCCGACCTGCCCCACAACAATTTTCCATACCCCAGCCCCACCCCTCTTCCGGGCAGGCTAGAAACAGATAGGTGAGGGAATGGCTTCCTTCCGGCCTGTGTTCCATTGCTTGTAAATCACATGTGTCTGTTTACTTGCTGATCGTTTTGCCATAAAATAAGATGTCCCCCTTCACACCCTAGCACCTGAAAGGGAAGAAAGTAGTGCGCTGAGTGGAGAAGATTTGCTTTCAGGACATGGTAGCAGCCTCATTTGCAGACAAGGGTAGGAAATTCCACACGGCTTAGATTGTGGCTTTGGGGATTATGTTTGCAGAGATTAAAAACAGGACCATAGAGTGCACCACAGCTCAGCCATGATCACAGCAATGCTGTGCGATTCTGAGTAGAGGCGGATTCAGCCGGTAAGCAGAACTGGGTCCTTTGAAACTTGGCCCTTCGTGTTCCCCTTAAGACACAACTTAAGTCAGAAGCATCCGGCTGGAGCATGCGAACCAAATCCAAAATGCTGGGCACTAGTGGCTCACACCTGTAATCCTAGCTACTCATGCAGCTGAGATAGGAGAATTATGGTTCCAAGCCAGCCCTGGCAGGAAAATCCATGAGACTCTGATTTCTTAACTAACCACCAGAAGGCAGAAGTGGAGCTAGATCACCAGACTTGAGTACAACAGCAGAGACAGCACTCAGGTTCTGAATTCAAACCCCAGGACCAGCGTGTGTGTGTGTGTGTGTGTGTGTGTGTGTGTGTGTGTGTGTGTATGCACACACACATATACATGTGTGCTGGGACACACAGTCCATGGGATCAGAAGAATAATAAGACAAATCCAGTATAATCTCTTGGGATAAGATCATGCGTATATGCCTTCCTGTTCATGTGAGAAAGCCATGGAAAATTTAACTTTAGACCAGACCTTGTGCTCATTGGCAGGCAGGAGAGGCCATGGCAAATATTTGGGTCTGGAAAAGAGAGGTGAAGAATTGGAAGAAGCCAGTGCCTTTGGAAGCATTTCAATAGAGTGGTGGAGGAAAACATGCATCCTTTAAATCCTTTATAGGAATTGATCTCCCTCAGCACTGCAAATTCTATTTCATGTGAGGGAGTCTTCAAAGGATTCATGGCGATGTTACATGTCTGAGTTAGAGGATCAGCTCCTGGGCACTCATGGCCGCCATGGATCCTGGGAAAAGGAAGGTGAAGAGTGGCCTTGTAAGATGGAGTCTAGTCCCAGAAGCCCTTAAGGTCCCACAGCTCTGTCAGCTCACTCGCACAGCTCTTCCAAGATTGCAAAGGCCACAAACCTGGGAGGAGATGATTTCAGGTAGCCACTCTCGTGTTGGGGTGAGTGTTAGTTCTTTCACATCAGTTTCTAGTTCCTTCCTTACAGAAGTAGTGAAGGGAGCGGGGGAGGGAAGCCATTGGTCTAGTTTCTAGTAGGCAGCTGCATTGAAACACACAAATGGGTATACTTTTTTTTTCTCTAAGAGGGAAAAAGTTTGATGAGTGATAGACATTTTTGAACAAAGTGGGAAGTTGAATCCAAGGCTCTTGAATCTAGCACTCAAGCTCCCTCTACCATACTCTTGAAGTATGAAGAAAAACCCATCAGTTGCTCCATTTCAATTCACCAGTCATGGTTTAGGGATAGAAATACTCTGAAATACTCTTCTTGAAAGCATGTAGCCTAAGTAAGAGTTTTCCCTTTTCTACTGTGAACATCCTTTCCAAAAGTACATTTTGAAAGGTAAGGAAGAAAGAGAAGTTGCCAAACTTTGTTGCAACAGAAGAACTATTTCCTATTCTTTCAAAGGAAAATCAAGTATTTTGTTCAAAACATTTGAAGCTACTTTTATACATCAAGAGCCCCTTCAATTGTACTTCAAATATATGATGTCTTTTTTTTTTTAGTACATTAGTAGAAACAGGGCTTGATCATAGATCTTTTCAGGGTTTCAATTCTTACCTTTTGAACTACACACAAGGAGATTCTGGGATTCTAAGCACAGCCCACCTAGAATAAGCATTTAGTTACCTTAAAGGTGAGAGGAGAGAAATTGGGGTCTCATTCAGTTAATGTATCAAGAAAAATAAAGATCTTGCTGTGCATCAGTAACTGTTGGGTTGGTTTTTTTAATCATATTTCAACATCATTGGGACATAGCCATAGAATGTAGCATTCATTATGTTATACTTAGCATTTCACAATTAGTGCTAATATGTTATAGTGTGTCAGTAGAAATTCCACAAAGTACTGCATAAACCTGTTCTCTTCTATATGTACACTTACAGAAGTACGAATAACCAACTTTTTATTTTGTAATTAAGAAAGTTTTAAAACTTGATTTGGGATGAGATTTATTTTTATCATCACATTTATGCCCTGAATGTATGCTAGATGGATGGATGGATGGATGGATGGATGGATGGATGGATGGAAAGGGAGAGAAAGACTTTTCTGACTGATTGAGAGATGAGCAGGTAAATCAAGCTAGCCAATAACACTATGTTCTGGAATTTTCTTGGGTACATTTTCTGCTTTGAACAGTCTCCTTCGCATTTCAAATTTTTGCATTTGAATTGGCACATTCACAGGTGGCTGTAGTCAGGTGATAGCACACAGATAAGGCTTTCTGTGAGATTCATTTTGAACAATTTTCCCATTCAGGTGTAAACGACTTTTCTTCTTTCCCATTACCACTGCAACTTTCAAAAATGCTAATGCCATTCCTAAAAGAAAGCTCTTTATGAAGTGGTTATTTTGAAATTTTCTATGATTTATATTTTCATAATGCGTTTGGAAATATATACAGAGCTCCTAATACCTCTGTGACTTCCCTGCTGCGATTAGGAAAGAAGGTGTGTGTGTGTGTGTGTGTGTGTGTGTGTGTGTGTGTGTGTGTGTGTGTGTGTGTGTGTGTGTGTGTGTGTGTGTGTGTGTGTGTGTGTGTGTGTGTGTGTATGTGTGTGTGTTCACAGTAGGTTAACTGTTCTGGGTGATTTCCAGAAAATGAGGAAATCTATATGCTCATACAACTGGATTCAATGATCATATTCATGGACTTTCTGGGAATCAATTGATTTCAAAGTCATTTTGTCAAGAGTTAAGTTCTTTTCAAGGTTGCAGGTTGCATGTGAAGAAGAGAGTGCCCATTACAATCATGACTAGTATTAATAATTTATACATCATAGCAGTAATAATAGATGTTATCATTGATTGAACACTTAATGTGCACAAAAATAATGTTATTTTCATCCATTATGGCATGTTGTACAAATGTAAACGTTAAATGTAAGAGATTAAGTAATGTGTCATTCTGAGAAAATATAGAATAAATGCAATAGCATTTGTATTTTTTTATCCTGGGCTTTGCAGTCAAGATCTTCTAGTGGAAAGGAATTGAAAAATCAACCGAAGCAGGTTTATTAAAATAAAAACGGAAGCTTTATTGATTTATGTCTTGAGAAGTCGCAGGTAATTATATCTTTGGATAAGGGTGTACCCAGGAACCCAAATGATGTCTTACTCCCTGCTGGTCTCTTGGTCCTCACCTTCATTTCTCTAGCTCATGGCTTTATTCCCTTCTCTATTATCCTTTGTCCTTCCAAAGATAATCACTAGCCAGGTGTCAGTGGCTTAAGCCTTAATCCTAGCTACTCAGGAGGCTGAGATCTGAGGATCACAGTTCAAAGCCAGTCCTGGCAGGAAAGTCCATAAGACTCTTATCTCCAATTAACTACCAGAAAAACCAGAAGTGGTGCTGTGGCTCAAGTGGTAGAGCACTAGCCTTGAGCTGAAGAGCTGTGTAACAGCTCTCAGGCCAAGAATTCAAGCCTCACCACCCACCAAAAAAGAAATAAAAAATCACTAAAATCTTGAGAACATAGTGTTATTGGCTAACCTTGATTCTCTGGCTCAGCTCTCAATCAGTCAAACTGGAGAAGAATTATTCTGACGGGCTGGGCCGATGCCATGGGTTGAGGAGGAGCACCACCAAGCCCCTGTCTAACCCTCCCCAATTATGTTTACCATATATAATCAGACATAGAAGCCACCCACTCTCAGACTTAAGGGCATAGAGGTTAGCTTCATTCATGAATTTGTGTGGAGCAGTCACATTCCATTTGGAGGCTATAATGGCAGTGCATTATCTAATGTACTCTCTTTAAATATTCTTAAAAAGCTTCTGAATGACAAAATGAACATTGGAAAGCATTCTACTTATATAAACTATCTCCTTCTCATGCCTCCCTGGATCTAGCAGAAGCACGAACAGGAAGGGAACAAACCAGAGCTTACCATTACAATGGGTCTTCAGTGGGCCTTAAGTGTGAGAAAGGAGGATTACAGTCCAGTCAAAATCCACACACGAGCATGATTTGGTTAAAAAAGGGTCTGATGAAGTAGTTGGTGATGAAAAGTGAATGTACAAATGTTATATAAAAGTGAATCTACTTTAATACCATTTGTTGGGGTTTTTTTTCTGTATATTTATTCTCCTGAACTGGTGCAAGCCTCACACAGCTGCTTCTGAAGTTTATAGCAGCGCGTGGTTAAGAGGCAGCAGGTTGGCAGCTAAGCAAATGACAGAATAATGGCTAAATAGAAAGGCAGCTGAGTGCTATAATTTACAGATGATAGGACCACATCAAACCCAAGAAGATGAGCTCTTTCTCTTTAATAGTCTCCAGACAGCCATCTCTGGCCATCCATTCTTCTGACTCCAGAAGCCAGTTCTGCGCGCATCCCACTCCAGCCACAAAGAAATGCAGGAAGGACATGGCTGCATAAGCTGCACTGAGGGGTCTCTAACCTTTCCACTGGGGGAGACAAAGCAATGCTAATATGTCCTGTAAAAGGAATGGCTACCCTGAAATGCCCCAATGCCCTATGGCTAGAAAAAAAAAAGATGATGGGAGATTAATTGGCAGTAATCTAATGGTTGCAATAATGGGTATTAATAACCAAAGACAGGCATCTTATGAAAATCAAAGATGAGACATTTTCCTTCAAAGTGCCCTTGTGGTTGCTGAATTAAAAGCTCTACTTTGTCACTGTTTCTCCATTGGCAGGGACACTTATGCCTACACTGTGATTCTTTGTATTGAAAAAACGAAACAGGAATTGCCTGATACTTACTGCTATTAGAGCTAATATGGCAGCCTCAAATTATTTGTCCCCCATCTCTCCACTAAAACATATGTCCAAGAGTGGAAGATGTGTAGATGCTGCCCTGGTATGATTAGGAAACAACTAAAAGTACGGCTGTGTTTCAAATAGAAGAGCTTTGGAGTAAAGGAAAGAAAGTTCTTTATTGTCATAGAAGATAACAAGGTGGAAAGTTTTATTCTGATGAAGAAAAAGCAAGAAACTTAATCAGGAGACCTTTTCATTTCTTGATGACATTTCTTTGATGATAAATTCTTGTGTCTTGCTTGTTAAAACTGTTGGAGGGAGAAAGGCAGATGTTCTGAGAATAGAAAAGTTAGAAAGGTGCAACCTCAACTTTAAGATTCAAGAGGTAGAGCGCTCGCCTTGAGCTGAAGAGCGCAGGGACAGCGCCCAAGCCCAGAGTTCAAGCCCCATGACCAACCAAAAAATAAAAGAAAAAAAGATTCACTCAGAGTATTCTTCCTGGAGTAGTTTAAGTTATCAACTACTAAGATACAAGCCAATAGGGAACAACTTTGATGCCACTGGCTTAAGTCTTGGAACCATATACCAAACTCTAGGGAGACTGAATTGTAGCACGTGTTTCATGGAGTTCTTTGATATTCAACATACATTTAAAATTCTCAAAAGGAAAAAGAAAGCATGCCGGCACTCTTTGAGTAACATCGCTACCTCAAATAACATGTACACTAAATGTGTCACAGCACTGAGCACACTTATTTTTAATATGTATGTCGGTCAGCACCCTGTTACTATCAGAAATACCAGAGATAAATTCCTAATGGTAAAAGCCATATCTGGGCTCACATCTTTTGTAGGTTCTAGCCCATAGACCTCTTGTTTTGGGGCCATGTCTGGTTGCTTTGGGCTGTTTTCTTGGAAGATATATCATGTATAATGGAGGTTGAGATGGTGAAGCATATATACTCATGTCATGGCTAACGGTCATGAAAGAAAGGATTAAGTTCTTCAAATTCTCTTCAAAGGCCTGTGGCCAATGATCTAAAGACCTTCCATTAGGCCCCACCTCTCAGACTTGTCAACTTCCCATAGGACCCAGGGATTAGAGGAATATTAATTGATAATGAACAAGGTCTATCATCCTAGGTCCATGGGATGTGGAGATGGAGTGATAGTGGTATGAGGCTAGCCACGCAAAAATAGTGAGACTCCATGGACAAGCAAGCTGGATGTGGTCTTTGCTATAATCCCAGCTACTAGGGAGACAAGTAGGAGGATCAAAGTCCAAAATTGAAGTCAGGATCCTGGGTGAAAAGTAGCTGAAGCAAAAAGGGGTGAAGTATGTTTCAATTGGTAGAACCTCTGCCTAGCAAGCTTGAGGCTCTGATTTCAAGTCCTAGTACCACTACTCCCCAGACATTTTTTTCTTAGAAAAGTGAAGCTATAATGATTTTTTTTAATGAACAGAATTATTAAAGAGTGGAGACCTTGGGAGTAAATAACCATAAAGGTGCACCAAGAAATATTTTAGGGTAAGAGTAGTATTCTGCATTTCTTTTTGTGTGTATGCTATCTTGGGACTTGAACTCTGGGCCAGAGCACAGTCCCTGAGGAGTTTTTGCTCAAGATTAATGTTCTACCATTTGAGCCACACTCCACTTTCATCTATTAATTGAAGATAAGAGTCTCATGGACTTTCCTGCCTGGACTGGCTTGGAACCAGGATTCTCAGATCCTAGCCTCCTGAGTAGCTAGGATTACAGGCATGAGCTACCTGTCACCATCTTGTTATGAGTATTTTTATAGGGGAAAAAATGTTTGTGGTCTATAAGCCCAAACACATATGTCCTAGCTTGCTCTAAATGACCAAACACTGGAGAGGTTTCATGTCAAGAAATGCCAGCTTTTTAATGCAAATTCTGCTGTGTGGTTTAAGCCCTGCCGTTTATCCCACAGAGCCAATCACCCTTGGAGTGTCATAAAGCAGAGATATTTTCAATAACTGAGTTATTTTCAATAGACCAACTTAGAAGCTCATAATTCAGGCTATCGGCTTTTTTTTATTATCTTTCTGATACAGCACAGAGTCTCTAGGCTTTATACAAAGATAAATGCAGAGAAGAGATTTACAATTATTCCTCTATCTCCCAGCCTTTTATTTATGCTTGTGTACCAGAGCACAGTCTAATTCATATCCGTCAAATGTTGCCAAGAGTCATTTTAAACCCATGAGGTAGATAAAACAGGAGGGTTCCAAGATTTGTTACCGAGACCCTGTCTGGTTCACAGAAGTCATCTCCCTTCTTAGTGACTGTAGAGCTGCAAACCTTAAGATAACTGCTAAAAAACAAAACAAAACAAGTCAGATTTCCTTTGGAATCTGTACATGGAAGAGTATATGAGGCCTTCTCTCAGGATGAGAAAGATTTAGGGAATGGAAATGCCATTTAAAAGACAGAATGGGGAAAATGGCAGAGAACAATGATCAAGGTGCATTTGTGTCACTCATAAATTGACCCTTGGTATTGATACCACACTGTAGACTTACTCAAAGATTAGCAATAGGATAAAATAAAACTTAGCTAGAAATAAATACATGGATATGTATGTAAAAGAAAATTCTAGAGAATTAGGGCTGTGTGCACAGGGCATACTTGGGTTTTCTACAGGTTGGATTTCTGCCTCACTCTCCAGCAAAGCTTCTAGAATTTCCCAAGGAATGCTGTTGGGCTATTCTTTATGAGCGGTATTAAGAGGTTGAGTTTAGCAACGCTTCCCAGTCTATTTAGCCAGGTTTGGTGGCGGTAGGTTGTCTTTGTTGCTTTCTTTTTAAATAAGGCTGGGTGAGCTGCACTGTTTTCCCTTCTCTTGTTTTGTCATCTTGGCTTGACTTTGTGTGCTCATATGGAGGCTTTGCTGTGACTGAAACTCCTTTCTCATTGTGGACTCCTAAATCTGACTTACATGCTTTCATTCCTGGGCTCCCCTAGCACCTCATGCTTACCATGCTTATTTAACAGTCACTGCTGGACTCCGCTCCCTTCAGTGGGGTGACCTTGAACCTTGCAGGTGGTTCAGTGCACAGGGCAGGTAGTCTGGAGAACGGAAGTATAAAGAAAGAACTAGGTCAAGAAGACAGCCCATAGGTTGTAAGTCTGATGGTTTTTAATTTTTTTTTTCAGGTGCGGGGCTTGAACTCAGAGCCTAAACACTGTCCCTGAGTGTTTTTTGTTTGTTTCTTTCTGTTCTTGTTTTCCACTCAAGGTTAGCCCTCTACCACTTTGAGCCACATCCAGTTTTCTGCATTTTCTGGAGATAAGAGTCTCATGGACTTTCCTGCTGAAGCAGGCTTCACACCATGATCCTTTGATCCAGGCCTCCTGAGTAGCTAGGATTACAGGTGTAAGCTAACAGCGCCAGGCCTGATGATTGGTTGTTTTTAATCCTTTAAACAAACGCCTGTCAAATCGCAGTACATGTCAGTCTTTTCAACAAAGTAGTCCTGCCTGAGGCCCATCCACATTTGCAGCCTGTGTGGATGTTATACGGGTAGCAGAACAGTCGCCCACCTTCTTATTTCCACTGGGGAAAAAGAATTAAGACACAAATGGAAACATCTCACAGGAGCTGGAGAGCTGCAACCTGTATGTTTTGATGTTTGCAAAGACATAGCATGTAACTGCTCTGAAGCTGTCATTTTCCACGACGTTGAAAACATAATTATATTCCAGAATAGCAGATCAGTAGTGCCGGGATGAAAGAAAAGATGAAAATGTTCCTTTGTCTTTACATTCTTTCCACCCAGTCGAACCATCCAAAGCACTACTAAGACATAGAGAGATGAAGGGGTTTACCCAGGCTTTTAAGCTTCTTGCTGCCCAGTTAGTAAGAAAAGGGGAGATAGGAGGAAGAAAGTGGGGTGGGGTTGAGGGGGGGCTCTTGATAATTTATTTCTAGGCTCTGAACCTGAGATGAAAGAGCCATGAATCATGGCATGAAGCTTTGCATTTCAAAACTAAATACGACCATGAATGAGTGAGCTCATAAATGAAATTTCGACAGTTTTAGAGTATTCTATCAACATGCAAAGCCCAGAATTACAGACTGGCAGTAAGATGGCATGAAACTGGTTTCCAGTCACAAAGGGTGCAGGCTAGGGTATCCAAATTAATGTGTGGACCATTTTCCTCCGCTCAAAAATGAGAGGATCAATGGCACTGACCTTTAAGGAATTATTTGAGTTATACAATTATATAATGTTATGATTCTACATCAGCCATATTGTTTAGTAGGGAATAAAATTCATCATGTTTAATGCTTGTTCAACACCTTAAGAGGTTTTCTACATCCTTCTCAAAGAAAGTCAACTCTTTGGCTTGATGCAAAGAGCTAGAGTTTGGCTCTGGTGGCTCGTGCTACTCAGGAGGCTGAGATACCAGGATTGAGATTCGAAGCCAGCCCTGGCAGGAAAATCCCTGAGACTTTCATCTCCAATGAACCACCAAAAAGCTGGAAGTGGAACTGTAACTCTAGTGGAGCAAAAAAGCTAAGAGATGATTCCCAGCCCAAGTTCAAGTCCATGTACTGGTACCACGAGAGAGAAAAAAAATGAAGTAAGGTTTTTTTTTCTTTTTCTTCTCATAGCCCATCATTCATTTATTTCATGAATGGTTCATCTGTGAGAGCACAGGAAATGATACTTAGGCCATATTTTTATGAAGTATACAGTCTAAAGACACAGATGTTAAATATACTATGTGCAAAAGATGCATATTGACGGATATGCAGTTTACATATATAATAACTAGTTGTAAAAATGGAGAAGAGATTTCCAGGAGTGAAGAGGGCAGAGTGAAATATCTCAGCTAGGACTGTCCAGGAAGCCATCAGAGGCTCTCACCCCAGCCCTGGGTTTGGAAAGGAGGCGTTCTTCAGAAGAACAGGGGAAAAAGCTCTGGGCAGAAGGGGTGGCATGCATGACGACGTTAAAGACCAAGGACAGTGTGTTGAAGTTCCTGAATGAAGGCCAGCATGCTGGGATAGGACGAACTAGGAGGACGATGGGAAGCCCGTGACAGGGGCCCACAGAGGCCATGTCAGACTGCGTCCTGTAGGCCACGGGATAGATTTGATGTTTTGATTCCAAGGGCGTTAAGACAACAGAAACCTATTTTACACAGGTAATACTATCTCATGTATTGTTTGCTGGCTCTGTCTGGAGTAGATTGGTGGAGAGCAGATAGAGGAGATGCATACCTGTGCAGGTAAGGTGGCATAGTAGCTTCATCTGAGTAACAGAAGAGGAGAGGACCTGTGCAGGTCTCTGGAAGCAGTTGCAAACTGAGTCACAGCATTTGCTGGGACTCACAGGCTAAGGCCTGAGAGTAGGAGGAAATCCAAGTGGTATCCAGATTTCTTTCCTGAGCACTGGAGTCGATTGTAGTGCCCTTTATTATGCAAGAAGTAAGTGGGGGACAGCAGGAAGACGAGTAGATTGCTGTGACTGCCTGAGGCCTCCCTGTGGATGTTTCTAACAGACAAAGGGCACAACCATCTAGGACCTCACATGGCAAACCCCCGAGGATGAATTTTGTAAGTTTTCAGCAAGCAAGTCATATTAAAAATTCATAGGATAGCCAGGCACTAGTGGCTCATGCCTGTCATCCCAGCTACTCAGGAGGCTGAGATCTGAGGATCGTGGTTCAAAGCCATCTTGGGCAGGAAAGTCCGTGAGACTCTAATCTCTAATTAACCACCAGAAAAATGGAAGTGGCGCTGTGGCTCAAAGCGGTAGAGCACTAGCCTTGAGCTGAAGAGTTCAGGTACATCACCCAGGCCCAGAGTTGAAGACTCACCACCACCACCACCAACGAAAAAAGTAAAATGTGTTGTTTTAGCATCTTTAAGCATGTAGCCTAGTGGCATTAAATACACTCATTGAATTGTGCGATCATACCCACCATCCAAGGACAGAACTCTTTGCATCTTTTAAGAGTTCAGCTTTACACCATTCACCAGTCACTCCCCATCTTATAAAAGACTTCCGTTCTGCTTCCTGCCTCTGTGACTGTTCCAGCTCTAAGGATCTCACAGAGCCAATATCAGGCACTATTTGTAATGTTCTGATTGGCTTATCTCACTTAACATAATGTGGTCAACGTTCATCTGTGTTATAGCCTGTGTCGAAGTTGTCTTCCAATGTGAAGCTGAGTGATAATACTCTACTGCATACTGACAGAATGTTTTGCTCATCTATTAACCTGTCATTAGCCATGTGGGCTGTTTTCAGATTTTCACTTATGGTTAATAATTCAGCCTACCTCATTATTTTTAACTCGGGGAATGACACTCACACAACCAACAGTCTACCAACGAAAGTTTGCTAAACACCTACTGGATAGAGTGTTGTGATATGATCAAACCATGAATTCATCTTAAAATTAGTGACTTTGAATATTCTAATACACTGTTTTCTGAGTTGAGTATTGTCAGAACTGATTTCCCTTTGCTTTTTATTTGTATTCAGCAGAACTACTGTAGTGTTTATGGAACTGAATTAGATAATACTACTCATCAAGTATTTTTGTGCATGAAAGTCAAATTCTACTTCCTTTGGTGTGCTGTTATAAAATATCTGAAGTAATGAAAACATAATTTTAAAAATATATATAGCTACAATGCCTATCACTTTGTAAGATGATTCACTGCTCATATCCTCCCTTTTTCATAGGAAGAGAAGGGGGAAAGAATAGCATAATAAGCACATTTTCTCTGAGAGAAATAATTCCATTACCTACAAATAAAATTTACCACAAGATTATATATGAGAAATAGTCAGAGAAGTGTTCACAATTGAAACTTTACTGTAGGCGTCTATTAGGGAGAAACGTTCACTAGCAGCCTAATTTCTTTATACAATAAAGTTACTAAAGTAACATGCATTTCTAATAAGCAGCGTCACAAAATTGCCACAAGCCATATTTCAGATGATGAATGCAAACTCAGGATATGTTTTGAAAGGCAGTGAATATTTTCAGTATAGATGGAACACAGTTTAAAGTAATTTAGTGTATGAGGGAAGGTTTTAGTTGCAAAAGGAGTATATAAGACTTGATAAGAAGTCATAAAAAGATATTAAATCATTGCAGTGGCTCTGGAGAATTGTATTTATCATTCAAGGGTTTTTTTTCCTTTTCGTGAAAATTGATATCCAAAATATTTTTTGCAGAGACACATTTATTTATTTTATTTTATTTTTGTGCAGATTCTGGGGCTTGAACTCAGAGGGCCTGGGCACTGTCTCTTAGCTTTTCCTGCTCAAGGCTGGTGCTCTACCACTTGAATCATGCCTTCACTTCTGGCTTTTTGGTGGTTAATTGTAAATGTAAGTCTTGGGAACTTTGGGCTTTCCTTCCCAGACTAGCTTCAAATAGTGATCCTCAGATACTGTTATCTGAGGATCCCAAATAGCTAGGATTACAGGTGTAAGATATCTTCACAATACTTTCATACTAAGAAACCCACACTCATTTTTTTAACTAGACTAGGTGAGCATTTTCCCATAATATTTGTTTTTAAAATGACTATTTCCAGAGACAGGTTGCTCCTCAGAATCTTCTACTGAGCCACAAGTCACAGACATTGAAGGCAAGAGATAATGATAACTCCATGGCTTTATTTATTGATGACATCATCTAAGTGTTTTCTCCACAAGGTTGTAAGCACAGCTACTTGGCCCTGTTAAATATTTATTCATGGGCTATCTAAATGAAATATGATAATGTTATGCTCTTCTCCAAATCAAAACACTGGCTGGTAGGTCAGCTGTATATAATGGATCATTGCTTCCCTCCCCCTATCCCTCATTCCTCTCAGGATTCAGGAAAATGGAGTCTTGTCTTGAACAATCTTATCAAAGATCATTTCACAGGGAGGCGCCTGAATTGGGAGTGGTGAATTCTTTTTATTTATTTATTTTTACACTTTTTTTACTTTTGAGCATCTATTATAAATTAAGCAAACAGAAATGCAGACAAAGCTTGAGATTTATATGGTTTGTCACCAAAGCTCTATTTATGATGAGAAAATTACCTAGATACCCATCCAGTCTGCCTTTTATTAGCCCACACCCTTCTTGTTGGATTGATTACTCTTTACCCACTAATTAAAGTACTGTTTAATTATTTATAGAAAATAAACAAGAGACGTGTCTAACTAATTTGTATTAACAGACTGAATACCAGGTCTTATATGGTCAAATAACAAGGTTTCTTGTCACTTCTTTAATAGGCGTGGTAAATCTTAAATAATGAATAATATTGTGGATCCCAGTGTTAATCAAGATGAATGAGAAAATTATTTTTTAATGCAAGAAGGGGCCATATTCTGGACTTAACTTGATGGCTGATGGCACTTAGGAAAATCTAGAAACTGTCTAACTGGAGAGCCCCAGAGAATAGGGAATTACATTAGGTCTACCTCTGTGGACCGCCTGTGTTCACTGTCAATAGCCATAGGTAGGTCAGTTTCACACCTGCAGATCTCCTGAAGAGGTAAATATGTTGCCCAGAGAGATCTCTCAGGGCTAGAACTGATTTTTTAAAATTGGCCCAGGCTAGGCCTTAATGGACCCTGTGTGATATCGCCATGTGTGTTTACTTACCTATAACATAGCATGTTACTTTTATATATGAGGCTAATTATACCCCTCCCCAGGCAGCCCCTTGCTTTCTAACTTTATTCCTCACTGTCTGAGTTCACATAATTCTAAAACAAGAGACATCACGCATCTCAGCAATCACAGTTTCCTAGGCAGGTGGGATTTCCACCACAGTCCATAAGGGTTTGTCATCTTTGTTTTGGCCATCTCTCTCTGCTCCTTTCTCCCAACTCACTTAGCAATTCCTCCAGCATCTCCTCCATGTATTAAAGTGTTGCATCAATGTGTAAGGCTTCCCATATCAGGAGCTTGGGGAGACTTCACTAAATAGGGAACAAATGCACACCCTGAATATAATCAGTGGACCAAGGTTGCTATGGTTACTCCTCACACCAGCCTTCTGCGTATGTAAATTGTCCTCTGTGTGGATGTGCAAAATAAACTGGCCTCTGAGGACACTTAACCAGCCCTCCCCCCGACCCCACTTCATTCAAAGCCTAATTTGCAGTTGAATACAACCTTACCTCCTTTCCCAGTTATCCTTCCAGCATTTTGTATATATTTGAACAGTCTCCATTTTCTCTTCCTTCTCCCTGGATCCCTAATGTGAGTTGGTGAGTTGGGTATGACTGAATAATAACTAGAAGTCTTTTTGTGTCTGGTAGAATGTAACCAGGGCTGACTGGCAGCTCAGTATTGTTGAGCAGTTGTAATGGGCAGGTACTAGAGGAAATACGAGCGTGCATGGGATCCAACCATGTAAAGAGTAGCGTGATTGCTGTCACCAGTGAATTGAAAAGTATTAATTCATTTTACCACTCAGAGGGTCAGAAGTTCCATTACTTAATTTGTTCACTTCCATTAGTTGCTCATTTCTGTTTTCAAGTGTTTGTCTTAATTATAGAAAAGAAATTAGGATTAGGTAGGGGGAAAAAACTCTTTATATTTATATATGATATATATGACATATATATGGTATATATGTGTATGTGTGTATGTGTGTGTGTGTGTGAGTGTGTGTTGCCATAGCTAAGATATGGAATCAGCACAGATGCCTCTCAATGGATGAATGGATTAAGAACACATTACACACACACACACACACACACTCACACACAGACACCGACACAGACACAGAATGAAATTTTACTCACCCATCAGAAATAATGATATTGTACCATTCATAAGGAAATGGAAAGACTTGGAAAAAATTATGTTACATGAAGTAAGCCAGACCCAGAGAAACACAGATGGCATGGTTTCCCTCATTAGTGGTAACTGGAATGTGCCTATAAATCGAGAAGTAAACACACTGGGTGGCAAGCAAGGGGTTACAAGTATAATAGGCTCTGAAGAGCTCAAATAGTATAATTCTTTAGAAAAATGAAGTCATGGCTCAACAAAATAAGTACCAGGAAATGGGTACTTGCAAGGTGGGGGGGGGGGTCCAAGGGTCCAGGGGCAGAAGAATGTGGGGAGAACATGGGGAGAAATGCAGGCAAAAATTCATTGTCTATATCACAGAGTTGAGAAAAATAAAGGAAGAAGTAGGCTGAAGGAGGGAGATTGAAGATGCTAAAGGGACGATGCAGATACAGATCAAGATGCAATGTATACGCAAACCGTGTTGGTGAATGGCAAAAGATTCCATGTATATCCTAAAAATTAAAAAAAGTGAGGGAAGGGTTGGAAGGCGTGGGTGAGAAGGTTGAGGGGGTGATATTGAGTAGGATGAGCTGCTTTGCTGAATGGCAACTCCTTCGTATGATTACGTAGATAATAAAAATATTCAAATTATATGTGTGTGTGTTATCTGTGAGAACACACAACTAAGAGATTGAAGAGGGTAAGCCACAAGTCCAGAAGATATTTGATAGGTAGATAAGTAGATAGGTAGGCAGGTACAGGACAGATAGATAGATAGATAGATAGATAGATAGATAGATAGATAGATAGATAGATAGATAGATAGATTTGATGCCAATGAATTCAAAACCAAGTTACGTAAGATTTTCCTACAAACCAATAAGAACCTCAAGCAAGCTTTTTGAAAAATGACAGAAAGACTTGAAACAAATGCATTAAGGAGAGATTGCCCAAGGGCAGAAAGTAGATGACATGGTGTTAACATCATTAGTCGTCAAGAAAATACAAATTAAAACCATAATGAGACTTCATTATAGTGCAATTTAAGAGAAAAAATAGCAGGTGTCTGCATGCATTCAAAACAACAGAAACTCTGTGCACTGCTATTGAAGCATAAATGGATCCATTGTTGGAAAATGGTCTGGCCATATCTGCTAAAGCTGAACATGGGCATGTCCTCAAAGCAGCAATTCTACTCCAACCTTTATACTAACAATCACTTGCAGTGGTCACCAAGGTATTTTCACATGAGTAATTAAAGCAGTGCTATGACTTCTTGAACTAGAATCATAAAGAGAAACAAACTCCTTTTGCTTTTGTGAATAAACCTCATTAGTATAATATTGAATGAAAGAAGCCAGGCCTAAACTGAGGATTTACTGCATGATTCTAATGAGACACTGTTCTAATACACACAAAGAATCTATAGTAGTAGAAGTCAGGAAAGGCTAACCCTAAAAATAATAGTGGTCTCTGGGTAAAGGTAGAGGGGAGTTTCTCAATGGAACACATTTTGTGAAAATCATTTTATTTAAAACCCAAATATGAAAAATGATATTCATCTGTAACAATACCATCTCATTGTGAAAGTATTCTCAAAGTAGTTTTGCTTATATGTTTGGTCCATTCAGATACACTTTTGCCAATTATTAAAAATGTAATTATATATTTACACCTCTCCCCACCCCAACACACACACACACACACACACACACACACACACACACACACACACACACACACACACACACACCACACACTCAGAAAAATGGAGAACGCTTCTGAGAGTGATAGCACTCTAGGTTTTGCTCTGGGTGCTGACAACTTGGGAATTAAATACAATAACACCCCACTCATGAAAGAGCCAGGAGTTTTAACTCCCAAATCCCACTAGAGGATTCTCTCCTCGAGAGAAGCTGGTGAGGAGTCACAGGGGACCCTGTGAGTTCAAGAGACCTGTCAAGAAGGTGACAAGGGACAGATGCCTGGAGCTCCCCATCACAGAGCAGCCGACCCTGTCAGCCGGGTTCTCTTGGCTTTTACATGACCAGATGGCAGGGAGGCCTGTTGCGCTGCCCTGAAATCCAAGCTGGATGGTTTTCTGAAGATTTCTTCCTGATGCAGCTTCAGATGAGAGTTGGCTTTTCCTCCTCCTCACTGGGCGACTAGGGTTCTATCACAGACACAACTCAGCTTGCCTACAATATGGTTAGGTTTGAGATGCAGTCGTTTCCAGGCACCTGTGCCAGCTTGCAAGTCCAGGAAGTCAAGAGTTTGCCAAGCGAATGTGGGAAGGGAAGGAATCCGATTGATTCTGGCTCCTTTTCAATCCTCTCTCGGTGGCAAATCTAGATCTCTCAGTTTGGCAACAGGCCAGCTGAACTTGTAAAAAGTGGGGATCTGAAATGGCGGTAGGGAGAGAGATCTAATGAGAAGATTACAGCCAGTGATTTCATTGACCCACAAATCTCACCTCTATTGGTAACTTTGTTCTAACTATCTTAGACCCACAGACTACTCTGGAATTAGATAGACTCTCTGACTTCCAGTTCCAGCCAACCCATGGACACACACACACACACACACACACACACACACACACACACACACACACACACACACACACACACACACACACACACACACACACACACACACACACACACACACACACACACACACACACACACACACACACACACAGCAGCAGCGGCAGCAGCAGCAGCATAACCTCTAGCAGGTTCTATGTCAAAACCTCATGTCCCTCCTCTGTAAAACTCCCATCTGAATGAGAATTAAATGTGATATGCTTTGGAAATCATTGAGCCCACGGCCATTTCCCAGTTTGTTATTAGCATCTTATTATAGACTGATATTAATTTAAAATTCATTTTAGAGCCAGGCATAGGTGGCTCATGTTTGTCATCCTAGCTACTCAAAAGGCTGAGAACTGAAGGTTGAGGTTCAAAGCCATCCAAGGTAGAAAGATTTGAGACTCCTATCTCTAGTTCACTAACAAAAAGTCAGAAATGGGGCTAGAGCTCAAGTGGTAGAGTGCCAGCCTTGAGCTGAAAAAGCTAAGAGACAGAGCACAGGCCCTGAGTTCAAAACTCCAGTGCCTGTGTACATGCATGTGCACACACACACACAATTCATTCAGACCTTTCTGAGCTTACACTCCCATATAGCCAATCTTGCATTAACTTCTTATTTGAGTTGGGATTGGGGTTGGAGTGAGTGCTGGGTTGTATAAATACTAATTTGAACGTAACTGTCTGCTGGGGCATTGTGTCTAGAAGGAACAATCTATCTTTACGTCTCCCGGCTCCTTCAGCTGTCTCCACTGAAGCCCTCAAAAGCCCTTGTGTCCTTCATCAACCACGCTGCTCTCACAGAGGAGTTGAGAGATGTGGCCTTACTGATCAGGTAACTCTCCTTCCTTCTGCCCTAGAAAAACTTAATCCACACTCTGACACTAGCCTTCTGTCTTTCTCTTCGTCAAGAATGAGATAAATCCTGCAGACGCTCAGAAAACCAAATATACCACTTCTCTCTCAGAGGGGTTAAACTCTTCCAATACCTCCTACCACGCCTCCCCCTCCCACTAGGAAACCCTCCTCCTTTCTAATGGCTTCTAATTTGAGAACCAATACCAGTCATTCTTTTGTCTCCAGTGCTTGGAAACTGAAATATCCTGTAAGCAACATCTGTGAAGGAACCGATTCAATTAAATGTTGAGATTAGTGCGCAGAGCGCATAATTGAGAGACACAGAAGAGAAGCACGCCTTCTGCCACAATAAGGAATTCTCAGGGACTGGAAGGCCACATGCTCCATGATTCTGTGTGTGTGTGTGTGTGTGTGTGTGTGTGGTCCAAATGGAGCTGCTATTCATGAGTGACCGTGTCTTATGCCAGTTTGAGCAAACTGCTGTCAGGGCTGCTGGGCTGATTTCCCTGTGTCTGTGCATGAATGGCTGTTCACCATAGTTCATGGGGGTTCCATGTATTTGCTGGAAGGGAAAGTGCCACGGGAGGAATTACAGAGATCGTCCTAAGTGCAACCACTAAGATGACTGAAGGAAATCAAAAGCCTTACCTGAAGCCAGCATTTTTCTTTATTCTCTATGCTCACTCAGGATAGATTGTGAAACATTCCATCGGTAATTAATACTGACTCATTTAGGTATGCTATTGTCAACTTTGTGGGTAGCCATCCAAAACTATTGTCTTAGTGTGGGCTGTACCACAGCCCTTGTTTGGATTTCTAACTTATTTTTACTTCCTGGGTTTGAAAGAGTGATGAAGGTCATACAGCCCAGATCTTCTTGCCTCCTGCGCGAATTCACTCCACCGTATCTCCCTCAGTAAATATCAGGCTGGTGTGGCCCATTCTATTTGAGGTCTTATTGAGGGATACATGTTTCTGGTCTAAAATAGATGTTGATTAAATGAGAGCCACTCATGCCAAGGCAAAGGAACCCACGCACACACAGCACCAGCTTCCATATAAGCAAGTCACACTGATGCATTCATATACACGACTTAATTTACTCATCTATAGTTCACCGTGTTTTGTTTTTGGTGGTGTTAGGGTTTGACCTCAGAGCTGTGTGTTTGCCAAGCAGGTACTCTACCACCTGAAACAAACTCTACTCCTTTTCGCTTTGGTGATTGTTGACATTGGATCTCATGTTTATTGCAGGACTGGTCAGAGCCAGGATCTTCCTATTTATATATATGTGTATAACAGGTGTGAGTCACCATGCCCAACTTATTAGTGAAGATGGAGCTTTGCTCATTTTGGGGGGGTGGAGGCCTGAGTTGGTATCAGTCAGGATTTGCCCAGTCTTTACCTTCCAAATAGCTGGGATTACGGATATAAACCACCACGCCTGCTTGATTTGCCCTTTATAATAAAAATGAAAAACGAGTGAAATATTATTGGTGATCCCATTTATTGGCACTTAAATAGGCAACCATAATAAGATAATGATAGAAATAAACTTATTCATTATAAATAATAAAAATCTGACTAGTTTATGGTCTTTTTCCCTACTGTTAAATTAGATTGGATAAAAAAAAATATTGAGAGAAGCCTTTTCTACAATGTGCGCTGTTTAAAAGCTAAAGGCAAAGGTATAATATGTCAAATGAGAATTCATCCTGGTAGCTGATAGTCAGGATGAAGGAATAAGATGTTCTTTTAATCCTCTTGCATGTGGTAGCTTTTAGTTGGCCTGAAGTTCTGTCTGGTGAATTTCTATCCTGTGGGTATCCTGTTGTCAGTCTCTAGAAGAGCAAGACCCTGTCAGCCTGATTGGCTCTGAATGGTCCCTAGCCATCCAGAAAAATACATTCATTTGCCTATGGAGGATTGCGGCCATTGTAGAAACGCTGCCATTTGATTTCCAGTCTGTCAACATTTGTTCCCTTTGCTTCCAGTTCACCAAGCATCTGAGTGTGCACTGTGTCATTTATTCCTCATAATTATCTCATGATTAAAATCAGGGACGATTCAGTCCTGGTGACACTGGTGGATAATCTGGGGTTAGAAGAGATTGTGTTCATCAAGGGATTGTCACTAAATAAACACGGGATGTGGGAGATTCAGAGATGGAAATTTGTATGAAATACATCTGCCTGTGTCTTGTGATTTCAGAGTGTCAGATTATCTAATTGCATTTTTTGTTGTTTTAAGTAGATTAGACAATAGAAGTATGATCATTCTCATCTTGACTCTAGGTTGTCTACACATAATAAATTACATGCAGTGGGCATGCATGTGAATTAGTCATCTAAAATAGCATTGGTTAATAGAGCACAACCAGGACATTAAGTGAAAGATACTTCTGACACAACAGATGGCTTCTAAGACATCCTAGGGAAATGAATTACAGAAGTAGAATCTCATTTGTAAATGTGATCTTTCTCCTCAACTCCTCTTCCTAATGGGGCTCTGGTAAATGCTTAAAAATTCACTCATTGGGGAAAGAATAAGCTTGAGCATTTGCTAACTGTAATGGTATAAATGCTCCTAATATGGCAGGTTTCAAGGCACCTATGCTTCAATTAATTACTGGGTCATACAGCTCCTGAAATTGTTGTGTTTGGTTCTTACCAGCAGATACAAACAGACCCTAGTCCCTTGACATGTGACGGAAGCATTGCTCCGCCCTCCGCCCCTCCACCCATGCCTGGCCATCATCTCAAACTTCATGTGCCTCAAGCGGACCACCGGACATCATCCAGCCTTTCTGACCCTGATCGCTCTTCCCTCTCTCACAGCTAGTGCTGATGACAATCCGTCCTTCTAATCGTCCAGACCAACATCCTGGATGCTTTTACTCAAATCTGTCAGAAATTTTGGTAGTTGCTACTTTGAAAATATATACAACTATCTGATAACCTTTCATAATCTAAAACACCCAGATCCAAGTCATTCCACTCTCTGCATAGACCTGGCTCATTGCATTACCTCTCTCTCTCTCTCTTGCTCTCTAGATCCTATTTCTCACTCTCCTCGCGGTTTGCTATCAGGCCTGAGCAGGGAGTGGTTCCTAGGTGATTCTCTTAGCCCTAGGAGATGCTCTGCTACTTGCCTCCACTTTCAGATTTTTGCTGGTTACTTGGAGAGAAGAGTCTGTTGGATTTGTTTGCCCAGGACTAGCTTTCGAACCTCAACCTCAGATCTCAACCTCATGAGTAGCTAGGGAGACAGTCATGAGCCACCAGCGTGTAGCTGCGGTTTGCTTATGAGGGCAATCAGTGGCCGGGTTCAGAGCCTGAACAATGTAGCACAGTGTGGCTTTCTTCTCAAACACTTCGATATTTGAAAAGATCCAATTCCTAGTAGGGAAACAAGTCACATCCTGAGGTTCTAGACAAACAGGAGACTTGGGGAACACAATTCAGTCTAGGGCAGAACATGCATGTTCTTGCCACAATTGCTTCTTCTTTTCCCCCTAGCACAACTTTGGTAGTGGGTCTTTTTGTGGTAGAAACTTCCAGAGCTGTTTGAGAGCGGATGCCAGACAGGCAGCAGCTGAACTCTGGGTGACTCACTCCTAGTCTTTTAATCACAGGGGATTTTTGCCTTTAGAAAGAACGAGTTGGAACAAACTTTCCAAATAAATACCCATCTATAAAACCATCTTTTCTTCACCTCGAGTATCTGTGAGCATTCAGAGGGCCACTAATTGGAGGACTGTTGATCTCTGTGAAAGGAATGAGATCGCAAGTACTAAGTAAGCATTTTCCATATGTTGATACATGTGTGAAACTCCGTTGGCAGGTGCAAGAGAAAGTGCCAATTAAAAATTAGCTGCCACACACATTTATAGTTGGTGTTGTTGACTCCAGCAGTTTGCGATTGCTTATTAAGGCAGAAGTTGACAGGTAAATCTCATCTGCTGGATTCTTCTACAGGTTAGAAAATAATCTTGCCCGGCTAGCGAGATCTAGGCAGGCTGTTTAACGAACTCATCCTCTGATGCTGTAACTCAGCCTGTTGGCTTGATTTACAAAATTGTCATTAAAATTTTAAATATAATTCTTTTTTGGGGGGGTGGTAGGGGAGGCAATATTGGGAGTTTGAAATCAGAGCCTCTTGCTGGTGTGATTACTGCTGAGCCAGAGTTTCAGCCCTGTTTTTCAGTATTTATTCTTAAAATAGAATCTCTCTTTCTGCCTGGGTATATAGCTAAGCCTTGATTTACCTATTACAGATTTCCCCGCATTGCTGGGATTATAGGCACCCAGCACTGTATCCAGCTTCCCTCATGCAGACACAGTATCTTGAGGACTTTTCCGCCCAACCTTGCCTCAGATTGTGATCCTCCTATTCTCAGCATCCCAAGTAGCTGAAATCACAACCATGGGTCATTGGCACCAGGCCTAAACATGACCTTTGATATGCGTAATATTCACAGAAATACAGGCCACTCACATCTGAAGCTGGTGTCTCAGCAGTATACCTGTCACCACTGTGTCACTCATGCAGAATGAATGCACCATTAAGACCCCCTCCCCCCAAAATAAGTAATAAACCACCAAACAAAAGACCAATGGTATAACTCAAGTGCTTATCTAGCATGCACAAAGCCAATCCTCAGTACTGAAGAAAACAATAGAGAAAAACATCTCCCAATTTCTCTTATGTTGTTTTAATCAACATAAAAATATACAAAGACAAGCAAGACATAGTAGGTGGCTCATGCCAGTGATCCTAGCTACTCAGGAGGCTGAGATGAGGATTGTGGTTCAATGCCAACACTGGCATTGAGACTGTTATCTCCAATTAACTGCCAAAAAGCTGGAAATGGAGCTGTGGTTCAAGTGTTAGAACACTGGTCTTGAGCACAAAAGCTCAGGAAAACTCCCAGGTCCTGAGTTCAAGCCCCAGAATTGGCACCACACACACACACACACACACACACACACACACACACACACACACATACACGCACACACACAGAGTCACCGAGTTCAAAAATAAATCATGAACCTCCCATGCTCCTGGATTGGAAAGATTAACATCGTGAAAATGGCAATACTTCCCAAGGCTATCTACAAATTCAACGCAATACCTATCAAAATTCCACCCTCATTCTTCAAGGAAATAGAAGAGGCAATCCAAAAATTCATATGGAACAATAAAAGACCCCGAATAGCAAAAACGCTCCTCAACAGAAAGAACACTGCTGGAGGAATATCAATACCAAATTTCAAACTCTACTATAAAGCCATAGTAATCAAAACAGCTTGGTATTGGCATAAGAACAGACCTCAGGACCAATGGAATAGAATTGAAAACCCAGAAATGAACCTACAGACCTATAGCCATCTAATCTTCGGTAAGGGAGCTAAAACAATAGAATGGAAGACAGACAGCCTCTTCAGTAAATGGTGCTGGCAAAACTGGTTAACTACATGTAGAAAACTAAAGCTAGATCCTTATATATCACCCTGCACCAGAATCAACTCCAAATGGATCAAAGACCTTGAACTCAAAGCAGACACTCTGAAAACATTACAGGATGGAATAGGAGAAACCCTGGGTCTCCTTGGCTCAGGCCGAAATTTTCTGAATAGAGACCCGGAAACACAACAAATCAAAGAAAGGTTGGACAAATGGGATTGCATAAGGTTGCAGAGCTTCTGCAGGGCAAATGACATAGCTAGCAAAATCAATAGAAAGCCCACGGATTGGGAGAAGGTCTTTACTAGCCATACAACGGACAAGGGTCTCATATCTAAAATATACTTGGAACTCAAAAAATTAAACCACCCAACAACAAACCCTCAAAGAAACAACTGCCCAATAAATAAGTGGGCGAAAGACTTAAAGAGAATGTTCTCTGAAGAAGAAAGAAGGATGGCCAATAGACACATGAAGAAATGTTCAACATCCCTAGCCATAAAAGAAATGCAAATCAAAACAACATTGAGAAATCACCTCACTCCAGTTAGAACAGCAAAAATCAAGAACTCTAACAACAACAGATGCTGGAGGGGATGTGGACAGAAAGGAACCTTACTTCATTGTTGGTGGGAATGTAAACTTGTTCAACCACTTTGGAAAGCAGTATGGAGGTTCCTCAAAAGACTTCACATAGAACTCCCCTATGACCCAGCAATCCCACTTTTGGGCATTTACCCAAATGATCACAAACAAGACCACACTAAAGCTACCAGCACAACTATGTTTATTGCAGCATTATTTACCATAGCTAAGATATGGAACCAACCCAGATGCCCCTCAGTAGATGAATGGATCAAGAAAATGTGGTATATATACACAATGGAATTCTATGCCTCCATCAGAAAGAATGACATTGCCCCATTTGTTAGGAAATGGAAAGGCTTGGAAAAAATTATATTAAGTGAAGTAAGCCAGGCCCAAAGAAACATAGGTCCCATGGTTTCCCTTATTTGCAATATCTAGTATATGTATGAGTCAAGCAGAAAAAGTCAGATAATGTGATGTTAGGAAAACAAACCCTCAAATATGTATTTTAATGTTTTTGTTTCTTTCATGCATGTGTTTCTAACGCATTTATAAGATTATTTCTTTGTTGCTTTGTATGTCCCTCCCCCACAGTGTAACCCCCGCTTTCACCATATTTGATGTCAGTATAGCATGTGGAGGAGACGGGGACAAACAAGTCGTTTAAGGATTCAGGTGGACCTGTTGCAACAATGAGAAGTACAAAATGTCATGTCAAAACCAGCTTTACAATGTCGGTGTGGTGGGGGGGTAGGGGGGGTATGATTGGGTGGGAGGGAGGGGGGAGGCTGGGAAGGGAGGTGAAGGGTAAACAAAGGAGGAGGCTGCAATGCTTGGTAAGAAATGTATGCATTGTCCTGCCCATGTAATTGTAACCCCTCTGTACAGTATGTTCTCAAATAAAATAAAATAAAATTAAAAAAAAAATAAATCATGACATGAAGGTAAGGCATTATAAATTCCAAGGTATTTCAAGTTAGAATTGACTAGCTTCTTACGTAAGTATTGATGAAGAAACTTTCTGGGAAAAAGCCCATATCTAGGTTTGCTTTCAAACAAACTTTACAACTTTGGTAGGGTGTGGGAGGAGGGTTGGGTGGGTGGGGGGGCAAGGGGAGGAAGGGATGGGAAGGGGAAACAAAGGAGGAGGCTACAATGCTTGATAAGAAGTGTACTCATTATCTTGCCCATGTAATTGTAACCCCTCTGTACAGTATTTTCACAAATAAAAAAAGACAAAATTCCTAAGAGATTAATGCTATAGCAAATAATTCCTATGTTAATTAATATCCCATTGAATTCACACTGTTACATGCTATTTATTTGTTCATTTATGTATTAATTCAATATTTGTTCATGTATTAATTCAGACTTCTTTGCCCTGTACCCAGAGGTGGTAAGAGCTTGGGGAAAGTCAACGTCTATCATTTGACCTTGAGATACACAGAGGACACTTACTTGATCCAAAGCCACACACAGGAAGAACAGGCAGCAACGTAAAGATAATGTGCTTTTAAAGCTTACTGCTTAGCTACACTCCTTTGATTCAGAACTCAGATTGCTGCTAACTATGGGAGGCTTGGAAAACCATAATGAACCCCTCAAAGATAAAAGATCCAGGTCAATGCAAAACAACTAATTGTACACATTCCTGTGCAGCACTTATACTAACATCCTCCCCACACTGTTAGAACTCCATGTCGAATTTTCAAACAGCATTGATTTTCTTTGACCTCCTAATTATTTGGTCCAGGGAAAAATTATGACCTAATTAAATCTAAAATAGGATACATAGGTATATGTGTATGAAAGCAAGGACTGAAAAAAAAAAAGAATTTCTAAACAAGTTTTGGGTTTGTCTAGAGGGCATGGTTTCATCAAGATAGGCTAACACCTTCCCTGCCCTTTCGTTTTGTCCCAGGTAATTCTTGAAGGTCTGCTAAACTCCAGTTCATTTAGAAAACTTGGAGAGTGTAATCTAATCACCATTTAGCAGCAATTAGCAGTCTATCCTTCCAGGGATTCGGAGACCAAGTCCATTCCATGGATAATTGCAACAATTAACGCCCTGTAGCATTCTAGAGTTGTTGGTGAGACAGTCTGTTTTCATGAGCACAGGGTCTGGGTTTGCTAAAAAGCCATCAGTGCTCAAAGCAGAGGCAGATACTTAAAAAATAAAATAATAAAAATGACTATTTTCATCTAGCTGACATCCATAAAATATGATTAGTGGTGGTATCCCTCCTTATGGTATAAAATATCCATAGGTGACTCTATTTATGGGTAGTTCCTACCACCAAGAGCAGCCCAGGTGTAGATATATGTTTTTGTGTGAAAACCAAAGGTAATTACAGGGTAGGAAACAAAGCCTGAGAAATCTCTTCCTGATGATTTATTTGTTCATTCCTGTTTTTAGGCAGAATAAAATGATGTCAGAACCATTTAGCTAAAGACAAAGAAATGGGTTTAAAACCATTAATAGGCTTATCTCTGGTCTGAGATGATAATGAACTCATTAATAATGATGATAATTGATAAATGATAGTTATGGTAGATTGGATGGGTGGATGGATGCATGGATGGATATTTCTGGAATCCCTTACTGTGTGCTAGGTGTTGTGTAAGTACTTTAAATGCCATTTTCTTATTTTGTACTTAAATCAAGATTATTAAGTAGGTTATTTGCATTTAACGGATTAAAAACAACAACAACAACAACAACAAAGGCTTAGCAAGTAAATTTACCAAGAAGTTGGGCAGTGAGGTGTTAGTGTTTAACTAACTTCTTAGTCATTTATTCAATAAATACTTATTGAGCACTTACTATGTGTCCAGAACTATTCTAAATTATGGAGCTGAATATCAACCAGGAAACTAGGCAGTGGGTGTTGGAGAAAGGAAAGACAGTGAGATATTAAGAGATACTGGCAGAGACTATGAGAGGTGACAGTAGAGCAGAGTTGTAAACATAAGAAAGAGGCATTCTAAACTCAGGGGCCTGAGGAACCTTCCTGAAGGAGAATGGGGAAGGATGGGCAGTTTGGTGACGCCTCCCAGAGCTAAAATTAATTCTAACATACAAGCTAGAAGAATAGTAGAAAATGGAATAAAATTCAAATTTCAGATGTCCTATCAATAAAGTTTTATTGAAACACAGTCACATCCGTGGCTGCTCTTGAACTGGAATGGCAAAATTGGCTAGATGTGAGAAAGACCTATGGAGCTGGCAGAGCTAGAATGTTTTCCTATCTGGATTTGGAGAGAATGAAGAAACCTTTGCTCTAGGGAGCTGAGGGGCCCAGGGTGGTATCCCCCAGAGATCTGTAGTTGGATGCAAAGAGGAAGAATGCCTTTGTGGCGTTCAGGCCAGCAATTGCTAGTGAGCCTGAGAAGCAAGAAGAGGAAGAGGTTTCCAGGGACTACGGAGTTCATTCGTTTCTCTATTTATCAAGAGAGCAGCTCCCACCTAGAGGCGCGAAGATGAGTAAAGAGAGAAGGAAAGACTTTCAGTGCATCTCGGTGTGTTTGTTCACGCCCTAGGGAGGCCCTGGCTCTCCTTCAGCTGTCACTCATGCGCACAAGGTGGGTGACTTCTCACTTCTTTACCGAATTCATGGGGTGGGGAGCAAAGGCCTTGTGTTCGGCGGGGAAGTCTGGGAGGGGTGAAAGTAGGTAGAGTAATGAGGGAGCTTGGAATAGGTAAGCAGCGGCCTCCTTGATCCTCATGGACTTGAACAAAAAACGCTTCCAATTAATCAGTACTTAATTTTCTGGGAGGCCTCTGCTCATTTTAGGAGTCAGTTGTAGAGGATTTCCAAGGACTTAGTAAACCTTTCCTGCTCTCCCCTCTTGTTCTGAAATAATGCTTGTCTGTGCGTGAGTTGGAGTGGAAGGTGGCCTTCAAGTAAATTAAACCCAGTCTTGGCATTTTTCTCATTAAATACCTGAGCAGCTCTATCCCGCAGGGCCCGCTAAGGACCACGCTAGACAGAGCAGGTGATTAGCAGTTGTAGAACCATCAAAAAGCTGTCCACACTCCATGACTTTTAATTAATAGCATCTCTGCATCTCTCCATCTATCTCAAGCATCTGGGAGAAGTGGAAAATATTTATTTCCACATAGCAGTGGCGTATCGAGGACGGAGATGAGTGAAAACTCCCCTCAAGTCAGTTATAAGACTGCCAGACATGATCAAAAACTTCACATCCTGAAATCAGAATCAGACGCTTGACTCTCAGAACTTTCTAGAGTTAGAAACAAATACCCTAAGAGTCCGATGTATCTTACTGTTCCTATTTGTGTGGTTTTTGTCGTTCACAGGACAGAACGTAGAACATTAAGGTGCCTTCTAGGTTGAGTTGAGTCTCCATTGGTGGCTGAGGGAAAGGTAAAGACTTGGTGCTTGCCTGTGACGGCTTCCTCTGTGAGGTGTCAGGTTTGCAGAGGGTGTAGAAGTAGAGGAATTCCTCTGGCTGTACACGAGACTTGTATGAATGTTTAGTATCTTACATGACACAGCAAAAGCACTTGAAAAGATATTGAATTGCACTAGGAGAAAGCGATTCTCTTGTACTCGATTCATTTTACATAGTTTCTATCTGCAATGCTCGCTCATCCCTTTTTTTCAAAATAGAAAGGAAAAGAAATAGCAGGCTCAGTCTAAAAATCTCTCTACATAAGGCTGCTAGATTTAACACATGCAAACACAGGATGCCCAGATTCGATTTGAACTGTGAATAAACAGCAAAGTCATATTTTACAGTATGTTTCATGCTTTAAAATGTTTTCTTTTTTCAGCTGAAATTCAGATGTGACTAGGCATTCTATATTTTCTTTGGAAATCCTATTTTGCAGGTAGTGGTAGCTGACTAAAGTTTTTTTTAATGGCTTTGTTTTCAATGTATTAATAATCCAGTGTCCACACATGACATTATTCAGTGAATATTTGCTTCCTTCTTCCTCTACCCCTCTTCTGAGGGAAATATTTTTTCCCTGCCCCATTCATGTTGGGATTGGTCATGTGACTTGTTTAGGCCAATGAAATGTGTGTAGACATGATGCTGTGCAGAATTTCAAACCACATGTAGTTTCTGTTGTGTGGGTTCTAGCTCTTGGAGTTACATATATAGAATAGCCCTGTATCCTGAAGGCTGATGACCTAGATTAGCCCAGCTAGTTTAGCCACCGTAGGTCAACTTGCAGACCTGTGCAAATTGTCATAAGCCACTTCCTTTGGGGACAGTTTCGCAGTAGGGTTACTTGGAAAAGAGCCTAGTGTATGGAAAGTAGTACATTTACATTAGAGTATGATTAAAGTTGTTATTAAGCAATGATAGTTCACACCAATAATTCTAGTTACTCAGGAAGCTGAGATCTGAGATTCTTTTTTTCAGGGGGGGGGGTGTCTGGTCGTGGGGCCTGAACTCTGAGCCTAGGTGCTGTCCCTCAGCTCTTTAGCTCAAGGCTAGCGCTCTACCACTTGAGCCACAGTGCCACTTCCGGCTTTTTTTCTTTTTGCTTATGTAGTGCTGAGGAATCGAACCCAGGGCCTCAGGCATGCAAGGCAAGTGCTCTACCACTGAGCCACCTTCCCAGCCCAGATCTGAGACTCTTAAGTTTGAGGCCAGTCAGATCAGACAAATCTGTGAGGTTTTTTTTTTTGTTTTTTTGTTTTGTTTTTTTACTTTTTTTTCTCTTTTTTGCTTATGTGGTGCTGGGGAATCGAACCCAGGGCCTCATGCATGCAAGGCAAGCGCTCTACCATTGAGCCACCTTCCCAGCCCATTGTTGTTGTTGTTGTTGTTGTTGTTGTTTGCAGTCATGGGGGCTGAACTCTGGGCCTGGGCGCTGTCCTCAGCTCTTCAGCTCAAGCCCTACCACTGGAACCACAATGTCACTTCTGGCTTTTTTCTGCTTATGTGGTGCTGAGGCATTGAACCTAGGGCCTCATGCATGTGAGGCAAGCGCTCTACCACTGAGCCAACTTCCCTGCCCATCTGTGAGACTTTTATCACCAATTAACCAGCAAAAAGCCTGAAATGCAGACATGACTTAAGTAGTACAGCACCAGCCATGAGTGAAAAAAGCTGAGCAAGATCTAGAGGGCCTGATTTCAAGCAAAAAACAAAAACAAAAGAACCAAAAACAAGCCCAGCAAAGTAGAAAGAGTATGAAGAGTGAAAGGAAGATAAAAGTTCATTGTGCATATAATAAAAACACTTGGCACACAAATCAATGTACATTTTTCATTAATAAATAACACACATTTATTCAACACTTTAGCCTATTAAGGAGAGAGATGTGGGGGTGGAATATACAAAGATTTAATCTCATGAATGATTGAAGGAATGAATGATTTCAGTCCAACACTCCAGACAAGTAGTGAATCATTCACCATTTGGTTGGGTTATTTCCTGCACAAGGACTTACAGAACACTGGGCTCTTCCTGAGGTTCTTTCTGGGACTCAAGTTTCTTTAAGCTCACTTCCTTTGCTACAAGATTAGTCACTTTGCTTAATATTTGACAGGACTAATTTTACACATTGATTCATTTGTGCATTGTTCAAAATGGGGATTCTCAGCTGTGGGTTTTGATTTGCTCATTCGTTTACTTTATTATTTGCTTATTTATTCTGGTAGTAAGTGAGGTTTGAAATTAGGCCCTGACACTGACTAGGCAGGTGCTCTACTCTTTGAACCATGCTGCCATTCCTTTTGCTTCAATTATTTTTCACACAGAGTCTCCTGTTTTTACCAGGGACAAACCTTGGACCATTATCCTTCTACTTAATGCCTCCTGAGTAGCTGGGATTATAAGCATACTACCCTGCATCTAGCCTTGACACAGATTTAAATAACTAGGGACATTGTGTTCATAACATATTTAATTTCCTAAGAAAGGAAAATCTCAACATCAAGACAAAGCCTAGATTTGTTCTCCAAAGTCCTATCATCCAAATTAGATAGAACATTTTATTGATCCATGCAGTGCTGGCATCTATACATAATGTAGGGAAGAGCACACATAATTTTCCTTTGGGTTATGAAAAATGTCGTCATAAACTAGTGGCTGTCAACTCTTCTTTCCTCAAGGTCGTTTTAGATATTTATTTTCCTAATCACCCTAGCCATATAGTTTTTGTCATGGCAGTACTGGAGTTTGAACTCAGAGCCTCATGCTTTCTAGGCAGGTGCTCTACCAAGTAAGCCACATCCTCAGCCCTATTTGCTTTCATTGTTTCTTACATGTAGGGTCTTGTGTTTTTCCTTGGGGTAGCTTGAACTGTGACCCTTCTGAGTAGCTGGGATGCCAGATTGTGAGCAATGTTGACTGACTCATCCATGCAATTGTAATACTACAAGTATACCGCATATGGTTTATGCATTGTGAGCTGTCAGAGTCCCCAAATCATCATAATCTCTTAAGAACATTCAGCTACCCCTCCAAAGAACCAGTGTTCCTACTCTCAGAGACTATCTTGCATGCTTTGGGGGAGTCACATGGTAGACCAAAGCCAGTTGGTGAATTGGACCAGAAACAACTCTTTTTTTTTCTTTCTTTTTAATTTTATTTTTTTTGTGAACATACTGTACAGAGGGGTTACAATTACATGGGCAAGAGAATGAGTACATTTCTTATCAAGATTGCAGCCTCTCCTTTGTTTACCCTTCACATCCCTTCCCAGCCTCCCCCCACCCCCACCCAATCCTCCCCCCCCCCCCCACCACCAAAGTAGTAAAGTTCGTTTTCGACATGACAACTTGTACTTCTCATTGTTGCAACGGGTCCATCTGGATCCTTAAAGGACTTGTTTTTCCCCTTCTCCTCCACAAATTACACCGACATCAAATATAGTGAAAGCAGGGATTATACTGTGGGGGAGGGACATACAAAGCAACAAAGAAATAATCTTATAAATGTGTTAGAAACAAATGCATGAAAAAAAAACATTTAAATACATATCTAAGGGTTCATTTTCCTAACATCACATTATCTGACCTTTTCCGCTTGACTCATACATATACTAGATATTGCAAATAAGGGAAAGCATGGGACCTATGTTTCTTTGGGCTTGGCTTACTTCACTTAATATAATTTTTTCCAAGCCTTTCCATTTCCTAACAAATGGGGCAATGTCATTCTTTCTAATGGAGGCATAGAATTCCATTGTGTATATATGCCACATTTTCTTGATCCATTCATCTACTGAGGGGCTTCTGGGTTGGTTCCATATCTTAACTATGGTAAATAATGCTGCAATAAACATAGTTGTGCTGGTAGCTCAGAAACAACTCTTAAGACTACATTAGACTGCCAAAAGTCCCTTTGCACTGAAATGCCTCCTTCCTTCACTCATTTTTGTGTAGTCCTCATTGTTTTTCCATTCACACCCTACTTCTCTTCTAACCAGCTGGTATTTCTGAGACACAACACATTAAAGAATATAAAACATGATTTGGGGAATTAAGTGCTAATCACAAAGAAGGGCTAATCCAATGCTAATCACTCATGTTAATCACAAAGAAGCTGGCAGAGCCGATGGCTCCTGTCTCTGAAGATTCAAACCCAATGGGACAAGGAAAGGTACAAGAGAGTGGAGGTGTGGAGTAGAAGGTCCCAGGTATGGGCAGTAGGTAGAGAGATTCAGTTCCAAGGCACCAAACTTGAACCCAGAGATCATTCATTCTCTTTATGCTGGCAAGGGGGATGTGAAGAGGAGGAGGCTTGGTGAGCCTGGGCAGGAGAGATGTGTTCATTCACGTATCTATTCATCCATTCAACAGGCATTTATTAATCCTGTGCCTGGATTAGGGGCTAATGAGGAGTCCAGGGTTTCCCTTTATTGCTTTTCCCTCAAGCCAATATTTCTCCATGGAGCATGACCACATCTGGGGACAGCCACTATTCTAACAGTAGGAGAAGGCAGCCACTGCTACCTGGCCCCTCCAACTCCACTCTTGAGATAAGTTTGTTTCCTTTCTCAGCTGGGGCTGTCAGCCACACAATAATGAGATGGGCACATTGTATAGCAACTCCGTCCACCTCTCCTGTGGTTGCTTGACAGTGCTTAGAACTATTTGTCACAGAGCTGAACAATGAGCTCGCAGCCTTTGCTAGGTAGCAATTAAGAAAACTCAGGCATATCTTCTTCGTTTACCCCAGTGGAGTTCTTCCTTCTTGACAGTTCCTCAAATTACATTGTTAAATAAAGTCATCACCAAAATGTTCTGAGCTTATTTAAAAACACATTAACTAGAAAATAATTAAGTCAGTGCATACACCCAACTGGTGTTTATGATTATGTGAAGTATCTGGGGGTTTTCCTTCTCTTTTTCCTTTTTTTTTTTTTCTGGTCTGTTATTCTGCCTTATTTTTCTGTTTAACTCTCTCTGAATTTTCTGGGATTTGGAGGCTTGTTAATTCTTACCTTTGATTGTAAATAACACATTAGGTTTGGTGCTGTGTTAAATTAGGTCATCTTCAGAGTATGAAATTCAAGTTTGAGAAAAGTCTAAGCCTTTGGGCTAGGCTTTATTGGGGAATTATACCCTTAATTATTCCCATAAATACAGCCATCCATGTTGAGGATAAAGCCCAAGACTTTTCTAGTTGATCTTGGAATACAAGATGCCTAAAAACATGAAAAAAACTAAGGACTTTCTGCTCAAATGTTGTCTGTTATTCACTTTGGGGCTCATTATAGCAGAAATTCATTTTGTGTGGTACATTGTGAAAACATTTAGGAATCACAACTAAAGCTTAAAGCAGGTTTAGGATTACTTTTCTAGGTGATTGTGTTCATCAGTATAGGCAATAGGATGCTACAGTAACAAATATCCTCAAGTCAAAAGCAACATGGTAGTTTATCCTGAAAACACTTTTATGTGGCTGAGAGCTGTCTGTGGCTCAGATTCTCCTCATCTTTGATCTTGAACTTAATGCTGAAGGAGAAATTCCTATTCAGAAAGCATATTGTTAGATTCGCAGGTGACCATAATATGACAAAACCAAAGGCTGGTGTGGTGGCTCAAGTGTTAGAGCATCTACCAAGAAAGCATGAGGCCTTGAGTTCAAACCCCAGTACGGCCAAAAAGAAAAAAATATGGTTTGGTAGTCGACACAGCCTAACCACATGATGACATCATTTCTACTTCTGTTTCTTTTGTCCAAAGAGAATAATATGGCCAGCTCTGATGCCCAAGGAGTAAAGAAATGAAATCATTTCCCAAAGCTGGGAAACAAATACCTTGAGGAATACCAATTACCAAAGCAACCTTGAACAAGGCAGTGGATTCATTTTCATATCTGTGAAATGGTATGATAGGTGTGAATATCTGTAAAACTGTCCTGAGAAAATGACTGTGCTGTTTGAGAACTTGGAATATATATATAGCAACTGAGGCTGGATTTAATTGCTGACCGTGGAACTGATGCATGGAATGGGTACTTTTTTTCCTGGACACAGTACTATGCCTGTGCCACATGGGATGAAGGTGTTTAGTTTTGAAAGAGAGTCCCATACCGTAGTGGCTGAATATCCACCCAAATGCATGAGTTCAGGCTCATCTGCCAATGCCCCAGGATCCGAGGTGCCCACAATGAAGGCCACACCTGTCTCCTTTGCCAGAATACCTCCTCCCTCATGCTGGTAGAGGATACCTCAATAACACTAACACCAACTTCACAAAGATTATGTTTATATTGTGAGAAAAAAATTATAATAGTGGATTGCATTAAAAGTTCCTGCTTGGCAGCCAGGCATTGGTGGCGCACGCCTGTCATCCTAGCTACTCAGGAGGCTGAGATCTGAGGATCGCGGTTCAAATCCAGCCTGGGCAAGAAAGTCCATGAGACTCTAATCTCTAATTAACCACCAGAAAACTGGAAGTGGTGCTGTGGCTCAAGTGGTAGAGTGCTAGTCTTGAGCTGAAGAGCTGAAGGACAGCGCTCAGGCCCAGAGTTCAAGACTCACGACAGACAAAAAAGTTCCTGCTTTGAGCCAAGTGCCCGGGGCTCACACCTGCAATCTTAGCTATTCAGGAGGCTGAGATCTGAGGATCATGATCCAAAGCCAGCCCCGGCAGGAAAGTACATAAGACTCATGTCCGACTAACCACCAGAAAGCAGGAAGTGGAGCTGTGGCTCAATGTGGGAGACTGCTAGCCTTGAGCAAAAATGCTCAGGGATAGTGCCAAGGTACTGAGTTCAAACCCCACAACTGGGAGAAAAAAAAAGGCCCTGCTTTGGCCTGATGACTGGCTTGCCCCTTGTTGATTATTCTAAGGCAGTATCAGCAAGTACAGAAAGGGAAAGAGGTGGAAGTATGGTTTGGGGTTATGGGAGGATTTTGAAATGTAAGCTTTTGTCTTAACTGGCTAATTCAGGATGGGCTTAAGGCATACCTCATGTTCAGGAAATGGCATAGAGCATGGGTGTGTTTGGGGATTGCTTGTGTACTGCCACTCTCATTTCTAATTCTTTTAATGCTCACCTAAGTAAATACATCTTACCCTAGTCAAACTAGTGACCTGAGCTCAACCAATCCGAGCAGAGGGGCGGAGCCTGTGGGCTAGGGCTCAATAGGGAGCAACCTGCCTGCTCTGTGTGCTTGCTGGCCAGATCTGGGGCTGATGGCACACCCTTCTGCAGAAGTAAATTTTGTCTTGCTGAGACAGTTCTTCATTTTTGTGTCTATAATTGTGATTCTGGTGGTTCTTGAACATTCTATATTTATAATATATTAATAACTTAATATACATCTACTTATAACATATTAACTAATAACCTAATCATTATATATTTATAACAATTGTGGAAAAGATGGGAGTGGAATGAAAAAGGGAATGGAAAAGGACTCAGAGATTCCAAGGGATGTTCTCCCTAAGGACAGGGTGGACATCCAGGTGTGACAGAATCTTAGAATATAAGGAGCTGCTTCCATTAGGACAAAGGTGTGAAGATACCCACATGGCCAAGTGAGCTCTTTCAGTATTATTATTATTATTGTCATCAGCATCGTTGTTGTTGTTGTTGTTGTTGTTACTCCTGAAGCAACTAATATGAACTATATTTTTCCTCTAAGTTGACTTTTCCTTGGTATAGAAACGGAGTTTTCTAGCACTATGAAGTGAGACCATATGCTTCTAACAGAGGTAGGGTGAGTTTACTTTTGGAATTTTGTGGACCTCCTGGTGGACTGGGAAGGAAGTTTGTTTTGGTTGTACTGCGAAGTAGTTACTGCCTGCCTGACACAGAACAGGTCAAATTGTACATGGGGCGACTTGAGGTATAAACAAGCAATACTTGGACATGAGAGGCAGATATATTTAGTATAGCAGGGCATCCTGGCACACCTGTACATCCAGCCACTTGGAAGCTTGCTCAGCAAACATGTTTTAATTATAAAGTCCTCGATACTTTCAAACAACTAAGGTGGTGGGAAGAACAGAGCCAGGTTAAATTTCCCAGTGGAGCGAGCTGTGTCCGCAGTGGTCCTTTCTCTGATGCATTAAGCTGTCCGTTCCTGCCGTGGTGTTTTCGAGTCATGGACAGGTGGCTGTGATAGATGCTTCTGCCCTGGAGAACAGATAGAACTAGAAGAAAAATGAAGGGATCTGCTAAGCCCTTTGCGTAGATAGAGACCTCAACCAAAGGAAGCAGGAGACAAGCCATTCATCTTGAGTGTATTGCTGCTGCTTCTGTCCTGAGTGCTTTCATGACCTGCATTTTGAGCTCTGGGTCAGAGGCAGTTTGAGACTTGAAGGCAGCACCTGGGACTGGGATTTCCCAATGTTGGCACTGTTTAACATTTAGGGCTGAATAATTCCATGCCACAGGGATGTGGCTGAGATGTAGTTACAACTCTGGGTTCTACACACGATGCTAATAGTCTCTCTCTCTCTCTCTCTCTCTCTCTCTCTCTCTCTCTCACACACACACACACACACACACACACACACACACACACACACACAGACAGACACACACCTTAGCCCTTACCACCAGGTTTAGACAACCATCACTTCCTACCATTACTACATTCCCTTAGGGACAAGTCACATTGAGTTGAGAATCACTGATCTAGAAAAAATGTGACTCAGAGAAACATCTGATCCAGTCCATTGTTGGCTGAGACAAGCAGGCGTGTGGTTTGTGGAGATGAGCGACTTCAGACTTGATGTTCCAAAGCGCCTAAGAATGATCGAGTCTCCTTCTCCCAGGTTAGTAATTACCTCTGTTGTTATTAATTTTCCAAAGCAGCCCCGTCAAACGAGTCTGTGTATCTCAATCCTCTGCCACGGCTGATTGATTTGGCTCCCCTATTGTTTCTAATTTTGTGTAATGTCTGATTACACAGCGAAGCATTCAATACAACCCTCATGTAAGAGTCATTACAAATAGGCTTATTCCTCAGCTGTAAGTAGGAATGGACAGCGAGTTTTATATTATTTTATTGAAATAAATGTTGTACTAGAAGTTAAATGCTTGAACACCCCACAAATTGATAGCATGGAACAGAAAGCCAAAACAAGTCAATACAGGGACCTCATGGTTTTTAAATATGCTAATAATGCTTATTTTTGATGCACTTTTCCTTTCTGTTGTACAGATTAGAACATCAATATATAAAACACCCTTAAGATTAATATACATTATCTAAGAATGAGAGGGATGTAGATGGTGTTGATATAGATATATAAGTCTTTATGCTGGATTTCTTAAGGATATAAATGCATCTATCTGTTGGACATTGGTGTTATTCCACTTTGAAGATGTATCAGAAGGTAGATGTCCATCTTCAGTACCAACTTGGACAAATACATAAAAGGAATAAGCTTTTAGCCCTGGCAATCAGGTGGGCATTCGGCCAGCACACTTCTTTGTTCCTTGAAGCTCCCTTGAGGCTCCAATGCTTCCCACTTCCCTGGCCAAGGCAAGACGGTGCACATGTGGATTCTGGTGCACTGTGATACTGTCTTCTCATGAAGATGGGTGAGGGTCGGTTGGAGGAAATGGTAATGGGGCAGCACGGAGGAGGTAGACAAAGGGCCCAGGGAGGTGAGGAGCCAGCACTACAGCCAGCTGAGACGTGGATGCAGACTGCAGGAGAGACATCTGGGACTCACTTCAGTGAGACGAATGCTCCCGGAGCTTCTGCCCAGGGGGCTGGATTTCCCAACAATCACGTTTTACTTTTCTATTTCTTATGTTCCATTTAAACAAATGGTGTAAGAATACAATGCCTCTCGATCAATGCCACCTCTTCCCTCATTCCTCTTAAGTTTGCTTTCTCCCCCTCTTCTTTTCATTTGTTCACCCCTAACAATTAAGTTTTAAAGAAGCCATGCACGATGACATGTTTTTCCCCCAATCACTATGTGAAAATAGACCCCGCATAGTTATTTAGCCATGAGGCGCACTGATTCTACAGATAAATTGCCTGGGTTCATTTCTTACCTGGGCCCCTCAGTCACTTGTCACCTTGGACAAGTTATTAAACCTCTCTGTTCTTCAGTTTCTTTCTCTGGGAACAAGAAGTTAAAGCAATAATATATCTACTTCATACATCTTTGTGTGGATTAAGTGAGTAAAAAAAAAAAAACGTGCCCAGGACAGAGCCTGGCACATAATGAGTGCAATATGGCCTGGATGAAAATGTGACTTAACATGCTTTAATCTCATTTATTACAGCAGGTTTAGACTGGCATCTTCCTGCATAGGGTTTCTAGAATTAGCAAACAAAGACATAAGCATTGCTAAATTTTATCTTCATAGAAAAAAATGAATTCCAATAATATTCTCACATAATATTGGGACATACTTTGACTAGAGAGCATGAATAGTTCTGACCATTGTTAATACTAAACCCTGTTTTGTTTTTTGTTTGTTTGTTTGTTTGTTTTGAGTTTTTTGTTGGTTCTGGAGCATGAATTCAGGGCCTGGGTGCTGTCTTTGTACTCAAGGCTAATGCTCTAACACTTGAACCATAGCACCACTGCTGGCTTTTTCTGAGTAGTTTATTGGAGGGAAGAGTCTCATGGACTTTTCTGCCTGGCCTGGCTTCAAAGTGCAATCATCAGATCTCAGTCTCCTGAGTGGTCAGGATTACAGGCATGAGCCTAATGGCATCCTCTTACACTTCAGTGACATTTTCGGTAATGTATCACATTATTTTCCTCAGTCATGCCACATGAACCACTTTTCTGATCCTCATATACTAGCTACCTCCCTCCCCACCTATGAAGAAAATGTGAGAAAATTCTCAAATAGATATCTATCCTGTTCCTTCACTAACATCTCGCGTCAATGTTCGATTTACCCTCATAAACATTGTCTCAGTAGTTCCACCTAGCACCTTTTCTCTTGCCTTGTAATTTTTCAATTATTTCTGTATTTATTAGCAGAGAGTTAAGTGTTTTCTTGGTCTCTCTCATGGATTTCCAGAGAGTTCTTTTGTAACTTGATAGAAGGACTATGTGTAATATTTCCTTTGTAGGGTCCCGTCCTCCAGTCTGCAGATTGGAAGTATCCAAAAAGAGCTAATGACATGGGCATGTCAACAAATTCCTTACTAATCCCGTGGTTATTTGCCTGTATTTTAGCTTACCTTGGCATAAAGCACTGTTGATGGTGGTGGCATGCAGATTGACGATTGAACTATCAATTATAAGGAGAGATCATTTAGATGCATTATTTTTCAGCCTATGTGTGCTTTGGGAACACAGGAAGGCATCTATAATTCAAAATTGGGTACATTATACTGGCTTATCCTCAGGGTTGATTGGAAAGTGACAATATTGTTCCTCTAGCGAAGTTGGTGGAGAAAGCGTGGGTCGTGTAAAAATGCTTCTGTTTGTCATGTAAGAGGTCTGTTGCATGCAAAGCATGTGACTCCCCCCACCCCCGCCCCATCCTGAGTAGCTCTGAAATCTCCTGAGGTAACCTAGATGATGTGTCCTTGCATTTTTTCTTCCAGATGATTGTATTCAATGCCAGCATCTGGGCTTCTCAAAATCCCGCAGCCAAGATATTAATTATTTCTCATTTTGTCTTACTGTCCCATTGAATTTCAAATCTGAAGCTCCTCTTGCTCGTTTTTCACACTTGAAACTTGCACTCTGAGAGTCGGATGCAGTTTTCCCAGTGTCACACAGCTTGAGAAAAATCTGTGTTCTTTGTTCCTTTATAAGAACAGGATAGAAAGAAAAGAAATGTGCGCTGGGTTTATTGACCTCTTTACAAGAAAACTCGAGAGAAATGGAGCCAGCATTGTCAATAACATTTTCTGCTTTGCCATGGCAATGATGTGTGGGCTCAGAATCCACCGTTGTCTCAATGCTGGGCTGTGGGTGGTTCCCGCTGCCTTTGAACGAGGTGTTGACAGAAATATAACACAGCCCAGCAGGACGGTGCAGAGAGGAGTCTCATAAGGACATGCAATTGTATTCCTCAGCACCCTTCCCATTGTAAGTGATGGAATCTAACTCAAATTGATTTAAGGACAAATGAAAAGTGATGTGTTCATCTGAGTAAGAAATCCAGATTCCAGCACATCTGCATCCAGTAGGTTTAAATGATGTCATTTGGACTCTGTGTTTCTGGATCTGGGTTCAATTCTATGTCAAATAGACTCTCCTAGCAATGAAAAGGTAGCCACCAGTTTACATTGTTGTTTTGACTCCAGAAAGAGAGAGAATCTTTCCCAATAGCCTCAGAAGAACTGATAAAAGATAATCTCATTGGTCCAGCTTGATGCAGTTACATATCCCTCCACCAACCACTAGTAAGAAGAATATAGTCATCTGATTGGCCAGCCTTGAGCAGTCTGTTCATCATGGAGCTGGGGGAAAAGGGAATTCTTCCACCAGTGAGAATATATACTAAGGAAAAAGCTTTGGGAATTTTGCAAGTTAGGCCACAGATATTCTGTCTGTTGTGTGCGTTTACTTACTTATATATCCAGGCATGTGCACACGTGCCTATTCATGAGTGTAACACAATCTAATCCTTTCCTTTTTGTTACACTAACCAAATAAGTGAGGAAAATTGGTTCTCTGACTCTACTAGTTACTTTATTTACTTACAACTTTTCTTCCCCTTAGTCAGCTCCGTGATGCATTTGTTCTCTTATATAGTTTTTGTTGTTTTAATGGCGATGAACGTTGCAAAGTGCTTAGAACTCACCATTGCCCCTTAGAGATTTACAAACCATTAGACCTAGGATCTCAGCTAGACTACTTTATTTTTTTTAATATTTTATTGGGTCCAATTATGTGCCAGACATGGTTTGTGGCATTGACTTCAGTGTGGCAAGCCAGGTGGAAAATGGCTCAATTTTCTTATGTTCTGGAATTGTGGGGAGCAAATGAAGTCAACAGGGAGAGAGTGGCAGGAGAGTTACTGAGAAGGCAACTTCTAAGAAAACCAAAGGGTGACCCAATCGAGATGCATTATACTCACAAACTGCCACGTTGAACTGAAACCTCTTTCTTTGTACATCTACTCAAAAATAACTTTAAAAATTAAGAAGAGAAAGTCAGGGAAGGATCTCGGAGAAACCTGCCTTGAGCTGATTCCTGAGTGAATGCCAAGGGAGAAGCTAGCCACTCAAAGGTTTAGAGATGGAATAATGCTGCCACGGGATGGCCCAAAGCTCTGAGACACGGGAAGATTGGATGGTGCGTAATGGGAAGAAAACATAATGAGCAAGAAAGACCAAGGTCAAGAGAAATCTGTGGGAGATACCACAGAAGGGGAGAGCTTAGAGGGGAGGCTGAGGAGTCAGGTTTTGTAGCGGTCATAAAGGAGAAGACGGGAGAAGCTTCTTTGCCAAGGTAGTGACTTTTTTCAATTTCAGCTTAGGAGAGATCAGTCAGTCTGTTCGGTGGAAAATTGTGTGCAGCAGTAATTTTTCAAAGGCCGATCTTGAAGCCAGCAATATCAGCATCTCCTGGACCTTGTTCAAAGTACACACTCTTGTACACTGTCCAGAACCTCTGGGGTGGGGTCCAAAAATCTTTTTTTTTTTTTAAACTTTTTGGTACCAGTCCTGGAACTCGAACTCCAGGACTGAGCTTTTTTGTTCTTTACCACTGGAGCCATTGCTCCACTTCTGACTTTTTTGGTAGTTAATTGGAAATGAGCCTCATGGTTTTTCTGCCTGGACTGCCTTTGAACCCTGATCCTCAGATATCAGCCTCCTGAATAGCTAGGATTACAGGCGTGAGCCACCAGCGCTGGGTTCAGGAAGCTGTTTTAACAAGCCCTATAGACTTCGGATGCCCACTTAAATTGAGAACTGCTGGTGTGGAAATGTGACACAAAAAGGATGCCTTAGGATGCCACTGAAGTCATTCAGCAGTAATAGTTTTCACCCAGGGAGAAGCTATAGAGATCAAAACAGGCATATTAACTCTGTATTTGGTAGGGAACATTGAGAATGTCTGCTAATGGATTGGATCTAAAGGTGAAAGAGAAAGAAGTAACCCCGTGGATTTGGGTTGGAGGTGCTTCTTCTTCCATCTCTTCTGCTTCCCACATGCCATGAGCAAAAGAGCAAATATGAAAGCCATGGGTGGGAAGGAAGGATGGAAGGATGGAAGGAAGGAAGGAAGGAAGGAAGGAAGGAGGGAGGGAAAGAGGAAGGAAGGAAGGAAGGAGTGAGGAAGGAAGGAAGGAAGGAAGGAAGGAAGGAAGGAAGGAGGGAGGGAGGGAGGGAAGGGAAGGGAGGGAGGGAGGGAGAGAGGGACGGGGGAGGGAGGAAGGGAGGGAGGGAGGAGGGAAGGAAGGAAGGAAGGAAGGAAGGAAAGAAGGAAGGGAGGGAAGAAGGAAGGGAGGGAGGGAGGGAGGGCCCAGGTGAATGGTTATGGCTTGGCATAACAATGAAATGGAATGATTGGTATCTCTACCTTCAAAGATAGACATTCAGAGCAACCATTCACATTAGGTACTATTAACTGTCTGATCCATAAAAATCACTGTTGCTAACATAGTTTACACTGCACTGGGTAGAGAAATGGATCTGTATGCTACTTTCTGTGGGATTCTGCTACAAATTCTCCATTAGTCCTTATACTGGACCCCATTTACCTAGATGCAGTTCCAACAAAATCTGGGAAATCTTGATTTACATGTCTGATTAATTCCGATACTTGGAAAATACTCTTCTACCAAGGGAAAAAATCACTTTGTAAAGAGAACCGTGCTAAGAAAGTATTGCATAGAATATGATTATAAATAAAATTGATTTTCAATCTAGCAAGAGAAAATGTATTTGAAATGTTAAGAGAGGGCATAATTATATTCTATAGAGGTTCAGCAAAAGTAAAGCTTTCCAAATATCACTGTATCTGCCTTAAGATTTGCTTGTAATGGGTAATACCTTTCTAACCCTCTGAGCCACCCCCCCAGTGTGTGCCAGACCCTTTTGATACATCACACCTCAAAAGAGAATAAACAGCATATAACTTTTTAGAGACCCAAAGACTAGCAAGCTCAGCGATGACTTTGAAAAAGAAAGTAGATTCAGTTCACCATTGACTGTTGTATTAATCGCATTCTTAGGCAGTGTTTCTAGCACATAATATCTGAATTAGCCTAAAGCAAGTCCGAGGGTTGCTTTGCAGAAGGAGAGTTCACTGGAGAAATTTATCAGGGATTTATTTAAATCCAGTGGTAAACACTCATGGATGTGTTGGGGTTGTTTTCTACTAATTAATTGCACCTGGTGCATGAATGGCTCAAAGCCAGCATCTTAAGGGCAGATGGAAGGCAAGGAGGTTATAAAGGCCTTTGAGAATAGGGTAGTGCAGGCTTTTTCTTATTAAGGATTGCCAGGTACGTGAAAAGGAGACCAGTGGTAGGTCTCCAGGGGGTGAATTTTGGGAATCCCGGGAAGTCAAGAGCGTACTAATTATCTGCTGCCTTGAGTTAGTCACCTCTAAATAGATAAATCTATGTATCCTTTGTATTTAAAGAAAACATTCAGCTTTTTTCTGACTCTATGGGGTCTTTCCATGAATCTCAGACAGTGAATTATCATGTGTATGTTTTTGGATCTATGAAAAATGAAATAAAACCTTGTAGTGTGGTGCTGGTGGGCTCACACCTGTAATCCTAGGTACTCAGGAGGCTGAGATGTGAGGATCACAGTCAAAGACAACTGAGCCAGAAAAGTCCATGAGACTTATCACCAATTAACCACCTGAGAAACAGAAGTACAGCTGTATCTCCAAGTGGTAGAATGTTAACCTTGGGCAAAATATCTATGCCCAGGCTCTGAGTTCAAGCCCTATGACCATCAACAACAAAAAAACCTTGTAATTACAGAAACTATTGTGCCAGACCACATTCATTTCTTCTTTTGAAAGCTTTCTCTTAAAGATAAATACAGAGAAAAAAAACTATATACACTCAGCCCTCTGTGTCTGCTGGTTTCAAACACACAGGTAGAAAGCTGAATATGAATTGAAAATCACTGGAAAAAAAGATTTCATCTGTACTGAGTATGGACAGATGTTTTTGCACCTTATTATTTCCTAAACCATTTATCTTAACAACTATATACAGCATCTACCTTGTCTTAGGTATTATAAGTAATCTATGAATGATGTGAAATATATGAAAGAATATATACAGATTATATGCCAACACTGTATCATATCCCCTAAGAGACTTGAATGTCTGTGGATTTGTGGATTTGTAAGGGTTCTCAAACCAATTCTGCACGGTGACTGAGGGATGAGTATATTAAAGGTCCAGCTATGCACTGACACTTACTTTCACATCATTATTGTAGTTACATGCTGTGTGAGTCAAGTTTTGTGTGTGACAGAATATCTGAGACAATCAACTTATAAGGAAGAGTGTTTTGGGTTGTTTTTTTTTTTTGGTCAGTCGTGGGGTTTGAACTCTGGGCCTGGGTGTTGTCCCTCAGCTCTTCAGTTCAAGGTGAGAGCTCTACTGCTTGAGCTACAATGCCACTTCCGGTTTTCTAGTGGTTTTTATTGGAGATAAGAGTCTCACAGACTTTCCTGCCTGGGCTGGCTTTGAACTATGATCCTCAGATCTCAGCCTCCTGAGTAGCTAGTATTACAGGCATGAGCCACCGGCACCCGGCTAAGAAGAGTGGTTTATCTTGGCCACTGTTTCCAGAGATTTCAGTCCATGGTTATTTGGTCATGTGGCTTTGGAATTTTGATGGAGTATATCATTGTGAGAGTTCATGGTGGAGAAGACCTATTCACATCTCACAGTGACTGGAGAGGGAGAGGAACAGGGAGAAGAACAGGGAAAAGGAGAGGGTGGGAGGAGGAGGAGGAGGAGGAGGAGGAGGAGGAGGAAGAAGAAGAAGAAGAAGAAGAAGAAGAAGAAGAAGAAGAAGAAGAGGAAGAGGAAGAGGAAGAGGAAGAGGAAGAGGAAGAAGAAGAGGAGGAGGAGGAGGAGGAGGAGGAGGAGGAGGAAGGAGAACGAGAAGAGGAGGAAGGAGAAGAAGGAGAAGAAAAGAAGAGGAGGAGGAGGAGGAGGGGGAGGAAGAGGGGGAAGCCTCATGTTCCCTTCAAAGGCAACTTCCTTCCACTAAGTGCCACCTCCCAAACGTCTCACCATCTCCCAGTAGGAGTCATGGATTGAGGACTAAGCCTTTAACACCTCTCTCTCTCTCTCTCTTTCTCTCTCTCTCTCTCTCTGTGTATCACACACACACACACACATCAAGCTATAGCAGATTTATAAGGCTATATTAGAAAGCAGTACCAATGGAGTTCATAAATGGTTGAACAAACCAATCTCTAAGGATGCAGACTGAGTTTCACTCATTTCCAAGCCCTGGTCTTATGGTCTGAGACAGAGTGATTTACTTGGTCTCCTGGGCAGTATTGAGGCAGGCTCTCAGGAACATGAGGAATCATGGGACATCAGTTTAGCTCCTCTGGAGCTACAGGCAGCAGCATTTTTGTAACGGAGCACTCCATCTAATCCTGAATGAACTCGAATATGAAGACAAGAACACATAAAGGTACCAGACTGTTGCCAGAGAAGTAGGATTGGGTCAAGATTTGATACCATCTGACCCAATATTAATTTTGATCAGACAATTTCTCCAAAGACATTGGTACTCCACGAGTTTTGCATTGGGCTGGCCCACATGGCAGGTTTGTATGAAGGAGGGACTTTTTCTATGGGGAAGGAAAATCTTGATGTGATAATCAAAGTAGTGAGTAGAACAGCCAATCAGCCTGGTCTGTGGGACATTAACTTTTAAACCTCGGACAAGTTAGTCTCCTTAATGGTGATGAGACTCAAAACCATGTCATACAAGGATACACTGGAACTTGTTGCATCAGATTGTAATTGTAATATTTAAAAGTAATTATTAATATTATTTCTGGGCAGTTACCAGTTGTTAAGCTACATGCTAGACCATTTCAGATTAATAACCTCATTTAATTTTTCATTGTTAACCTATAAGTAGACAGAATTATTTTCTCCATCGTTTCTGAATAAGAAACCAAAACTTAACCAGTGACCCATCTAGAAAGTGGTAGAACAGCTGGGCGCTGGTAGCTCACGCCTGTAATCCTAGCTACTCAGGAGGCTGAGATCTGAGGATCGCGGTTCAAAGCCAGCCCAGGCAGGAGAGACCGTGAGACTCCTATCTCCAATAAACCACTCAGAAAACCGGAAGTGGCGCTGTGGCTTAAGTGGTAGAGCGCTGGCCTTGAGCTGAAGAGCTGAGGGACAGCACCCAGGCCCAGAGTTCAAGCCCCACGACCGACAAAAAAAAAAAAAAAGAAAGTGGTAGAACACCAATGTAAACATGAGTGTTTAGATTTCAGAGTCTGCCATCTTCAACCCTTTGGAGTACTTCACAAAGACTTGGTAGTTGCTTCAGAACTTGAAAGGCTGTCAGGAAGAAATGCATGTATCTTACAGTGGTAGAATATGTGAAGTCGTGGAGGGATAGGGTTCTAAATTTCTAAGCTTTCCCCAAATACTCTAAGCTTTTCCAGAAAAGAGAAATTCCCTGCAGTTGGTAGGAATTCTTAGAGGAATATAAACATCGCCTTACTCATCTAACTTTGTAATACAGTCCTCCTAGCAATAAGGTATTTTTTTTTTAATTTATGAGGAAGGAGCTCCTCCTCACAGGCTTGCAAAATTAACTTTAAAAACAGAACAGAAAAGAAACCTGTTTTATTTTCCAATAAAGCTTATGATTTATCATAAATCCCCGTGCCTCTTTAATAAATGCTGATACGCCATATGCCCCCTTCAGTTCAAGTTTGAGTATAAATCATAAAGAGTCCATAATCTAAAATGGTTTATGTGTTTTTATGATCACAGAAGGCTTCCTTGCCTTCCATTCATCATTAATTTCTTTTTGATGGCTCCCTCTAGATCTTGGGAAATAATTATATCTAATGAACAATCAGCAGTGGCAGTAAAGCAAGAAGCATATTGTTTCCTGTCTGGGCTCCAAACTTGATCAAAGGAAAGACTCACAGAGATGCAATGACATTGATAGTTTGTACTTCGCTTCCTGACCAACCTCGGAGACTCAAGGACAGCTTCAGGGAAATTCACAAGTTGAGTTTTGTTTGTTTGTTTGTTTGTTTTTTTGCACTTTATAGAATAGTTAAACTTTGCAAACATACAATTAGTCACTGGAACTACTGTTTTCCCCAACAGAGTTGGATGCTAAAACTTTTTATTTTCTCTTACCAATTTCCTGTATCAACAGTGGAATAATGTTTTCATTAAATCTGGTCTCCTTTTCACGTATCACATACTTCAGTATGACTGATTGTGGAGGAAATCAAGCCTTCACAAATTACCATTACACCCTGTCTCCCATGTGTGAGGATATGTTTTCAACAGATACTGCAGAGAATATTTTATTCAGAGACATACCCAGTCAAAGCAACGAAGGAAAGCAAACTTTAGATTAACCCAGTTGTTTGGGGATCTGGGGGGTTGAATTGTGAAGTGTTTCTATGAAAGCGAAGAGACAAAGTAAGAATTTGGGAAAGAATTGATGTCTTCATCTACTTCTTAATGTCTATCCTGTGGCTTTATCTGCAAAAAAAAGTGCTCAGATTTTTGTGGCCAAATTAATAATCAACTCCATTCAATTTGACTGGGTCAATTAACAAACTATTGTAAATAAAACTAGAAATTTTATCTTTTGTGATTTGTCCTGTACAAATGAATTTTAAAAATTCATCCCATTCATTAAAGATACAGCCAAATTGGATTAGCTCTTGAAACCAGCCACAAAGGGGAATTAGACAGTAAGAAAAATCAAAGTAATTTCTTAATTGCTGTAGAGCAATTTGGGGCCTTCTTGGAACTTTGACTTTCATCCTCTTTCCATGTTTCCTTCTTATGTTTACTGGCTCCAACTGAGGCAGAAAAACCCAAACTATGCTCTGGCTGAAAGAGTTGCTGCACTACAAGTATGATGCTCACACTGGTAATCCTAGATACTCAGGAGGCTGAGATATGAAGATCACTGTTCAAAGCCAGCCTAGGTAGACAACTCCAAGAGACTCTTCTCTCTGATTAACCACTGAGCAAGCCAAAAGTGGAGGCATGGCTCAGGTGATAGAGCTAGCCTTGAGCAACAAAGCTAAGCAAGAGTATAATATCCTCATTCCAAGCCCCAGTACCAGCAACAGAAAAAAAAGTTGTGAGAGTTAGATTTTGATCATCCAACCTGGCTGCAATTGCTCATTGGGACTGAAAATGGACAGAACACCAGAAGCACACATTTACAACCACCACTGGCCCCAGAGAAGGTAGCAAGTGCTACCTTCAAACTACTCTTAGTGTCTCTACCTCCTATGTCTCTATTATTTGAATCTTCAGACCTGAAGAATGGAAAAGCTTGTGTCTTCCCTCATCATTGAGGTCAAAACTTGGTCTCAAGAAAGGTTTACGTACTTACAGAACTTTCCAATGGGTCTTTATGTCTTTCTATCTACTGTAGAATAATAGATGTTGTCAGTTATATAGGACAAGAACTTGTGAACGGTAGAAGAAAAAGCTTGGGAAATAGATATGCTCAGAATTCGAAACAACCTAAAATGCTGAAGTCTTAAGAAATCCACCCAGTATCGTCTTAGGGTATCTAAAATCATTCCTGGTTTTTTTTTTATGCCTCCATCTGGCAAGATTCTTCAAGTCCTCATCCTAGGACAGGGTGCAAATTTGGGTTCAACAATCTATTCCCAGTTGGCCACAGGCAACTAACTACTTGTTTTTACAAAGTCTATGAGTTAAGGATAAGTCTCTATTTACAAATGACTGTATTGTGTGACATGTGGACATTGTATGAAATTCAAGTTTTAGTGTTCATAAATAAAATGCTATTGGAACATAGCCATGCATACTCATTTATCCACTGTCTATAAATGCTTCAGCACTGTTACGATAATTCAAGAGTCTAAAATGCCTAAAGTATTTATGATGAAGCCCTTTGAGACACAAATGGCCATGTTTTAGGTCAACATCTTTCAAACAGTGTCCTAAGGATCTTTATGGCTCAACAGAACTCACCTTGGCCAGGAAATAGGAAGGTGTGCCCCAAGGGAGGAGGCCTCACCAGAAGGTGTGTTCTGTTCCACCTGAACCACTCTGCTTTATCTGTTTGATACTTTTATAAACCTAGGGCTAGCTTTATAAAAGTTTAAAACCACTGTGCCCAGCAGTGAATTCTTCAAAGTATTTGAAGTCTTTCTTTCCAGTCTCAATGGCAGTGGCCAGCAATCTACTTTCCAGGACACAAAGTCCTGCTTCTATTATTTCTATGAAAGCAGAGATTTGCTGGGTGCGGGGTGACTCACACCTGTAATCCTAGCTACTCAGGAGGCTGAGAGCTGAGGATTGCATTTCAAAGCTGGCCTGGACAGAAAAATCTCCATGAGACTCTTATCTCCAATTAACCACTTAAAAACTGGAAGTAGCAATGTGGCTCAAGTGGTAGAGCACTTGCCTTGAACACAAAGAGACTCAGGGGCAGTGTCTAGGCTCTGAGTTCAAGCCCCACAATTGAAAAGCAAAGCAGAGGTTCCTGTGGACAGTATGTACCCCGGGGAATGCTCAAGGCCCAGGTGGTGCTGGGGTTTGCCTTCTTCTCAATTTCACTTCTTCCTAAATCTTCTTGATTTTTCTTCTCTTTTCTATGCTAACTTTCTCGATCCTGACCTGTGTTCTTTTTTTTTTTTTTGGTCGTGGAGGCTGAACTCTGGCCTGGACACTCACTGTCCCTCAGCTCTTCAGCTCAAGGCTAGCGCCCTACCACTTGAACCATAGCGCCACTTCCAGCTTTTTTTCTGCTTATGTGGTGCTGAGGAATCGAACCCAGGGCCTCATGCATGCAAGGCAGGCACTCTACCACTGAGCCACCTTCCCAGCCCACCTGTGTTCTTATACGAACTTCTATGTGCCTTTGGCTTGCAGTGGCATTCTTACAGCTTCTCCTGCATGGCTGCTTTGCAAACTCCTCCTATTTCTCTCTGAAAGAGACAAACGTAGTCATTCCCGTCAGGTTATGCAGCTTTGTGTATCTCCTCTTCTATGTACTGATTTAACTTCTTTGTGCTTCAGGTTCCTCTGGAAGGAAGTAGCCATAATAATTATACCTCTCTCATGAATGTGTGGTGATAAATTGTATGGAAGTATATATGGAAAAATTCTATCTGGAGAGAGATTATATTTTATTAAGTAACATGATTATTAATTACATTTAAATAATACTTGTGTTTGGATAGCTAGCATATAGCAAGCATGATATAGGTGGCTGGTGTTATTTGTAGCTGATTAGCTCATTTCAGTCATGAATGGGTCCTGGCCAACCTAACAGTTGTTTGACTTTTTGGAGGAAAAATCAGCTACTACATATAGGATTTAAGGATAACATGCAATACTGACTTCTCTAAAGACCCTACTTCTTTATTCCTCCTGGCATCTACTCACTTATTTTGAATTGTGTGTGTGCACGTGTGTGTGTCTGCACGCACCAGTCTTGGACCTGCCTAGGCTGGCTTCAAACTGTGATCCTAAGATCTTACCATCCTGGATAGCCAGGATATATGCCTGACTAATGCCTGACTCTTTTTGCAGTACTCTCTCTCTCTCTCTTTCTCTCTCTCCCTCTCTCCCTCTCCCTCTCCCTCTCTCCCTCCCTCTCTCCCTCTCTCTCCCTCTCTGTAGCATATGCTTCCCATGTCTTAATCCTGTGTTTAGACCGTAACTTGGTTTGCCCAATGGAAATTTGGCAGACAATGGAGACAGGGGCTCAGAAAGTTTATACAGAGGCTTAGCCTCTTAATCCTCAGTCCCTGCTATGATTTCCAGAGGAGGCTGACAAATATGCAGAGTGGAGCTGTTCCTGGCCAGGTCCAGTCTAGATTAGCCAAATCCCAGTCAATTACAGACTCACGAGAAGTGAGACCTGATCACTGGGTTTTGGATGGCTTGTCACACTACATAAATCACTTTAGAAACAACACCTGCCTGAACCCAGTTTAATATCAACTTATTTAATGAAAAAGAAGCACAATTAAATCATAAAGTATTTCTGCACTGTGTTCCTCATGATATATAGTATATATTTTTTTCTTTCCAAGTAGATTATTCAGAGTTATTTTAATGCATGTCTGCCTCCTCTCCACTCTCCTGACTAACATTTTGGTGGCTATGTGCCTAGTTGTAACTAGGGCTTGAATTAGGGCCTGGGCACTAACCCTTACTTTACTGGCTCAAGGTCGATACTCTACCACATGAGCCACACCTCTGCTTCTGGCTTTTGGGTTGTTAATTGGGGATAAGAGTCTTGTAGACTTTCCTGCCCCAGCTGACTTTAAACCATGATCCTCAGTTCTCAGCTTCCTGAGTAGCTAGAATTACAGGCATGAGCCACCACACCTGGCTTAACATTTTTTTTCCTGCAAATTCCATAGAGTTCCTTGCCAGTGCAAATTATCCTTGGGAGTTCTCAAAAAACACATCTTCTGCCAACGGCCCTACACGTGGTTTACATAGAGAGACTGAAATCCAAACCAAAGGGGCTTCTCTGGGGTTTCAGGAGAAAAGGAATTGACTCCATGAGGCCAGAGAAGCAGGTACCTTTTACATGTTTCTAAACTGGAGCTGGTTTTCTTCAAGGAAAAAAAAGGAATGAGACAGACAGACAGACAGACAGACACACACACACACACACACACTCTTAACCTATCTTTGTAGAAATCCATCACCAACATGATGCATTCTTAAAGAAATTTTTTTGAAAGAACTGAGGATGGAACCCAAGGCTTTGTACATTTCTAGGCAGGCATTGTGCCATGAAGCTACATCCCCAGGCCAAAATCTTTACATTTGATGGTTGTGTGAGAGACATATGCTTTCACTTCCAATATGTAACACTGCATAAAGAAACAAGTGAAGAGTAAAACCCATTACAACATGCAAAAATCAAGAGATGAATAGTAACTTCTAATGACACGATTTAAAACTGTAGACTAAATGCTGCTGGGTACCCAATTATTTGTGTGTGTGGATGAGACAGTCAGTTTTCTTTTCTTCCATATACTACTTCAAATTGGATTTAACCAAAAGAGAACTTGCCATACCTTCTCATCGTTTCTTGAGAATTTTAATGGAGAGTCAGGCTATTTCAAGTCAAATGTAAGTAAGCAAACATTAATTACCTTAAAGAATGGTAGTGTCATCCAGTTTGAATAGCCAGGAACTATTATCAGAAGGAAATTCAACTTTTATTTTGTGAGCATTTTAGAAATGACCCCCTTGCTCTTCTTCCTGAGTTATGCTTTAAACCAAGTTCAATCTCAGCATTCGTGGAATATTTTTTTAAAAGATGGCAGATAAAATAGCTTTGATTCCCTCTACTATGAGATTTATTCTGACAGTTTATAACTCGATGAAATAGATAATGGAAGTCCCTTGTCACAGTAACTCAGTTTAAATGCATTGTCAGATTAATAGAGCCAGTTATCCATTTTGCTTAGGACTATAAGAGGCAAAGTTTGAAATCATCTGTTCTTAAAAACACCCACAAGGATTAGAAAGGGTTTCTAAGCACAGGGAGTCATGATACAGGAATATTTTGTCAACGGTGGATTCATTCTCATGTTCTTTTCCTGTACATAGATTGTCTTCCTTCTCCTTCCTCTACTCCTTTTCTAAACGAATTTCCTTCTTTCTTCTAAACTCCACTTCCTGTCTAGAAAGAATCTTCATTAACTTTTCTAGTAATGATCCTGTCTTCCTGTCACCAGTGATATGCACATAGTTCAGAGTGAGCCAATCACCACCCTGTGTCCACAGCATAGCTACAGTGATTGGTCCAGGCTGTAGGCACGCCACACAAAATGAGAGCCAATTACAACCCAGCCAGAAAATTTCAAATGCAGTCTTTTTTTAACTTTTTATTGTGAAAATACTGTACAGAGGGGTTACATTTACATGGGCAAGAGAATGAGTACATTTCTTATCAAGCATTGCAGCCTCCTCCTTTGTTTCCCCTTCCCATCCCATCCTCCCCCCACCCCCTCAAATGCAGTCTTGGCATTCAATAGGTGATATGTTAAAAGTGAACTATGCAACTTGTGGACAGGGATGGGGAGCTGGGAAGTGAGGGAAGGCAAAGGAAGAAGTGATATTAGCCAAGAAGCATTGTACTCATGACCTGACGTATGAACTTGTAACCCCTTTATACAACTCCTTAATAATAACAATTTTAAAATAACCTTTAAAGAAAAAAGCTTAAAAGGAAGATCCTTTTTTTTTAGTTAATAGACTGATAGCATAAAATAGAAAAAAAGATGAGTGTTTATCATAAGTGAACTTTACCGTTTTGACAGAGAGAATTCAAGGTAGAAAGCGCTTCTCACAGCATTCAATGCTTTAGTTCTGACAGCTTCTGTATCCAGCTCTGCCCTCACCTTACCATGATTTGTTAGGTATGTAAATAAAAAAGCAAACACCTTTACCACTTGAAACAGTCTTGTGGCATGAGCTCTACCTATAATCATCTCAGGAGATAGAATTCTCATCCTTGACAATGGGAAAAAGCTAGTCACACAAAATGATTTTCTTTGGACTTACCAAATGACAGTGATCTGTAAGGTCCATACTTCTGAGACCTTCACCCAGAAGGTTTCCATGATGATGATCCTAGAAAGGTGGTCCTCATTGCCCTGGCAGGGACGAGGAACCATTCTAAAATTCACCTAGGGCCTGCTACATACCTAAGACCTACTAACCAAACTTCATCAGAGCCACACCCAGTAGGGCAAATACATAGCTTCACTGCTGTGTCCCCTGGATAGTGGGAAAAATAAGATAAACAAACCTACTCAAGAAGCGAAGGTAGAAAGACAAGATAGGCTACACAGTTAAACTCTGTCCCAAGTTTTTGAAAACCATAAAGAAACAAAAAAAATAAACCAGCGAGAACTCTACTAATCTATTTGGGGGGGGGGGGGGGTTGTGGGGCCTGAACTCTGGGCCTGGGCGCTGTCCCTCAGCTCTTCAGCTCAAGGCTAGCGCTCTACCACTTGAGCCACAGCACCACTTCCGGCTTTTTTCTTTTTGCTTATGTGGTGCTGAGGAATCGAACCCAGGGCCTCATGCATGCAAGGCAAGTGCTCTACCACTGAGCCACCTTCCCAGCACTCTATTATATTTTTTGTCAGTTGTGGGGCCTGTACTCTGGGCCTGGGCGCTGCCCCTCAGCTCTTCAGCTCAAGGCTAGCACTCTACCACTTGAGCCACAGTGCCACTTCTGGCTTTTTCTGTTTGTCTGGTGCTGAGGAATCGAACCCAGGGCCTCGTGCATGCAAGGCAAGCACTCTACCACTGAGCCACTTTGCCAGCCCTTATCTATTATTTCATTTGAAGACTTCAGCATTCCTGTTAATAATACATAGATTATGCAAGCAGAAAGTTGATATGTATAAACAACTTGCCAGTCAACAATTAAGTTTAATATCTTTGCACAACAGCAGAATATGCATTCTTCTCATGTTCATTTGGAATATTAGCTAAAGTAAATCAGATTCTGGGCTATAAAACATACCTGAAAAAAATTTTGGAAGTCATACAAAGAATGTTTTTAGATCACAAAGGAATCAAACAATAAATTAATAACAAACCTGGAAAATTCTGAAGTATCTTAAAAGTAAATAATGCATTTGTAAATAATGTATGGATCCAAGAAACGCCCCCCAGAAATGTGAAAAATATTCTAAATTAAATGCAAATCAAAATGAGGGAAGACAGAATAGCAATGCTTAAAAGGAAATTTACATTAAATGCTGCTATTAGAAAAGAATGATCTATAATCAGTTCTCTCAAACTTCTACCTTAGGGAACTAGAAAAAGGAAGAGCAATTTATCCTTTGAAAAAGCAGGAGAAATAAAACAATATTGAGTAGAGATTAATAAAATAAAATCAAAATATAAAAGTAATTGAGGGGCTGGGAAGGTGGCTCAGTGGTAGAGCGCTTGCCTTGCATGCATGAGGCCCTGGGTTCGATTCCTCAGCACCACATAAGCAAAAAGAAAAAAGCCGGAAGTGGTGCTGTGGCTCAAGTGGTAGAGCGCTAGCCTTGAGCTGAAGAGCTGAGGGACAGCGCCCAGGCCCAGAATTCAGGCGCCACGACCGGACCCAAAAAAAAAAAAAAGTAATTGAAACTGATTCTTTTAAAAAAATTGAGATAGTTCATATTGGATTTTGTTATTTATAACCCAAAATCCTGCTTAAAGCTATTTATGTTTATCTCCACTTTCCAGATTTTCTCTTTCCTACCTGATCCTTCCTGCCCTTATGGAGATATTCCTGATAAATGACTTTGTACTAAGGCATTAATGAACTAGCATGTAAATCTTCCCAGGTTTATTGTGAACTGCTGTTCCATAATGGTTGATAAGGTACAGGTGCTCTGTTAATACTCTTTTAAAAGACAAGTGAAATATTGTTTTATTTATTCTTTTTTAAAAAATTTTATTGTTGTTGTTGGTTGTGGGGCACAAACTCAGACCTGGCCAAAATCTCTGAGCTTTTGCAGTCAGGGCTAGTGCTCTACCATGTGAGTCATTCCCACTTCTGGTTTTCTGGTAGTTAATTGGAGAAGAGTCTTGTGGTTTTATTCTTCCTGGATTGGCTTTAAATTGGCAATCCTCAAGATTTCAGCCTCCTGAGTAGATAGGATAACAGCATGAGCCATTGGCACCTGATGAATTATGTATATTTTAAATAGGACACTGGAACTGCTAAGTCATCTTTGGTGCTAGAAATTTGGAACTGCATGGTCTACACTGTGGGAATTTAAGTATATTATTTAGGTTCAGACGACCTCTATTGGGCCACCTCCAGAAGCTTGTTCTTCTCTAAAGATTAGATTCTGAGGGTCAGATTGATGATGAACTTTTCCTGTGTTTCCCCCAGTTCCAGGCTGGAGGTGACATTCATTATCCTCTAGTGGCAATAAACTTACCAATGTAATCTGTTCAAGTCCAAGGTTGCTAGTTTAAAGCATGAATACATGGTTGCATCGACCATCTAGAGCAATGTCACACACACAAGAAGAAAAAAATAGCTCTACCTCACAGCCAAGGAGAACGCTGCCATTTTACTTATCATAGAACCATCCAAATTCTGAAATTTCACTCAGAATACCCCCAGGGTGCTTGTTGCCGGGTTCTGCCTAATGGTTTGACCTTGTCATTGGCTTCATATGTTTTTTTTTTCCTGTGTGTTTATTTACATTGATATGCAAATGGTGAATCAACTGTTCCTTTGTAGAAATAATTCACAGTAGTTCTTTTTATAGTCAAATCAACTTAGAAAATTGGCTATCAAACTCAGGGCCCATCTGGTTTGCCTAAATACTAAGCCTAGAGAATCTAGGGATGTTAATTAGCAAAGTCGGCATTGATATAAAAGGACTAAAATGATTTTCATTAAAATTTTCCATTTCCTAAGCTTTCTGCTTGCTCTGTAACCAGACAATTTTAGAGTCACTTTGACTAAGTTTTTTGAGAATTAAATTAGATATAAAAAATTATTTCCCACTCTGTGGACTGCTAATTGCTAAAATGTGTTAGTAAGTAAATTTACATCATACTAAAAAACAAAACCCTGAAACCCTATATTGTAAAAATTACATTACAATAATATATATCTACCCTGCTTTGATATGATACAGTTTTGTAAGTATATAAAATTAAATCTCATTTACACTCTGTAATTACAATGCTGTTATTTATTAGTTAACTCTTCCAGGTAAGGCCCTAATGTTGTATTGAGAGTAATTTAGTTCTCGTGGCAATGCTATAAAAGGTAAGTTGCCTTGTCCTAATTTAACAGCTGTGTAAGTTTTGAGATGTTGCATTTCTTGTCTCGGACAATAAATTTGAAATCAAACCTGTGTATGTCTTCTTCCAAAAGACTTACTGCTCCAAACACAATGCTTCTAAACGAGCTTCAAATCTCATGAAGAATACGTCTTTTGAGTTCCATTTGTTTGTAGGTTTTTGGGTGTTGGAGATCAAACTTAGGGCTTTGGAAGCGATCGCTAAGCACTCTTACAATAGAGCTACATTGAACAAACATTTTCAAACACCTATGATGTACCAGGGTTCCATGTTCATCCCAGAGACGTGGCTCAGAGACTGCCCCAATGCTTCCATGCAGCTAAAACATTTTCACGCCATTTACAATGTAGGAGACTGCAGTAGCCCTAAGATCTAAGAACTTAGTAGAAGGAAGATTCTATTCACATAGCTTCTCTTGATGGAGGCTAATTTGCATGTGGCCAAAAAAAAAAAAAAAACTGGGACAGTTAACATAAAAGAGGGCCAAGGAGTTGAAGAATCTATGTCCGTTTGGTAGCAGGAAATGGGACGTACAGAGAGCTAAGTGACAGCTGCTCTCAGCACATGCCAAGAAAGCTGAGTTCGTTCATTAATGAAGTATCCGTTAATAGACAAATCATGGCTTTTGTAGTACAGGTCAATTTGTATTATGAAATTTTAGAACGAGTTGGGAGATTCTCAATCTCTACAAAACGGAAATGTTCCATCACTCAATTGGAATAATTACTGGGCTTTTGCAATTTCCAGAAAATATAACTTAATGGATAAAATTTTCATAATTTGAAGCTTTTCTTTGCCAAGATTTTCAGCTTCCCTGCACCTGCTGCTCCTCATCTGCTGGAGAGAGCTAGCTGATAACAAATGAATAAGGCCCAAGTAAAAGTTAATGCAAACAGCCAATCACTCTTAATTCAACAGCATGTTTTCATGGATGTATGTGTTTGTGGTGATGATTTTATATTGTGACATTGAATAGAGACATATTTTCAACTTGAAATTGTTCCAGAATTAAATGTATCAATATTTCATGATGTTCTGTGAGGCCTATAATAACTTTCAAATGTTTTGTGATTATGAGCTCTTCTTCAAGGATGAAGAAGGTATTGGTCTTGTGGAACCCGTGTGGAATATGGAAATCACCTCCTCTGGTTACCTTGGCAACCGTGCTAACTTTTTACTGCTGTGACCAAATTCTTCAGATAAATAATTGAAAGGAAGGAAGATTTATCTTGGTTTGAGATTTTAGTTCATCATGGTTGTGATATCAGAATGGAGCAGAGTAACTCACATCATGCTGGCCAGGAGACAGGAGGAGAGAGAGAGAGAGAGAGAGAGAGAGAGAGAGAGAGAGAGAGAGAGAGAGAGAGAGAATATCTGAGCCAGAGGGTTTTGGGTTTTTTTTTTTTTTTTTGCTTTTTTGGTTTTTGGTGGTGGTGGTGGTCATGGCACTTGAACTCTGGGCCTGGGCGCTGTCCCTCAGCTCTTCAGCTCAGGGTGAGTGCTCTACCACTTGAGCCACAGCACCACTTCCAGTTTTCTGGTGGTTAATAGGAGATGAGAGTCTCACAGACTTTCCTGCCTGCGCTGGCTTTGAACCATAATCCTCAGATCTCAGCCTTATCAGTAGCTAGGATTACAGGCGGGAGCCACCAGGCAGTGGTTCTGTTCATTTTATTCCATTTGTCTCCCCAGCCTATTGGGTGATACTGTCCACAATCAAGGTGGGGTTTATCTCCCTAATTAATCTTCCAATCTGGAAACATCTTTCATACACATAATAAGAGGTTAATCAGTAACCCAGGTGTTCCTGAGTCCAATACGGTAGGCAGTTGAGATTAGCTACCACAGAAAAGGAAAGGAAAATAACAGTTGGTCCACTCCAGTCAAGCTTCTGGAATAACCATTAAAGTCTCACCAGCCCCTTGGTGTTTCTTTTCCTCATTCTGCAAGGATACTCTTCCAACCATCTGTATTGAGTTTCTTGCTTCCATATGCTAAACTATTTAAATGCTTCAGGCCAAAGCCGGCCCAGATTCACATTCACGTTCACACTCCAACTGGGTTTTATTCTGAAAGGCCTCATTGGAATTGAGTGAGTACTGATCTTTGACCTTTTTCCCCCTCCTCCTGAGATTTATTCTTCCCTGGACATCAGCTTCTTGTGTTGACAGCCTGGAGGGAAAGAAGTATCAAGGCAAGACTGAGCTACCTGAATTCTTAACATCTGCCAATTTCTTTCTTCTCTACCAGAGAATCATGCAAGTCATGGCCTCCATTTGAGTTTAGCCATTGGCTAAATACATTTCTGCACCCACATCTATAAGATGGATGTTCATAGCAGCATTATGCTAACAGCAAAAGGGCAGAAACAACCCAGATGCCTAGCTAATAAAAAGGGATAAAGAGATATGGGAGATCCATACAAAAGAATATTATTTTGCTAAGAAAAGGAATGAAGTACCAATTGCTGAAAAGAGAATCTTTAAAACAGATGATGAATGGGAGGCAAAGCCCATTCAAAAAAAATCATATATTGTGTGATTCCATGTATGATAAAATTCAGGATAGGAAAAAGTATAGATATTGTGTAGGCTGGAAGGAGTGGGTACTGGAGAATGATTATTAAAGGCTACAAAGTTTCTTTTTGGGGCAACAAATATGTTCTAAATTTGTCCAGGGTTGTAGTTGTACAGCCCTGTCCATTTATTAACACTATTGAATTGTATATACACTTGAACCACAAAGTATGTGAAACGTGCCTCGATGCATTGTCATCTAAAAGATAGAGAAGTGCCAGGAAATGAAAAGTTGATATAGAGGACAAAAATCCAAGTGTTGGACAGATTTTTTCAACAATGATACCTCATCTGTAAAGACAACATTTTCTGCCTTTGTCCAAGAGCACATTGCTGTATACGCACGATTTCCTTATGGCAGCCATTAGCTAACGGCCCACCTTGCTTTGACATCTAAAGATCACCTTTCCTTCCACATTAGGAAAAAATGGCCTCTTGTATGATTTTAATGTTTTTTATCACTGTGCTTTATAAAGGCGCTACAAGCAATCATTTTGTACATATAAGCAGAAGCCCAGCACGCATATCTTGACAGAAACGAGTCAAGAGAGAACATGTGACACAAACTTTGAATCCCTTCATTGAAACTGGATTTTTATAACTACACTTGTGATAACTAGTTATTTGTTTATTCCAAGTGTCAGAAACCCGCATTACAGCCAGGTGGAGCAGCAGGTTGCTGTACTGATTTGTGTACTGAGGGAGTACTTCATTTCTGGTTTCAGAGCTAGCAGTGTGGAAGGCACTATGCCACTCCACAGCAGGGCCCTGCTTTCCTCTGACTTTGACCTTACCTCCTCCTGCCCCGCGGAGCAGCGGGAGGGCCTTTCCATGTAGCCAGAAAAATTAGCTATTGAGACCCTGGTCTACAAGTTCATACCTTGTGTGCCTGCTCCCAACTAGTGTAGTAAAGACTGAAGACAAACTCTTTGTTCTAACTTTGGTCACACCTTTGTCTCTGAGCCCCACAGCAGTCTGGGAAATGAAATACATTCAAACTGGTGTGGCTGGGTTTTTCTGTCCATGCTCATTCCCACTATGCCAGCATGGAAGGGATAGAAGAAGATGGGAATGTGTACTGGGCGGTCCACCACAGCCAATGCCCTAGCTATTATATGCTGTAAACCTAGGTTTGGTGGTAGAATGAGGCAAGACCTCCCTCTGAGAGGGCTGAGCAGCCTAAACTCCGTGTTGTCTACCTGAGACCCACCTCCTTTCCCATGTCTACATCACTGTGGCAAGTCTATGCTTTATGCTGTCTTCTCTCTCTCCTATGTCTTTCCGTTCTGTGATCATTTTCCATCACAGGGAAATGGCAGACATTTGATGAACTGTGAAGACAAATGGAGAGCATCATCTATGCTGCGGTTCACGAACAACTAAATTAGGTAACACAACACACTCCATCAAATATTTAAAATGCTGCCATCAAATGAGAGGTTTATTGTTCCAAAAGCACTAACGATCCATCTCTACTTGGTGCAAATTGTTGTTTTATGCAAAGAGTTTGTAATACCAGCTGCTACATTGTAGGAGCTGCTTTGTTGTTGTTGTTGTTGTTGTTGTTGCTATTGTTGTTGACTTGAAATCTTTGACCTAAGTACTCCAATCAAAGATTCAGTCTACCATCAACTCCAATGAGTTGCCACCTGCCAAGTGTCTGATTGGCCTTGGCTGAGAAAATATGTGTCAGAAAAATTGCTTGAATTGGTTTTCTTTTGGTCTCCCCAAATGCCGTTAGTCTGACTGAAGAAGGAAGTTCTTTGAATTTTCTCCAAGATCCAGATTCATAAGAAAATGAGAAATGTTTATGCAGGTCAGACATACCTAAATTTTTAATTGTTAGTAGAGTACAGAGGTGGTTCTGTTTCTCCCAAAATGAACTCGGTATGTTCCTCTCTGACTGTCCTCATCCTGGCTGGTATCAGGAATCCAGGCAAACAAGCAGACCACAGATACATTGATGGGCTGCATGGTGGAGCTGTCTGGGTGAAGCTTCACCCTGGCCTCAGTATTTATGACTCAATATGTCAAGTAAAGGCTATTCTGAAGCATCCAGTGGCCTACTGACCTGGTTACTTTTAGAAGAAATGAGGAAATAAAAATACCAATCTGTTAGAACTTCTTGCTCCTGTCCTCTTAGCACAATAGTTGAGGGTGTTACCAATAATCCAGAGCTATTCCAGAATGAAGGGTCAACTCAAAGACCAGATCACCCAGTCATGTGATGTCCCTAAATGTGTAGCCGAGGTCCACTGAGGCCTCAGTAACTTATTTGGAGGGAAATAGTGCATCTCCTCAGATAGATGCCATACTATATTACTGGAGAGTCTGGACTGCCAGAGTAGAAGGCGAACCTTCCCTTGTGGGGTCTTTAAGACCCCATCCCTCAAGCATCTCAGTGACAACGCTCTGGTTTCTGTAGGTGAGACACGATGGTATATAGACGGTTTGTAGGTGCATGGTATGTAGATGGTTTGTAGGTGCAAGCGTTCCATTTCTAAAGCAGTCACCCAACACCTGGACACCAGAGTCTTACTTAATTCTAACAAAGATCCTAAAAACTGGAAAGATATCCTGATTCTACAGGAAAAACCCACAGCGCTGACAACCATGAACAGTTTAATACCAAAACCTCACCCTGACTCTGGTCTTATTCCTTTCCTCCTCCCCGCAGCCACCAGAGTGATTCTTTGAAAATCCAGATCTGGGGCTGGGATTGGAACACAGCAATAGAGGGCCTGCCTAGCAAGCAAACCCTCAGCATTGCCAATAATAAAATGATAGCTAATAAGAAAGAAATAATAAAGTCACAAGTACCTTTTAATGAGGTGAGACTTAGTTAAAAGATGCAAAAACCAGAATCTGACTATGACATCTCCTTATCATCCATTACTCCTGTCCTTGGCAGGCAGACTAAATCTATCAAGATCAAGAGCTTTTGAGTTTCTCTTTCTATTCTTTTTTTTTTTTTTTGGGGGGGGGGGGGGGGAGTTCCGGTCGTGGGGCCTGAACTCTGGGCCTGGGCGCTGTTCCTCAGCTCTTCAGCTCAAGGCTAGCACTCTACCACTTGAGCCAGGGCGCCATTTCCGGCTTTTTTTTCCCTGCTTATGTGGTGCTGGGGAATCGAACCCAGGGCCCCATGCATGCAAGGCAAGCGCTCTACCACTGAGCCACCTTCCCAGCCCATCTCTTTCCATTCTTTAGGTGGCCAGATGGAACCATTCTCAGCCCATCTCAGTTCAGTCTATATCCAAAGGGGTTTTGCACACCCGTGCATTCCTTCCACTTGGAATACCCACTGTTTACTAAACTCTGTTTGACAACACCCCTTCAAACTCTCCAGATCTTCTTGTGGATTAGCCAACCATCATTGAGATAGTGCCCATTCTCCTTAGATGTCTTTCTTAATCTTCCTCAACACCCCTCTTCCCCCTCACCCGCTTTTATTACTCTATTGTATTTCCACCGTGGTAATACTTCTTGTATTCTTTTGAACTTGCCTATTGTATCTTGTTAAGTCAATCTCAGTTTCTGTAACATATAAACACCAAAATATTAATGGCTACCAGAATGTAATTGTCTTTTTTCTTTACTTTCTGGAAAAAAAAAATCAATCAACTCCCGTTGTATTGGAACTGAACAGGGCAAGCACTCAGTGGGTAGTGGGCTTCTACTTTAGGATGCAGGAATCCAGGCTCTGTCCATCTTGTTCCTCTGATTTTCAACACATATTTCCAAATCTACCACCAAGGAGAAAACAAGAGTGGAGAAATGAGACCTCTGTCTTAGCTTGAAAGTGACACACATCATTTATACTCCACTAGCAAGTGTTAGTCATGAAGCTACGCCTTAATAAAATGCCTTAATTGGACAATTGCTTCCTAGTAACCATTCTACTCTACAGGAAGAATGCTGAGATGTTTGCTTAGCTGCGCATCTCTAGGAATCTTTGTGTCCTCTCTCTTTCCTGATAGCTTGAAGGTAGGGCTCATATTCCAATAACTCCATGAAATTCATCAATACATATATTTGCCAATTGGAGCCAGTAGCTTTAAATATTCTGTAGGATTGAGGACAAGTAATATGTGTTTACACATGAAGTCCTGTACCTTTCTCCAGAAAAATGCAAATCCAAGAAATATTGTGCAAAATTCCGTATCTTACAGGTCACAAGATTTCCAAACTCATTGCTTGTCCTCAGAGAGAATGAAGCCAGGCCTAGAACTCAGTCAAGTCCGTTGGTAGACACTGGAAGAGGATTTTTATGAAATATGGTTTAGCGAAACAGAGTGTGTCAGAACAAATTCTAAGGTTAGTGTATGGCTGGTAGGCTGGTTCAAACATACTTCTTTTCCTTTTTCTTTTTTTATTTTTTTGAGCCAGTCCTGGGGCTTGAACTCAGGGCCTGGGCATTATCCTTGAGCTTCTTTTTCTCTAGGCTTCCATTCTACTACTTGAGCCACAGATCTGCTCCATTTCTGGCTTTTTGAAGCTGTAGTTTATTAGACATAAGAATCTCACAGACTTTCCTGCCTGGGCTGGCTTCGAACCCTGATCCTCAGGTCTCAGCCTCCTTAGTAGCTAGGATTATAGACATGAGTCACTAGTATCCAGCTTAAAATGATTTTTAGCTAACACATAAAAGCTCACAATTGTGTGTTAATGGGGTTCCACATGATGTTTTCACCCATGTTTCTGTTGTGTAATGCTGAAATCGGGTGAAATGTGTCAGCCTCCTCAAATATCAAGGGCTGGAGGTGTGGCTCAAGCAGTAGAATGCCTGCTTAGGCAGTAGGAAGTCCTGAGTTCTAATCCCAGGATTAGCAAGGTGGGGGGAAAATTCAAAATTCTTTCAAGTGTTAGCCTTTTGAAATATACATTCCATCACTGGTATCCACAGTGACCCTACTGGGCAGTAGCACCCTGGAATTTCTTGCTTCTATTTAACTTTGACACCCTCCCCCCAAAAAATTAGGACAGAACTTTGACGCCTGAGAAATGCCCACTATAGCAGCTAACTTGCCTTCCTCATTAGATTCTCCATCTTTAATATTCCTAACACACTCCCTACATTCATCCATCCCTATCCATGTGTTTAGAAGCTGGTCTCCCAATTATGCTGATTAACTCATTCCCAACACCTCAAAGCATCTAACACCCAGTAGGGCATACCATACGCATCTTGAACGTACATATTGTACATCTCACTGTACAAGATGTCTCAAGGTAAATTTGATGGACATCTACTCTAGGGAGAAAAACCCAGCCTACAGCCAAAGAGTGACTGAGGGAAAGGTACATACCAGAGTGACTAATTCCCAGTCAAGAAGGAAGGCAGGCTCCATCTGGAAGGCAGATGGAACCCTCCCTGTTAGCATGACACATAAATTGTACTCTTACTATCAGCCAAAACAGAAAGCTGACATTGATTTTATTGGAAGGTTGGGTTTTTTTTTCTTTCTTCTTCCTTAACAGAAAAAAAAAAGCCATTTGTTTATGAACTAAAACTTCATGACAAATTTTTGTTCCACGTTGTGATTATAACACCTAATTTCCTAATTAAACATGCTAATTGTGAGCAGTTACTTCACATAACTGTAAAGCACAGAAGTATAATTATGTAATAAAAAAGCATTTATGAAACTTTTGAGGGAGGAAGAACTGGCAGACGAGACGGCAGCTTGGGGCAAATGAGAGCAGCCCTGCCTGTGAGCCTGCTGGGCCTGCTTTGCCGCTGGCTAATGACTTGGCTCTAGGCTGGAGTTTCCCAGCTTCCAAGTCGGAGGAAAGCTCTTTCTGTTACCTAAGATGTGACACAGCCCCTGAGTGCTGAAGGAGCAAGAGAAGTTCCCTGGAATCCAAAGGGATTCTGTTCACTCTCAAGTCTGGATGGAAGCAACTAACAGAAAGAGAGAGAGAAAGAGAGAAAGAGAAAGAAAGAAAGAAAGAGAGAGAGAGAAAGAAAGAAAGAAAGAGAGAGAGAAAGAAAGAAAGAGAGAGAAAGAAAGAGAGAAAGAAAGAAAGGAAGGAAGGAAGGGAGAGAGAGAGAGAAAGAAAGAAAGGAAGGAAGGAAGGAGAGAGGGAGGGAGGGAGGGAGGGAAGGAGGGAGGGAAGGAGGGAGGGAGAGAGAGGAAGGAAGGAAGAAAGAAAGAGAGAGAGAAAGAAAAAGAAAGAAAGAAAGAGAGACACAGAGAGAAAGGAAGGAAGGAAGGAAGGAAGGAAGGAAGGAAGGGAGAGAAAGAAAGAAAGAAAGAAAGAAAGAAAGAAAGAAAGAAAGAAAGAAAGAAAGAAAGAAAGAAAGAAAGAAAGAAAGAAAGAGAAAGAAAGAGAGGAAGGAAGGAAGGAAGGAAGGAAGGAAGGAAGGAAGGAAGGAAGGAAGGAAGGAAGAAAAGAGCGAGCAAGCGAGCATGTGGCTCTTTCTAGCTGCAATTGTTCCCAGCACACAGACTTGCCTCGTCATCACCCACCCATACTACATGAGAATCGCACTGACTCCAGCTACCTGGCGTGCTAAAAAAAAAATACAAGGGAAAAGCAGTTCAGACAGGGAAGATTAATAGAATAGATTTATGTAATAGAGAATTGGGAATAAGGTGGGGTCGATATGATCAGAGTAGCTTTTATATGTACAAAGATAGCGTAGCAAAGCCTGCTAAATAAGTAAATACTGTTGCAAAAGGCAGGAGAAAGAAAGAGGCTAAAGAAGAGTAGCAGAGGGGTGAATCTGACCACAGTCTATATGAAAACATCACCTTGAAACACTTTTGTATAATCAGTTTATACTAATAAAAAGAAGAAGAATGGGGGGGGGGGGGGGGTAAGGACAACAAAAGGAAAGTCACTAATTCCAGGCTTAGGAGTTTGATAGTTTGTATGGGTAGTGGCTGGACAAAGCAGGAAGCATCTTTAGAGGCATGTGGCTGAGCAGTAGAGACGAATCTCCTTTAGTAAATAAGGGAACAGGAAGGTATGTGTGTGTGTGCCAGTATCAGAGCTAGAACTCAGGGCCTTGTGGTTTTGCTCAGCTTGCTTGCTTACAGTAGCACTGTACTATCTGAGCCATGGCTCCAGTCCAGCATTTTGCTGATTAATTAACTATGGAATCTTGCAGACTTTTTTTTACCTAGGATGGCTTGGTACCACCATTCTTCAGATCTCAGCCTCCTGAGTAGCTAGGATTATAAGTGTAAACCAGTGGCACCCAGCTGGGGCTTTTTAAAATATATATATAATATTATGTATTTATATATATTATTGTAAAGATACTGTACAAAGGGATTACAGTTACATGAGTAAGGTAATGAGTACATTTCCTATTGAGCATTGTTACCCCCTCCTTTGTTTTTCTCCTACCATCCCTTCCCTCCTTACCCCCCAACTTCTCCCTCCCCTGCCCCCCGAAGCTGTAAAGTTCATTTTCAGCATAGCTTTTAAGTGTGTTTTAATATCAAGACCATGCTTGTTAGAACACACCTTCATGTAGACCTTTTCCCATGTATATAGTTAAGCTGTCCGCTTCTCTAGCCATACTCACCTGCACAGAGAAGATACTTTTTCTTTCCTTATTCTTTTTCCCTCCATCCTCACCGTTAGCATATGAAGCACACATGGAGAGAGATACACAAACCTGTGTGCATAAATTCTAGCTGCCTTGTTTCTGCTATACATTGTTGTAGTTATTAATTCTATAATCTCCCCATATTTTTATTTTTTTTGTTGGTTGTGGAGCTTGAACCCTGGGTCTGGGCGCTGTCCCTCAGCTCTTCAGCTCAAGGTGAGTGCTCTACCACTTGAGCCACAGCGCCACTTCCAGTTTTCTGGTGGTTTATTGGAGATAGGAGTCTCATGGTCTCTCCTGCCCAGGCTGGCTTTGAACAGGGATCCTCAGATCTCAGCCTCCTAAGTAGCTAGGATTACAGGTGTGAGCCACCGGCGCCTGGCTTTCCCCATATTTTTTAAGCCCTTAAAGTTGATTTTAGTTCCTTCTGTTCCCTTGGCTTTATTTCCTCAGCTCACCATTATCAAATCTGTTAATTGGGGTTTTTTGTTTGTTTTTTGTTTTATCTTCCTAAATGAAGTTCAAAGCATGTAAAGAACGTGGATAAAAAGGCTCAACCTATATCCTGTGAACTGACACATTACAGCCACTGTAATGGGTCATAAGTGGGTTGGCATGGTTTTCTGTAAGATACAGTCGTACGCTTCTCAAGTGATACATTTAAAATATTATCCACGAGCACAAAATTCTCAGATTCCCTTTTTTGTGCTTTATACATAAATGAAGCTGGAGCCTAGAAGCCATGATTTTAGTTGTATCTTATAGAATTGTAGAGGAACCCATGAGGGTAAGAGAAGTCTTTGGGTTGTAGGTTGTTAAAATTCTGTTCTTGATTACCCCATTCTTAAGAGACAAGAAACAAGCTAGGCGTGCCCCAGCCTCTTTCTGTCTAGCAATCGGTGGGATAACATGGTCTGTTTATTTACAAAGGAAACTCTCAGGCACTGTGATTTATTTTTCCAGAGTGAAATATAGCGAAAACTTCCCAAACCTTCACATATCCCAGCAGCACCCAAGATAACACCAGGCAACAAATAAAACCACCAGTGGCCTGCCAGGGCCTTGTTGACAGACCAAACTGACCAGAAGCAATTTCTTGGGAGAAAATAGATTTATGTCTGGAAAATTCATTTCACTTCTTATGGCAGAAAGAAAGTGTTTGAAATGAAGGTTATACAATATCAGAGAAAAAGATATTTGTAACAATACCATTCCTGCCTCCAAGTAGGAGAACCATAAAGACGGCTTCAATGAATTCTTTTAAAGGAAACGTCTCTGTAAGTGGCCAAATCTTGTGCTTATTGTGATGAATTCCATATATAATTTTGCATGATTCAGGAAAGGGGGATTTGCTTTCTTTAGAAGACATGATGGAGAAACCTGTGGTTTTCATTCTTTTTTTTTTTTTCTTTTTGCTTATGTGGTGCTGAGGAATCAAACCCAGGGCCTCAGTGCTCTACCACTGAGCCAACTTCCCAGCCCCTGTGGTTTTCATTTTTAAATTCACTTTTTTGGGGGTCCCAGTCCTGAGACTCAAACTCAGAACCTAAGCACTGTCCCTGAGCTTTTTTTGCTCAAGGGTGGTGTTCTAATCTGGGGTTTGGGGTAGTTAATTGGAGATAAGAATCTCAAAGACTTTCCTGCCCAGGCTGGCTTTGAAGTGACATCCTCAGGTCTCAGCCTCCTGACTAGCTGGGATTGATTACAGGCATGAGCCACCAGCACTCAGCTTAAATTCACTTTAAAAAGAAATTCATTTTGAGAGGCTAAGAAAGTAGTTCAGTAAAAGAGTCCTTCCTACCTAATATAAGGTCTAGCCCCTAGCACTGCAAAAACAAAAATCAAACCAAAACAAACTGTTCTTTTGATATAGTTTTATACTTAGACAAATTGACAAACAGAATTTTTATGTAACTTTCACGGACTCCTCTCCCACTAACATTTTATATAACCATTGAATAATGAACCAAGTGTGAGAAATCAACCTTCTGCATTACTATTCAATAAACTGCAGAATTTATTGACAGTTTAGTCATTTTCTATTGTTCTTTCCCTATTTTACAAACAAATTCATTGCTTTTATCCCATCTTTACCAAGATAGGAGCTAGATATACATATATATATATATATATATATATATATATATATATATATATATCTCCCATCTTTTATTTATATATATATTCCACAGTCATTATGGCATGGCTAACAAAAGATTATGAGGGTATTGCTAGTCTTAACCTGAGTCTGGGCCCTGGGTGCTGCTGTTGTGTTGGACATGGCTGCTAGTTCAGGAGGAGATACTGGGAGACACAAAGATAAGGGAGTTCCAGGCCACAGCAACCTGGGATTCTGGGATAGGCTCTGGGGACAGAATGAGGACAGCAATCTCCAGTCAGTGAGAGTGTCTGTATCCTCTGCTTTGGTAGGACTTCCCAAGTATCTTACCGTTGAATATCATTCTTGTTTTTTTTTTCTTTTTCTCTTTCTTTCTTTCTTTATTGGATCATGGGGCTTGAACTCACGGCCCAGGCACTGTTCCTGGGCTCTTTTGCTCAAGGCTAGTGCTCTAACACTTCAAGTCATAGCGTCACTTCTGGTTTTCTAGTGGTTAATTGGAGATAAGAATCTCATGGACTTTCCTGCCAGGGCTGGCTTTGAACCATGATCCTCAGATCTCAGCCTCCTGAGTAGCTAGGATTACAGACGTGAGCCACCAGCATCTGGCTTCATTCTTGTTTTTACTGTGTGACAACTCCCCTTCATGTCCATTGAGTGCTGATTATTGATACTGTGCTTGAATCATTTGGACCTTTTCCTCACCGAGAGTCAGACTCTAGAGTCAGCTCCCATTGCATTGTAATCCCATTACTTCCAGGAAAGACTGATCATCTTCATGGAGTACCCTGCCTTTTTTTTATTTTTGGTCGGTCATGGGGCTTGAACTCTGGGCCTGAGTGCTGTCCCTCAGCTCTTCAGCTCTACCACTTGAGCTACAGTGCCACTTCTGGTTTTCTGGTGGTTTTTATTGGAGATAAGAGTTTCACGGACTTCCCTGCCCAGTCTGGCTTTGAACCGTGATCCTCAGATCTCAGCCTCCTGAGTAGCTAGGATTACAGGCATGAGCCACCGGTGCCAGGCTAGTCCTCTGCCTTTCTGAGCCTCAGTTTCCCAGATAGGAAGATAGGATGATGACAGCAGCCATGTCATCATGAATCTCTTAGCATTGTGCCTGGCACATGGCAAATGTTCACAAACACAATCACTATCAACATAATATTATATTTAATATATAATAATATATCAGATAGGATAAGTATTCTGTTTAATATTATAACCAGTGTTGGCTGTTATTTGGTCTATATTTCAGATTTGTTCTTAAGTTCCATGGCGTTTGCAAACATTTGAAGAACTTGCTATATTCCTTTACAGAAGGGGAGGGATGCTGGTAGTTTGTCAAAATGATACTATAGCCATGAGATGGAGAGCACTGGTCCCAGTTATTAATTACCCAGCATATTGCACAAAGCTAATCAACTTTACAGGGAGAGGGAAGATAATGAAATATTGCTCGGCTTTGTCTTTACCAAGCTAGGACCGGTAATTGCAAAGAAGAAATTCGATCTCTGTTGGCAAGACTGGGGAGGTTATTAATTACTTTTAAGACTGTAAATACCTTGAGCACAATTTTGAGGTTTACACCACCTGTGGTTAGACTCACAGAAAACTGGGACTAAGAGAAATCTCGATGGTAATTTTACTTGGATAAACTTGCTTTGCACAAAAGAAAACCCAAGCCCTGCAAATCAAACAACTCTTGCCAGGTCACATACTGGGGTCATGGAGGTTGGAGGCATGGTTCAGTTGGTAGAGCACTAGCCACTAAGTGGAAGCAGCAGGTACTGAGTTCAAGTCCTGGTCTGGGAGAAAGAGAGAAAGAAAAGAAGGAAGGAAGGCAGGAAGGAAGGAAAGAGGAAAGAAGGCAGGAAGGAAGGAAGGAAGGAAGGAAGGAAGGAAGGAAGGAAGGAAGGAAGGAAGGAAGGAAGGAAGGGCGGGGGGGGGGGGGCCTATGGGCGCGCGCGCGCGCGCGCGCGCGCGTGTGTGTGTGTGTGTGTGTGTGTGTGTGTGTGTGAGCGAGCATGCATGTGTGCCTCTGTTCCCTTTCTTTTAGAGACAAAATATCCTCTTACAGATAATCCATTCACATTGCTTAGAGGTGAAAATTTTGTCCTGTTGGTGGCAGTACCCCATGCATGCGACAGCTCAGCTCAGAACAACTGAATGATGATAACAATTTCATTTCAGTATCCAAAACATTGACTTGCTTCATTGTCACCAAAGCCCCCTGTTTCTGCCATTCTGTGGAGGAAGCTTAAGCCCTGATATAGGAACTTAGAACAACCCAGTCCTCTGTGTGTGTGTGTGTGTGTGTGTGTGTGTGTGTGTGTGTGTGTGTGTGTGTGTGTGTGTGTGTGTGTGTGTGTGTGTGTGTGTGTGTGTGTGTGTGTGTGTGTGTGTGTGTGTGTGTGTGTGTGTGTGTGTGTGTGTGTGTGTGTGTGTACGTACGTACCAGTACTGTAGCTCGAACTCAGGACCTTGGGAACTCTCCCTTCACTTCTTTGCTCAAGGCTAGTGCTCTACCACTTGAGCCACAACTCTGATTTAGAATTTCTCAGACTTTCCTACATGGGCTGACTTTGAACTGCAGTCCTCATATCTCAGCCTCCTGAGTAGCTAGGATTACAGTTGTCAGCCACTTTTGGCTGACTGATTGAATCCCCTAATGGTCATCCAGGAAGCCTTCATAAAAGAAGTGATAAGCTGGACACTGGTGGCTCACGCCTGTAATCCTAGCTACTCAGGAGGCTGAGATCTGAGGATCACAGTTCAAAGCCAGCCCGAACAGCAAAGTCTGTGAGACTCTTATCTCCAATAAACCATCAGAAAAACTGCAAGTGGCACTGTGGCTCAACTGGTAGAGTGCTCGCCTTGAGCTCAGGAGCTGAGGGATAGCGCCCAGGCCCCGAGTTCAAGCCCCATGACCAACAAAACAAACAAACAAATAAATAAAGTGATATTCAAGCATTGTCTAATTGAACCAGAACAGAAAGGTAGATTTTAAGGTTACAAAAGCTGTGTGAGCAAAAACCAGGGTAATAGAAGAATATTCATGAACAACCTCCTTGTCCTATCTCAGTACTGCAGTATTCAGTACTGCACAGTATTCAGTACTGCACAGGACCATCCAATGGTAGAAGCACTTTCCTTTTTCTTGGTATTTCAAGGGACCGTTACTTACATGAGAAATGAGCAAGGATTGTGTATACTTTGTGGTTCCAACTTTTACTAATAGGCAGAAGGAAAATTTGCATTTTATCTTCTCCTGACCATAAAAGGACAGCATGGTACTGTAATGATTAACATAATCATTAAAAAACAGTTAAAATTCAAGAAAACCTAAGCACATGAAGATAGAAGGTCTTCCTCAGAGCAGCTCAATCCCGATAAAATGAGCCTCATAAATTGACTTGGGATGCCGTGAAATCAAATCCTTGGAGCCCCAATTACAGGGGTCTCGGAAAACCAATTATTATCAGCTTCTTGCTTTTCACCACAAATTCTAATTTAATTACCTCTCCTGTGCTCAAAATGGAGCCCTGTATTCTGAGATACAGCTATAGCAGAAGGAGTCTATACTCGTGAAATAAACGTTGGATTTTTTTTTTTAATATTGAAGCTAATTGGTCTCGGCCATTCTATTCCCAAGAGAGATATGGGATTAAGAACTCGTTAATTTCAAGCAGACGTTGTTGGGATGGCGCTTTGGATGCGCATTGTTGGAAGGCGCTTTGGATGCACGTTGTTGGAAGGGACAGTGATGGTCTCGGAGGAGGTGACTCCAGCCGAAGGACACAGCTTCCCACGGCTGCCTGATGCTTTCTGGGGCTTTGATTTGGCCCAGTTCCCTTGTCCCCAGCTCAGCCAGGTTGACAGATTTGTTCTATCGATTGTGAATATGTAACAATCACACTTGGCTCCAGTGCATGTTGATCGAATGGCCGTTCATTCGTCCTGTGAATCTCTTTTCACATTTGTAGTGCTAAAAAGGATCAAAAGTGTTTGTGTGTCTGCCTGTCTGGCAGAAAGCCATATCATACTAGCATGTTTTTTGTTGTTGGGATTGGTGTTGTCTTTTTTCTTTCTTTCTTTTTGTTTTGCTTTCAGAAAAAGCTGTCTGTCCTCTCTGTACATCTCTTATCTGGTTCTCTAAAATGCCTCCTGTCTCTAAATAATACTGTCTCCCTGAATGACAGGGGAGGGGAGACAGTCAGTTACCTTTCCTGGGTTGCCTCCACCCCCACCCCTCAGGCCACGCTTTTTCTGTTTTTTATTGTCAAGGTGATGTACAAAGGGATTACAGTTACATACGTAAGGTAATAAGTACAATTCTTGTCAAACGTATTACCCCCTCCCCCATTTTCTCCTACTTTTCCTCCCCCCCAGCCCTTCCCAGTTGTACAGATCATATCCAACTTATTTGTCTTATGAACATGCCTGTTGAACTGGTTCTTCCCTTGTCCTTGTCTTACCATTCTGTTGTTTCCCTTTCCTTCCCTTATTCACATAAGTGTATATACAACACCAGGGTACCAGAATTAAATACAGTGACAACAGGGGATAAACCATAGGAGGAACAACGTACAATAGAAACAAGAAATCACATAGTACATTAAAAATGACAACAAAGGAAAACCTCTTGTGTCCATGTCCTGGAGTTCATTTCACTTAGCATCATCTTCTCTTTTCATATGTACATAGATATTGAACTATTTTGTTCATCTGCTAAGATTATCCTAGACATATACTAATTATTGCAAATAAGAGAAACCATGGGACCTATGTTTCTTTGGGTCTGGCTCACTTCACTTAATATGATGTTTTAAATGCCACATTAAAAAAAATTGTTTTATAACCATCATTAGTCAGTGCTGCTCAGGGTCTACGTAAGAGTATTCTAAACCCTTCTTAAAAATGTATGGAGTGCATGTTTCAGTACATAAACTGTCCCATCCACACTAATGCAAGCTGAGCAATGTCACTCTTCCACAAGGGCTCTCAGGCTGGGCCAAGGCAGTAAGGGACCCAGCAGAGTCATCAGGAAGCTGTCCCAACCACACACACCTGGCAGTCCCTCAAAGGGGGAGTGGTGACACGCACTTTTACAAAGAACATCCCCCAGTGTGAAAACTATTGCTCTTAAGAGTACCAATAACAGGCCATGTGTGGTCACTCACACCTGCAGTCCTAGCGCTTAGGAGGTGGAAGTTCACGAGTTCAAAGGAGGCTTTGACTCCAAAAACCCTGTCTCAAATATCAAATCAATGAAGAAGACGTTTCAGGCTAACTATTCTATAAGAAGTGTTTTGTGGATGTTCAGCTCCTTCAACTGAAAGAGATAGACTGAATAGAATAATTAGGAACAATGACAAAACCATAAAGTTGGTGTAATTGAGACAGATGAGGAGTAAAAGACCAAAAACTGTACAGAAAAACTGAGGTTGAAGAAACTTAACAAGACTGAGCTTCCTGGAAGCCAGTGCAAAAGGGGAAATCCAGGATACTGCAGTGCTCACATGCTCTAACACTACAAAAGAGATGATGATGATGATGATGATGATGATGATGATGATGATGATGATGATGATGATGATGATGAAGATGATGATGATGATGATGATGACGATTATTACCCTGCTCTGGGGCTTGAACTCAGGGCTTGGGCACCATCCCTGAGCTTCTTTTGTTTGAGGCAAGCACTCTACCACTTGTGCCACAGCACCACTTCCAGATTTTTTGAGTAGTTTATTGAAGACGATAGTCTCACTGACTTTTCTGCCTGGGCTGGCTTCGAATGGTGATCCTCAGATCTCAGCCTCCTGAGTAGCTAGGATGACAGGCATGAGCTCCAGTGCCCAGCTGGCAAAGCAGGTATTTTCTGGGCATACATGGCAGACCTTTTTAGTGAGGATTTATACATGGTATGAGACCGTATTGGTATCCTCGAAGCATTCTGAAAGACGTGAAGGGACTGCACAGCGCTTCTAGCATGTGTCAGGTGCACAGGCCAACGCAGACAGAGTCTGGCCCCGCTTCTCCCCCCTTGATCTCACCCCCACGGTGCTTCAGGAGGGAAGGAGGAACAGAGGCAGGAAGGTCACGCTTACCAAGTGGGAAATGCAGCCTACCTGCCGTTGCCTGTGTCAGGTAGATAAGAATTCCTGAGGGAAGCAGTTGCCAGGCACAAAGAACTTGGCAGCTGCCTCCAAACAAATGATTCCTGAGGGATCCCGTCCCCAGAGCTGCCCCTCACCATGTCAGACCCACAGGGCAAGGTCTTGAGGATGCCAGCCGGCACTTGGGAGAATTTGAGCTATAATCTGCTGCAGAAATCCCCTGTTGCAGCCCTAAGGTTCCATCACAAATGGGCCTCTGCAGAGACGGAGCTGCCCTTTGGCTGACAAAGGTGTGATTTGCAAGTATCCTGTCAAAATATTTCTTAGAACAATTCTTGAGGGGCGTGTGTGTGTGTGTGTGTGTGTGTGTGTGTGTGTGTGTGTGTGTGTGTGTGTGTGTGTGAGTGAAACTCTTCAGAGACCATGAAGATAACTCTTTTGTTAAAAGGGAGGAAAAAATATTAATATTCAAAATCAAACCAAGTGTTGGTGGCTAGAGCCTGTAATCATCCTAGCTACTCAGAAGGCTGAGATCTGAGGACCGGGGCTGCAAGCCAGCCCAGGCAGGAAAGTCTGTGAGATTCTTTATCTCTGATTAGCCACCAAAAAGCCAAAGGTGGAGTTGTGGCTCAAGTGGCAGAGGGCTAGCCTTGAGCAACCAGGACAGCAACCAGGCCCTGATTTCAAGCCCAGGAACTGGCACCTAAGTTAATTAATTAATTGATTGATTGATTAAATACAAAAATCACATATCCTGGTCCATAGCGTTTTATCTGCCACTTTTTGAACGCTGTCTGACAACTCGAAAAGATAAAGTAAAATAAAATGAGAGTTCCCTCTACAAGAAGGAGTTTATCTAAAGTGACACAAGTATGCAAATATACTTCCACAGTAATGTTTTATTGAACAAGATGAGTAGACCTTCCATGTTTTCAAGGTCCCACAATGAATTGCTATGTGTTTTAGGTTTTGTGGTTCAGCCCTGGGCCTGTCTTACCAACAGCTACTTATCGGGTAGTCAGATAGCCTTTCCCAGGGACAGGTGGCCTCAGGGGCAGCAGGCAGTTTTGTTTGTGCTGGCAAAGAGAAATGTCACTGTCTCCCTAGGGAGACTTCACTCGGGGCCATGACTCATAGAGCTAATTGCTCCTGTGCTTAATTCTCAGGCCAGGCTTGAAATTGTGTAATTCAAAAGGGGGAACTCCTAAGAGATGATTCCTCTTCTGCACATGCGACACTCAAAGAATGAAAAGTCCAAGTGCCCAGGCCTTTCCTTTCTACTTTTATTTTCTTTGCAACGCTGGGGGTCGAACCCAAGATCCTGGGCACGTGCGCTAAGCAAGCACTCCACCACGGAGCTACATTGCCAGACCATTTACAGCTGAAAAATGGTGCTGACCTATGCTGCTTCGCTGAAGGTTGGACTGAACAGAGAATTTGGTTAAATTTGGTTCTGTCAGAATTGTGTGGCATCCATGCTGTGCTAAGGGTTGGAACTTCACACGAGGCTGCCTTCTCTCCTCCTCACCCTGCTTAGTTTGCTATGGCCCTGGTCTCTCACCTTCAAGCTTGGTGGCATGATTCTCTTCCTCTCCATGAGCTGGGAAATGGGGTTGGAACATAAAATGGGGAAGAGGGAGGGGGCAGACAGCCACAGAAATTTCAGAGGGCAGAAAGAAATGAGACCAAAGAGTTCCTTGTGCAAAAAGCCAACAACAAAATAAAAGCACACAAAGGTGCAATACCTATGTGCATCTGCTCCTATACAATGACATGTGTGAAAATCAACTCCAGGAAATGGAGACAAGAGGTTTTTTCTTTTGTTGTTGTTGTTGTTTTCTTTTCCTTTTGTCTTATTTGCTTATGCGTCTTTGGAAGGATGAGATGGGGCACAGAAAGGGACAAAGGGTGAACAAATGCAGCGGTGGTGCCCACTGAATACTTCGTTGAAAGTGAACGATGCAACTTGTGGGCAGGGACAGGAGGGAAAACCGTTTATAATAACAATTTTTAATGCATGAAAATAAAAGGACTACAAATTTCAAGAATGATGAGATCCAAGCCTTTAACCCACCTTGGTCGCATCTCGGTGTGGGGCTCTGAGCAGATGTGGGTGCAGCTGGTCCCATTTGCGGGGTGTTCTACAGAGACTCTGAGAGTTGTCAGAAATCCCCCCACCCCACACACAGGTCCACTCTTATTTCTCCTAATCTTAGACTCTCAGAATGGAAGATAGCCAGGGATTAGCAGCTCTCACGAGCCACCTTCTTGAACGTTATCCATCCCTCATGTTCTGCACCACAGGATTCTCGTTAATAGAGCTGCAGCCTCTGAGGTTTGCTGCTCACTTCTTCGTTCTCCCTCTCTTCCATCGGTGAGGCTAGATCAGCTGTCTGTGTTGCTTGATTAGCTGTCACCATGAGTATGAGTCTGAAACTCCTGGCCTGATTTCTCTTCTCCCATTGTATTCAGATCTGAGGGTGTATTCTTGGACCAGCTTCTGGAATCACCTGTTCCCCCCAGACACCAACTTTGTGCTATGGGAAAACTCAGGTCACCTCCCTGAGATGCAAGGGTTCTCCCTTGGAAACAACAGACTTAATAGTGGATTCCAAGGATATGGGGAGTTCCAAAGGCTGTACACAAGACTCAAAGCCCTCACAATAGAATTCAGAATGGCTGTCACTGCTGGTGTCCTACTTGCCCCTAAGATTGTGGACAGAGGAAAATCCCATGCATGCATGTTTCCCGTCCGCCTCCCCTCAGCTAAGTACTGGAATGTATCCTGCTATGTTCATTTCCTCCTTCCAGAAAGCAGTCTAGAGAGAGGCAAAGAAAATCAGGAACCAAGGACAAGAAAGGAGCATCTGTTAGTGACACAGAAATTAGAGGCAGTGTCTGTACATACTACCAAGTATAATACTGAACTGGAGATTCACAATATTATCATTACTGAACTGGAGATTCACAATATTATCATTATTCTTTTCCTTGTGTGTGTGTGTGTGTGTGTGTGTGTGTGTGTGTGTGTGTGTATGTGTGTGTGTGCGTGCCAGTACTAGGCTTTGAACTCAGGGTTTAGATACCCTTCCTTTAACTTTTTCACTCAAAGCTAACACTCCACCTCTTGAAACACAGTTCTACTTCTGGCTTTTTGCTGGTTAATTATAGAAAAGAGTACCACAGTTTTTCTGCTCTGGGCTGGCTTCCAATCATAATTCTCAGATCTCCACCTCTGGAGTAGGATTACAAGTATGAGGCACTAGCACCTGACTTTATCTTCCCCCCCTTTTTTTTATGAAGGGCCTTGAACAATTCTCACACATTTTTATGGACACCACAAAATGTATGTAGACCACCCTAATTACTTGCACACACTAAGTTTATAACAAGAGAAGAAAATCTATTGAAGTTAGGGGAATGGTCAAAATGTTAAGATACTCTGAGAATGAGAGACAGTAGGGTAGGTGGGTAATATCTATATTACGTGTAGCTAGCTCTCAGGATTCAAGGGCAGTATTTCCCAAAGTGGCATGCCATAGAACATGGTTCCATAGGCCATTACCGAGATGCTGAGCACAAACACATTCAGGAACCAAGTCCGATAAATCTCTCTGCAGAGTATTCTCTTGCTACGGTTTGCATCAAGAGTCTTAGCCTTGTGACTCCATAGTAAATCCTCTTTCCAGACAGCTGATAGTACACCTCAAAGCACCACCTCTGGGTCATTGTGTCCTTGATTCTTTCTGTTCCAAAGGATTGTGGGTAATTGAATCCTGTTTATAATGCAGGGAGGAGAGAAAATAGCCAGTCATACTGTCCTCTTTGGCTAAGAGGGTGCCCACATCTATCCCTATTAAAATGCAGCTTCAGTCCTATTCAGAGACTCGGTGATCATAGAGGCAACATGAGCCTGGTTCTAGATAAGCCAACGGTGTTTCATCCAGAGGCAAACAAGGCTGGTCCCTTGTGTAAGTGGTTGCTCCCAATGATTTCCAAATCAGTGCTTGGTGGCTTCTTCCCTCCACCCACGCTACATAGGACAGATGCTTAATCTGAATGTTCATGAGCACTAAGCATCAAAAGTAGAGTACAGCCCGGTGCTGGTGGGTCATTCCTGTAATCCCAGCTACTCAGACGGCTGAGATCTGAGGACCGTGGTTTAAAGCCATCCGAGGCAAAAAAAAGTAGTCTATGTATGTCTTATCACCAATTAACCACCAAAAAACTGGACGTGGAGCTGTGGCTCAAGTAATAGAACGCTAATAGAACACAAAAGCTCAGGGACAGCTTCCAGGCCCTGAGTTCAAGCCCTAGGAGTAGCACAAAAATAAAACAAAACAGAAACAGAAACATAAGGATTGACCACTGTGAAACGATCATTGTTTGATTGATGATATTTTTTTGTTTATGAAGTTATAGACTATGGTCAGCAGAATGATGACCATCTCAGAGATGTCCACAGCACAATCTCCATGACCATATGTTTCATCACATGGCAAGAGAAAATAGCATTGCCAATTGAACTAAATTTGCCGGTCATCTGACTTTTTAAAAAAATAGATTATTCTGTTTGTTGTCAGCAAAACCCTTTAAATTTGGAAGAGAGGCCAGAGACTCAATATCAATGTAACGTTGTATAGGAAAGACTCCACCAGTTGCTATGGCTTTGAAGATGGAAGAGGCCACGGGCCAGAGAATGTAGGATTAAAGCTGAAAACCAAGGAAATGGATCATCTCACCGGAACACTCCTTATGTTCTGGTAGGCATGTGAAGAGCACAGCCACATGGGAAAACAAATGGAGCCATGTTGAACAAAGTTAAAAGCACATCCCTAAACAACACCCATTCCTAGACACTTGATATCTGTGGGTCCATGGCAGATTTTTCTGGTTTATTAGTTGGATGGAGGGCTGGTTTTGGTGCTGGTGGTTGAACCCAGTGCCTTACACATACTTTGTGTTCTACCACTGAACTACACCTCCAGCCCACCCGGTATTCCTTCCTAGATATTTCAACACATACCTACCCAATTTTGTTTTTACAACTTTTATTAGAATCCACCAACTAATAACTAGACTGTGGGCTGGGCATTCAGTGGAATACTACTCAGCAATTAGAAGGACTGAACTGCTGGTTCTGAACACATAGGAATCTGAAGTGAAGAAGCCAGACCAAAGTCTGAGCTCTGTATCACTCCTCTGCATGGAATTCTAGCAAAGGAACGCTACAGGGATGGAAGACAGGTCAATATTTCCCGGGGGTTGGAGAGCATGAGGAGCTTGACTAGGGAAAGATAAGAGGGAACTGTTTGGTGTGGAGGTGGAGGTCACATGGTCGCCTGCATTTCTCAAAACCTGGAGAGCCATTCGACCAAGGGTCAAATCTCCACAACATTGTTCATAGGTAGTTAGGTAGATAGAGATAGATGTGTGCTCCTAAATAAAATTCACCACAGAGTACTACTTGGAAAGATACATTTGCAACCAGACAACTGGAAAAACTATGGATGGTTCCTTTTTTTCCTGTTCTACAAAAGTTACTTCTTAGAAGTCATTTTGAGATTTCAAACTACTTTTAGGTTTCAGAATCATTTCCCTGAATATATTATTATTAGGAAGTCGATACCTTGTGCCAGGCATTTTTTTTCTGTCACAGTTAATGCTTTATTGTTTGACATTCAGAACCTCATTTAACATTTCTATTAAGAGGAAGAAGAGTCATCAGACAATTTCTAATGACGTTTAGGACTTCTAAGTCAATATTTTCTCTTCTAAATAAGCACTCTATAAAGTACCAGGCATTTTCGCAAGCACTTTTTTTTGTCAGTCTTGGGGCTTGAACTCAGGGCCTGGACACTGTCCCTGAGAGCTTTAGCTCAAGGCTTAGTACTCTACCATTCTGAGCCACATCACCACTTCCATTGTTGGAGTAGTTAATTTGAGATAAGAGTCTCACCGGGAACTTTCAGCCTCCTGAGTAGCTAGGATTACATGGGCATTCATCTGCAAGCACCTTTGATTGCTTCTTGTATTCCCCAATACACCAGATACTATAGGTAGTGATGTCAATAATCATTCTCATTAATTTGTTGTTAATAGTGCCAATAAGGTTTCAGTATGTAAACAGACTTTTCTGACTGTACTTGGCTAGAGGTAAATGAACTTTGTTCATTTGATTCTAAATAATATTCTGATCATCCTTACACTGCACAGTCTCTTTTCTGTGCAACCCCTGTGTCTGTATAATATTCCTTTTACGCAGTATGTGTGGGAATGAATGCTGTGGCTGGCCATATGTGTGTATTCCTTGATGGTATTGAGATGGGGAGAGCGTATCTGGTAACTGCCTAATTTGAACACTGCCATTGGTGTCATGATTAAATAAGGAAGAATTTAAAATCCAGTCAAGTTCCTGGACTTGCTGTAGGCCACACAGATGGTTGTTGAGTGAAACAGGAGTTCTGATTCCTGGTCAAGTGTTTCTTCCTTAACACCAAATCCCAAAGCATGGCCCCATTGAATACTTCTATTCAAATGTTTGCTTCACTCATCTAAGACAGAACTGAATAGAAAAAAAAAACCATTAAATTGTTTCCTTTGAGTCACATTTTATCTTCTTTTGGGGGCAGTCCTGGAGGTTGAACTTAAAGATTCACACTTTGGGGAAGGTGGCTCAGTGGTAGAGCGCTTGCCTTGCATGCCTGAGGCCCTGGATTCAATTCCTCAGCACCACATAAGCAAAAAAGAAAAAAGCCGGAAGTGGTGCTGTGGCTCAAGTGATAGAGCGCTAGCCTTGAGCTGAAGAGCTGAGGGACAGCGCCCAGGCCCAGAGTTCAGGCCCCATGACCGGACCCAAAAAAAAAAAAAGATTCACACTTTCTCTGCAGGTACTCTGCCGCTTCCACTGTGCTCCAAGCCGTTTGTGCTCTGCTGATTTTTTTAAAATAAGTTTTTTATTGTGAAAATACCATACAGAGAGGTTATAATTCCATGGGCAAGGTAATGAGTACATGTCTTATCAAGCATTGTTGTCTCCTCCTTCCCTTGCCAAAGTTGTAACTTTCGTTTTCAACGTAATGACTTGCCCATCTCATTGTTGCAATGAGTCCACAATTTAAACAATTTGTTTTTTCCCTTCCCCTCCCCAAATTATACCAACATCAAATACAGTGAAAACAGGGGTTTTGCTTTTTTGCCCAGATCAGATCAGCCCAGAGTGTGATCCTCCTATTTGTACTTCCCACTGTGGCTGGATGATTGGCATGAACCACTGCAGATGGACTTTTGGCTGGGACTGGCTGTGTCATTGGTCCTCTTGAATTGCACCTCCTAATGAGGAGTACCATTACAGTTGTGAGTCACTGGCACTCAGCCACAATTTGCCTTTTTTTAAGATAATGATTTGAAGATAAAAATATAGTTTATAAAAGAAAGAATAGCTGTCACATTTTTAAAAAGCAGCTGTGTATGGTAGTATCTGCCTGTAATTCCAGCATCCAGAAGGCTGAGGCAGAAGGAACCATCCCAAGTTTGAGGCTAGCCTCAACGACATAGTGGGACCCTGCCTCAAAATAAAAATGAGAGCAAAACCCCAAGCAGTAGCAGTGTTGATCCCAAACAGCTTCGTGGTAGAAGAGCTAAAAAAAAAAAATAATCATCCAAAATTTTTCCTTGACCAGCTATTTCCAAAAGCTGTGCTTTGGTTGTCCCATGCTTACAGTCTTTGTTAGATGTTTCATAAACAAAACAACCGAATCCATTTTAAGAGGGTGGTGTGCATGGACGTTGTGTTTCACGGGACACACTGCCTCGCTCTCCCTACTCTGTTCTCTGATGCAAATTCTTCTGTTTGATGCAGCCGTAGCTGTGCCGTGTCTACTGAGAACTGCACAGCAGACCCAGCTGGGAGCCTCCTCCGAGTAAATCCCAGGAAAACATGGTGGATGCGGTGAGACAGACCAATTAAGAGCTCAAGATGCTAAAGTGCTAAAATATGGGGTGTATGGATGTCGCTGTACCGATTCTCACACTAGACAGAAGCAAATGGATTTCTCTATTACCTCACGCTAGAGAACAGGGAGGGGGCAGGTCCAGTGCCTTTAAATAACTTGCCAAGAGAAGGTGGGTGCAGTATTGGTCTCAGCTCATTGATTATGAGTCTGATTCTGTTAGTTCTTCTGACTTCCTGTGGATATTTTGGGAGCTAGCCCAGGTCAACTTGCCATTCAGTAAGCACCAGAGGGACAGTAAGAATAAACTCACTTTGATCCTCCAGTGATTTACTGATCACCTACTATGTGGTTGGTAAAGGCAGTGTGTTTAGTGCTCCACATCCTTAGCTCATTGATTCCCGCGTACCATTTTCCTGGGCAGCAATCGTTATTCTGGCCTTTCTAACTTTTCATTTTGATTTGCATTTCTGATTTTGAAAGATGGGGAAGAGATTAGGTTGCATAAACTCACGCATCTAGTGAAATCTAGTGAAATCTGAATTTAAGCCCAGCGCTGTCTGATTCCATGTCATGGGCTTATTTCTGCAGATCACATTATCTTATCTTCAGCAACACAGGTGCTGGCACCATGGCCCAGTCAAAGCAAGCTGTCTAAGAATATCTCCTTCACCACCCAAACCTGAACAGTTCTGTGCCTTAGAGACCTTCTCATGCCTTTTTGTGGCTGGGAAAAGACATGAAAGGCTCATTACTATATGTATATACATATACACATATGTATATATATGAAAGATTAATTACTATATGTATATACATATGTATATATATACAGAAGATTAGAAAGTGCTTTGAAGTTCTTTGGTCTGACTCCCTTATTTTGCAAATGTCTTCTTTTTTTTCCCAACACTGGTTTACTGAGAATCTGCTCCACGCAGTGAAAGGCTAGAATGTTGGAGAAGATCGCAGAGCATTCTCAATAGATGAGCAGCTTCCAGATCATGAGCAGTGTGTGGGTTCTGTGGAAGGAGGTTGAGTGAGACCCAGTGAGCAGGATCTCTGTAGCTTTGAGGGACCCAGGAGAAAATTATATTCATCATGAGTCTCAGAGAATTATGAAACAGAAATTATAGCTAACAACTCAGAAGGACTGGAATTAAGACAGGGCATCAGTGATTCACATGTATAAATCCTAGCTGAGATCTGAGGATCATAGCTTGAAGCCAGCCTAGGTAAACTCTTATCTCCAATTCACCACCAAAAAGAAAAAGCCAGAAATGTATCTGTGCCTCTGGTGGTTGAGTGCTAGCCTTGAGCAAAGAAAGCTCAGAGATAGAACCCAGGCCTGCGTTCAAGCCCCACTACCATCACGAAGAGAAAAAAAAAGATTAGAATTAAATCATGGTGTGAGGAGGGAAGGCCTGAATTATGTATACTGTTTAAATACAACCTCTTCCTCTGTCCCAGTTCCATGAAGGAAACCCAAGACTTGAGCACTTGTGCAGACAGAATTCTAGTCCAATGATATGAGAATCCATTCAGCTAGACTGAAGGACAAGGTAGGCAGGATAAATACACAAGCATGTTTTGGTGCACACTGCTGTGGATTGTGCTGCTCTGCAGCATTGCACGTATCTTCCTTGAATGAGGAATAGCAGCGGATTGCGGGGCAGACTTTGAAAGGAACTGTGACATTTCCAGATGGCCTGAACCATTGACACTAATCTAGAGGTAATATGATTTTCTCATACATTTCTCTATTTCTGCACCAGCTCCACCACTGTTAGAAGTACATCTAGTGCTAGAGATATGGCTCCAGTGGTAGAGCATATGCTTAGCAAGTGTGAGGCCCTGAGTTCCAACCTCAGTACCTCAAAATACAAAAACAAATCCAATAGATACATATACCAAAGCTCTATTGAAGTTGATGTCAGTTGAGGTTTACTTAAATTCTATGACATGAATCCATCATTTGGATTTGTAAAAGTTTGCTAGTGTTCCTTTAGCTACGAGAGTCCTTTGATACCATACATTTTCTATGGAACCGTTGGGAATTGTCACCACTGACCGTCAATGTGCAGGTCATCATAATATACTTTCTCTGTGACAGTATATGAGATCATGTTCTCAGAAACTCATTGATTATAGAGTACAAGGCTGAAGTCTGAGAGTATTTATCTCCCAAATTTAGATGATGGGAAAATTTGTGGTTGCACTATTTGGACTTTTTCTATCATTGTTTCAAAACATTGTTTCCTTAGAAGCTAGATGCCAGTGGCTCATACCTGTAAGCCTAGCTACTGAGGAGGCTGAGATCCAAGGATTGTAGTTCAAAGACAGCCTGGGTAGGATAATTTATGAGACTCTTATCTCCAACTAAGCATCAATCAATCAATCAATCAATAAATCAGAAGTACAACTATAGCTTAGGCTGTAGAATGCTAACCTTGAGCAAGAAAATTCAAGGACAGTGCTCAGGCCCTGAGCCCAAGGACTGGTATGCATGCACAAATGAACACACACACACACACACACACACACACACACACACACACACACACACACACACACACACACACACACACACACAGCTTCCGTAGAAACCGAATTGAACACTCCACTCAGCTATGGGTTCTTGTCCTTCAGACTTATTGAAAGTAGTTCTGAGCATAGGTTGTTGTTTTTACTACAAAGAGCTATGAAATATAGAGATGTATAGAAATGAACCTGACACCAAGCATGATCTTCAAGATATGAGGACAGAGCTAAATCAGATAATCCCTGGTCCTTCTTAGAGTTCTTAAATTATAAATCATAAGTCCTCAAAGACAATTAATATAACATACATACATACATTGTATATACATACAATGGAATTTTATTCCCCCTTAGAAAGAACGGTATTGTATCCTCTGTAAAGAAATGGAAAGACCTGGAAAAAATTATGTTAGGTGAACTTTATAATTTAGGGTGGGGGGGATTGGGGGGAGTGTAGTTGTGGAGGCCGGAGGAAGGGATGGTAGGGGAAAAACAAAGGAGGAGGCAACAAGATAAGAAATGTACTCATTACCTTGCTCATGTAACTGTAACCCTCTGTACAGTATTTTCTCAATAAAAAACTTATTTTAAAAAATTGTGTTAGGTGAAGTCAAGTCAGTCCCAGAGAGCAAAGGATTTATGTTTTCTCTTACTTATAAGAAAATGTGCTGGGTGGTATGCAAGTGTATAAAAATGTATTTACTGAAATACAGTAACTTCAAGGGAGAACTCAACTAGCATAATTCCTTAGAAAGGCGAAGTTCAACAAAATAAACACCAGGAAACGAGTACATGAAAAGAGTAGAGTGGAGTCGAGAGGAAAGGGGCAGATGAATGACGAGATGGAGCAGGTAGAATGCAGCCAAGAGTTTAATGTATGTCCTACAAAATTAAGAAAAATGAGGGAAGGGGAGAGGAGGGGTGGGTGGGTGAGACTTAAAAGGGTAACCCGATGAAGGTGCATTGTATTTATACACTACTTTGTTCAATGGAAACTCTTGTGTAACTACTTCTGGATAATAACATTTACAATATTAAAAACCCAAACCAACCTAAATAAGAAGGCAATACGCCTTATCAACAGTCTTATTTAAAAATTACGTGTGTTTTGAAGGCAGCAAATCAGATGATTAGATTCAATATTCCGCTTAATGCATAGAGAAAGTCACCGGGGTAGAGCAAATCAGTTTCCTCAACTCAAGTGCAGGGAATGTGGAGCCTTTTATTAAGTATAAAATTAAATTTAGATTTATGGCCACTGTTGATCCACTAGATGTAAACTGACATTATCACAGGATTAGTTTTTAATTCCTCCCTTTAGCCGCTTTATTAAACGAGCAGAAAATAAACTGGAAGAAAAAGTTCAGTGCCAGTTTCCAAATAATTTTTGCATTTTCTCCTAATTATTTTTATCGATACGCATTTATTCCTTGTGTTGGCATCACACGGAGAGCACTGCGGGAATGTATATGAAAATGTTATGGTGTAGAAGAGGCACAATGGGGAAAAGGTATTTTCTAATACTGACCTTCTGTATGTAAATGGACTGAGTTATTAACATTTAAAAACAACTTTCTGTGACTGGTGATTCAAGAAGTCACAGAATTTGTTCAGGGAGAAGAGCGATGGCATATTTATTTCTTAGGGGGTTGTTTCTAGGAAAGATAAGATGCTTTGAGTCATAAATGGACAATCAGGAAGACAGAGGTGCGAGTTATCCAAGAATAGCCCTTCCCAGACATGGGTCAATAGGATGCTGCTCTTTTATTTTCTCCTGGTTTAGGAGATGTTTCTCAGGCCTGGGTGGGATACAGCTATGTCCCTCTTTGGGCCAATTTGGTGAGGAGACTCAGCTTAGAGGAGACCAGCACTAATTTGGAAATGAGACCAGTGTGTGGTTGAATCTACCACTGGGTAGGAAACACAAGAACGAAAAAGAACCTGGCATGGGATTTGATGTGCAGCTCTCTAAAAACAAAAACAAAAACTGGAGACCAAGAAGTTGATGTCTACCTGGAGAATCCATAGCTGGGTGAGTTTCCTTTCCAGCATCTTCACAAAGACCCAATCCTCAGCTTATACCTGGCAGAAATCCCTAGGCATCACCTTCCCTTCACAGAATTGGGACAGGACCCATCTGTACTTCTCTGACTGAGCTATCAATTCTCAATTCTCAGGCTTCAAATAGAAAATAGGGCCAGACATTGGTGGCTCACACCTGTAATACTAGCTATTCAGGAGGCTGAGATCTGAGGATCACAATTCAAAGCCAGCCCAGGCAGGAAACTCCGTGAGACTCATCTCCAATAAACCACCCAGAAAACCAGAAGTGGCGCTATTGGTCAAGTGGTAGAGTGCTCACCTTGAGCTGGAGGGCTCAGGAAAGCACCCAGGCCCAGAGTTCAAGCCCCACAACCTACAAAAACAAAACAAAAAACAGAAAATAGGGCAAAGCACTGAGGATGCTTCTCTGCCCACTTCTCAGATTTCTTGTCCAAGCTGGGTTTGCCAACCTTGCCTACCCCATTGCCACCGTGACTAAACATCAGCGCTTCAGACCTTGGCCCCCACAATGGAATAAGTATTTGCAGATCCCTTTTAGGGAGTTGGACTTGAAACCATTTCCATGTCACAAACATCTTTTGACTTTAGTAGCCTATTTAGCAAGTAGTGCAGTCCTCTTATAGTCCCAAGGTAGTAAGAGGTCTGTCTCCCTGAAGAGATAGAATAGGCAGAGCTTAGGGGAAGAAGAATGGAGGTTGATATTTTATCTTGGCCATCTACTACTATCACTAGTATTAAGAAAAAGAGTGTGGAGTGCTAGCCTTGAGCAAAAGAGCTCAGAGACGGTACCCAGGCCCAGAGTTCAAACCCTGCCACCCCCCCAACCAACCTACAAAATCCAAACAGAGGTTTAGTTAAAAAAAAAAAAAAGTCATCTAGGAACCAACTGACAAAGTATGGTACAGATGATTGGAGGCTCTTAGGCTCTCTTCATACCAGGAGGTTTAGTGAACAGAGGTGACACAGATAGAGTAGCTGTATCAGAAATCTCATGTCCAGGTTGAAACCAGTACCAGAGTCAGGATAAAGATAAACTCAGGCTGTATGGGTAACTTTGGGTCCAACCCAGGCCCTGATTACACTTTTGAGATTGAGTAACTTCTCCCAAACTGAAGAGCTTGGTGACTTTTCCTCTGAGTATGATGGTGTTCCTGACTAACCTTATTGGAAAATTCTCTCTCTCTCTCTCTCTCTCTCTCTCTCTCTCTCTTTTTTCAGTTGGTCATGGAGCTTGAACTCAGGGCCCAGGCGCTGTCCCCGAGCAATTTTGCTCAAATATAACACTCTACCATTTTGACCCACAGTCCCACTTCCAATTTTTGAGTAGTTATCTGGATATAAGATTCTCACAGGGACTTTCAGCCAGAGCTGGCTTTGCACTGTGATTGTCAGATCTCAGCCTCCTGAGTAGCTAGGATTATAGGCCTGAGCCAGCTCTCAGACTGCAATCTTATACTGATTACATTATGTGGTGGGTGAGGGGTTGAAGGTGGGGAGGGAGGAGCTTCATTTAGTAGCTCAAAGGTGAGTTCTACCACCCACTCCTAAGGTAAATTTATTTTATTTTATTTTTATTGTAAAGATACTATACAGAGGGTTACAGTTACATGAGTGAGGTAATGAGTACACTTCCTCTTGAACATTGTTACCCCCTCCATTGTTTTCCCCCTACCATCCCTTCCCTCCCTACCTTCCCAGAGGTTCTTTTTTTTTTATTATTGTGATTAAGTGATTACATAATTTCCGGAATTTCACAGTATTGTGGAATAATGATGCTCACTTAAAGTCACAAGTTCATTCTAACTTTCCTGGAGCAAATTGTCTATCACAGTCTATACCATATAACGGTGTTCACATGTTATACACCATACATGTGATCAGCAGCATGGGGATATTTAGTAGTGGTTCGACCAGATGAGTGGGAGTTCTTTGTTTCTTAAGTCCTGTTAATTTTGTCGTATCACCTAACATTTTGGATTTAACATCCACTTATCAGGGAGACCATGTACTGTTTGTCTCTTCGCTCTTGGCTTACCTCACTCAACATGATTCCTTCTAGCTCCATCCATTTCCCTGCAAATGCCATTATTTTGTCATTTCTAATGGCTGCATAATATTCCATTGTGTATAGATACCACAATTTTTGGATCCATTCATCTGTGGTGGGGCATCTTGGTTGTTTCCATATCCTAGCTATTGTGAACAGTGCTGCAATAAACATGGAGGTGCATGTGTCTTTGTATATTGGTTCCTGTTGTTCAGGGTAGATGCCTAGAAGTGGTATGACTGGGTCGTAAGGAAGGTCAATCTTTAGCTTTCTAAGGACCCTCCAGACTGCTTTCCAAAGTGGTTGTATAAGTGTACATTCCCACCAGCAGTGTAATAGGGTTCCTCTTTCTCCACATCCCCTCCAGCATTTGTCGTTGGCTGATTTGTGGATGTGGGACATTCTGACTGGGGCCTAAGGTAATTTTAAATGTGTGGAAACAGAATTTTCTCCATCAGTATATATAATAAGACTTAATTCAGCTCAGAGAGACCCAGTAAATCGAGCAACTGTGGAGTAATAATGTGTAAAATGACTAGGTGGTCATTCATAAGGATGCTCAGAAAGTTTACTTACTTTCTTCCAGGTTGTACTCTAACAGGTTTTGTTATGGACAGTATGTGAGAAGATAGTTAATAGTAATAGAAATTCCCTATGTAGTTACAATCTTTCTTTCCTATGGCTGCTTTAAGATGATAACGGTGAAATTAATAAAACAGAGTTATGGAAACCAGAATTTCTGAGCCAAATTGTCCAGGTACCACGTTCCCTCAGAAGCTCCAGAGAGAATTCATTTCTTGCCTCTTTCAGCTTCTGTGTGGCTTTTGAGGGGGGCGGGGGGAATTCCTTGGCTACATTATTTTAATCTCGGCCTCCATCTTCTCATTGCCTTCTCTTTGGTGTCTATCTAGGCTTCTTTTGCCTCTATCTCTCTTCCCTTCATCTGTCTTCTCCTGGCTGTCTCTTCTAAAGGTATTTGTGATTAGATTTTAAGGCACTCACTCAGATTAGCTGAGGAAATTTCCTCACATCTAGATTCTTAATCATATCTTCAAAGATCTCTTTTTTTCAAATGAGATTAATAGTCACAGATTCCAGGATGCATTTAACCAGGGTTTTCTAGGGAAACACTCCCAATAGTGTGGGACAGAGGAAAGAGACTGAGAAAGCAGCTTATAACAGATTCATACACGCGTCCCGGTCTCTTTCACATTGTCTGAATATGGTAATAATCCGGTGAGGATGGCAAAGCAAAGTTGAAGAGGGTGGGAGACAGCAAAAGAGAGTAACGTGGCAACTAAGATACATTTCTGCTTTGCAATTTGCTAAAGACCTAGAGGGAAGAGAGCAAGGGCCTAGAGAAGAACTTTGGATTCAGCAACAAAGACAGGCTAGTTTGGTGTATAAAACCTTGGATGGTGATGTGGAGCACTTCCTAGAAGAACTCAGAATGCAATGTGCTAGACTAGGTTGCAGCACCAGCAAAGAGACCCACATTCCGTGCCAATAGAATCATTCCTGAATGTAATGGAGCAGGGTGATATCCAGAAGAAACCAATGTATCTTTGTTGAAGTAAGAGCGGCCATAGCATTATCATTCAAGTGAAGGGATTTAGTTACACTTTATATTCACTGTAACTAATTACAGTTGTGCTCCAGTATCTTTATGGGATTGGTTCTAAGATCACTTGTGGAGACCAAAAATCTGTGTCATCCATAGGGGCTCGACTCCTTTCTATAAAATAGAGTGACATTTGCTTGTAGCTCAAGTACAACCCCCTGTTTATCTTCCTTTCTAGATTGCATACACCTAATAGAACGTGAGTTCTCTGTGGATACCAATAATCTGTGCTATCCAAAGGCTCAAATCCCTTATAAAAGATTGAGTAATATAATAATATGCGTGTAATTTGTCTGTAACCTATTTACCAGCCCCTGAATACCTTAAATCTTCTCTAGATTACTTATACCCAATATAATGTGAGTTCTATGCAAATCTAAATCTAAATAGTTGTTATGCTGTTTTCCTAAGGAAAGCATAAGGAACAAAATATCTGTATATGCTCATTTAAAAAATCCTTTATTTCTCAAATATTTTTGCTTCAAACTTATGGATGTAGAACCAAAGGATAAGAATAACCGGCCTTACCAGACATTGAAACCAATAAGAAATCAGCAGACTGAAACTTTGCCTTAAAGCAAAAAAAAAAAAAAAAGCAAATTTAAGCCCTTAGCAAGGCTTATAAAATCAGAACAAGTTTTCTAATTCATCTATTTCCTCATCCCAAAACCTCTGTCTTCCTTCTAGAGGCAATCATTTTCTTATCCTTCTTTTATAATTTGTTTTAGGTAGGATTTAGAGTATCAGCTTGTCCCTTCTCTGGGCTTGGACTATAGAAAAAGTAAGCTTGGATGCAAAATTGCCTCTAAGTTTACTTCCAGTATGTTAGGAAAGTCAAACATACTGGGGAGGAAAGGAAGAAACTAGGCATTCCTAAAGAAAATTTTAAAAACTTCAGTGAGAGGCTGGGGAGGTGGCATAGTGGTAGAGTGCTTGCTTAGCATGCATGAAGCCCTGGATTTCAATTCCTCAGTACCACATACACAGAAAAAGCCAGAAGTGGTACTGTGGCTCAAATGGTAGATAGAGTGCCTAGCCTTGAGCAAAAAAGAAGCTCAGAGTCAGGGACCAGGCCCTAAGTTCAAGCCCCAGGACTGGCAAAAAAACAATTCAGCGAAGTTATGGATTGTGAGCCTGTGTTGTCTTCACAGCCAGTTGGAATTTTAGAAGCTTTCCTTTCGTGTCATTAAAAAAAAAAAACAGCAACATGAAAATATACACCAGCCCACAAGACCAGTGCTAGGAGAAATTATTGTGTCTGATTGAAATCACAGAGAAGGTTTAATGAAGTCTGTATTCCTATGAGATATTTGCTTCTCTGGTCTAAAACTTGTTTATTCAGCTTTTAAGAGGCTTTGAGACTTGGAGTCAGAATCTCTCTTAGCTCAAGAAGAAATCAGTATTGAATGCAGCACTTGGTTACCCAAATAAAATCCTCTTCCATTAATGGGCTTGGAGCTTCTAATTTGAAATGAATCAAGGACACATTTGAATTAGAATCACCATCTAATGCCACAAAGTAAGAGAAGTCAAAACATATTGATTGTGAAATTCTAGGTAAGTTATATCCTGGAAATAAAAGAAACTATATACACTCAGTGGGGTAACACATGTCTATAATCATGCTGTAGTCAGAAGACAGAAGCAGGAAGATCTCAAGTTCAAGCCTAGCCTAGGCTAGATCATAAACCATCTCAAATGTCTGCAGTGAGCAAACATTTGGACATGGTGCTAGGATGACCAAAATTTGGGAAGTTTCCCACTAAAATATAATAAAGGAGTCCTTATAAAAAGTCACTGGATAAAAGGGGGCTATGCCTCTTGAGTGGTAATCTTATTCACAGCTATGCTCAACAGAGGACACTTTTGTACCCTGGGGACACTCCATGGTGGTGGCACCTGGACATGCATTACTTGCCACGACTGTTTTTGGCAGCCCGTGAGTTTGGCACTATGCTTACTATTATCTAATGGAAGAACTCAGGGGCGTCGCTAAATATACCAGACAGCTTCCATATGAAGGAGTTGTCCAGCCCAGAGTGTCAATAATGAACAATGCTGTTTCCTAACCAAATTGACCATAGATAAGCTGGCCTGCCCTCCTCCTTAGAACTAAAGGCATGGCCTCTCTCCGATCATGTTTATAACTTCTATTAACAGTGGCAATTCTTGTTAGCGGATTCATCCATTGGCTGCACTTTCCTGCTTGCTTTAGGCAAACAATTGGCTTATAAAGTTGCTTCCATCTTAATGTTAGATTCAGAGGGTGTCCCAGTGGTAACCTGCAGACTTGTTCCATTGCCGCTGACAGCAACTGACCAGCTCAATTACTTATTCTTATACCTTTTATAACTTGGTTTATTATTTAATTCAACAAATCAGTTTATGAGTGAATGTGTCATGATCAGAATCCTCCCTTCACCTCTTCCATCATTCTTCTGCTCCATGGGAAACCACCTATCCCCTCAAAGTTCCCTGGTTCAATTTTCACATACGAACGTTGGGTATTAGGACTGTATCCAGCCATTTTTAACTATGTTAGAGTTGATCTGATCAATGGAATGCAAACTTTTAAGTTTTAGTTCTTCAGGTTGTTTCATTTGGGGAGCAGGGAAGGGCTGAGGCTTGAACTCAGGGCCTGGGTGCTGTCCCTAAGCTTTTTTGGCTCAAGACTAGCACTGTATCACTTTGAGCTACAGCTCCATTTCCAATTTTTACGTGGCTAATTGGAGATTAGACTTTCACAACCTTTCCTGCCCAGGCTGGTTTTGAACTGTGAGCCTCAGGTCCCAGCCTCCTGAGTAACTAGGATTATAGGCATGAGCCACCAGTGCCTGGCAGTAACTGATTTTTTTAAAATATCATTTCATACAGTGGTTCTTCTTATTTCTACACCATTTAGAATTCCTACTAGAAGTAGATTACATGTTTTCTCTTTTAGAAATTTGAGTCGAGGTCATTCCAAAACTGGGCTGTTTACATATAAATTCAAATTTCTAGCTTCTCTTGGAGGGAAAGAAGAAGATCTTGCTTTGCTCTGCGTGTCAGTTAGTGAAGGTTTAGCAACAAATGCCAACATGGCAGTTTTACCCAGTCCCAGCAAACTGTGTTGCTTCCTGAAAAAAATGAAGAATTAGTTGGCATTTCATCTTTGTGCTAGTCTTTTTCTTACTGCAAAGGTAAGATGAAGTGGACACATGTCCTTACAGAAAGTAGGAAAATGAAAAAAGATGGAAAGCTACACGTCCCCACAGACAATGAGGAACACCTTCCTGCCCTCATGTGTCTCACCCAATTGGTCCAACCTACCTGTAAGTATTTGAGTTGGCCATCCTCCATTTCACATATTGTTTAGTATGTGCAAAGAGACAAAACAAATAGGAAGTTGACAGGTAGGCAGTCAAATTCAGAGAGTCCCAGGGCAGGTGCAAGGGTGTGGGAGTTTATGGTAAGAGATTGGATCATGCAATGACAGCAGCTGAGAAGTCGCAAGATCGGCCATCTTCAAACCTGTGTCATAGTTCCAGTCTGTGTCCAAAGGCTTAAGAACTGGGGAAGGTCTGAGTCTCACACTGGTAAGCAGACTATTGACAGCTGGAAAAGATGTTTTGGCTCTAGCAGTCAAGAAGAAAGCAGGAGGAATCTCCTTTCCTCTTATTTTGCTGTTTTGTTGTTGTTGTTGTTGTTGATCTCTGATAGGTTCATCAAAATCTTTGGGGAGGGCCTACTGCTTTTTTTTTTTCAGTCTGATGATTCAAAATGCTAATGCCTTGTAGAAACCTCTTTAGAAATACACCTAGAAAAGCTGGGTGCGAGTGGCTCACACCTGTAATCCTACTTAGGCAACCGAGATCTGAGGATAATGGTTCAAAGTCAGCCCAGGTGGGGAAGTTTTTAAGAAACTTACCTCCAATTAACCAAAGTAGGAAGTAGCGTTGTGGCTTAAGTGGTAGAGCCTTAAGGTACTTAAGGTAGCCTTGATTAAGCACAAATGCTCAAGGACAGTGGCAAGGCCCTGAGTTCAAGCCCCAGGAGCAACACAATAAATAAATATACCTAGAAACAATGTCAGAACAGTTACCTAGAACATCTCATGACCCAGTCAGCTTGACACACAAAATTATCACAATGCTGCTGTGGGGAAAAGAAAGCACAAATCAGTAAATAAATTAATGCAGAAGGAACATGTATTTACTCTATTTTTGTTTTGTCAGTTGTGAGGCTTGAACTGGGGGCCTGGGCCCTGTCCCTGAGCTTTTTCACTCAGGGTTAGCACTTTATCACTTTGAGCCACAGAGCCACTTCCAGTTTTCAGGTGGTTAATTGGAGTTAAGAGTCTTATGGGCTTTCCTGCCTGGGCTGGCTTAAAACCATGATCCTTATATCTCAGCCTCCTGAGTAGTGAGGATTATAGGTATGAGCCACTGGTGCTCAGCTTCCATATTTACTTTTCATAGAGTAAAATAGTATGGTGGCAAGGATATTAAACTCATTTGAAAATATACAATACAGATCTTAGAACCTGGAGTCTGTCTTACTGGGCTAATGTGAGTCCACTCGTATGTGTGTGCATGTGTGTACATATACATACATGTGTATACTATTTGGGAACTGCTAGAAATTTACATGAAAATGAGACATGCAGCACAAGCATCGCTCTTGATTTTAATGCTTAAAACTTATTCTGAACTCTAGTCACACACCGTGAGATCACAGGAGGATCCTTCGGGGAGGAACACAAAGGCTCAATGCCGCTCTGCCTCTGAGCATGTAAAATAATATATATTGATATGAACTCCAAGAAAGGGAAACAAGAGCTTTTTTTCTTTTAGTCTTATTGGTTTGTTGATCTGTCTTAGGGGTGTGGGAAAAAGGGGGCACAGAAATGGAGAGACAAAGGGTGAACAAATACAGCAGTTGTGCTCACTAGATACTATGTTGAAGGTGAACTATAGGATTTGTGGGTATAGATGGATGGGAAAAATTAGGAGAGAGAGACAAGGAAGGGGTGGCATTACCCATAAAAAATGTACTCATTACCTAACTTATGAAACAGAACCCCTCTGTACATCACTGTTATAATAACAATTTAAAAAAAATTATTCTGGAGGGCTGGCATATAGCTCAATGATGGAGTACTTAGCATGTTCAAGGCCCTGGTCTCAATCCTCTACACACACACACACACACACACACACACACACACACACACACACACACATTTCAAGTTCCTTTGCTCCTCCTTTTTTGTGCTCACTATGTGCATCGGGAGAATTGTGATGCCTTACTGAGCTGTTGTAAGCTTAGATAGAAACACTTGCCTGTGCTATCATGAGTCTAATGCCTTTTTGCTCTTACACTAGGGGATGTGTGAAATAGATGATAACGGGTCCTAATTCCCTAATGAATGTTTATTTAACATTCTACCTTGAGGGGCTACACTGAGGATCTCAAGGGTCAAAGCTCTAATCAAGGTCGCGGTAGAATCATTTTAAATGCAGCCAATAATCACCAGGACAACAGCCATCCACGGTAAGTTAAAAGCTCTTTGGCAGGTTTATAGTTGACCTTCAGCTATTAACCTCAAAGAAAGGTAATGAAACTTGTGCTCAAGAGAGATGATATTATCTACTTCAGGATAAATCTAGTTAATGAATAAGTAATAAGCAAAATTTTTAAAGGAAAATGAAACTCCTGGGGAGTCTTAGGAAAAAAAATTAAACATCTCAATTCAGGGATGTGTTTATCATAAAACCATGAAAATGATAATCAGCTCACAATTTCTGAACCAGGATGTCCTAAATAATTCACTAGGAAGAAAAGAAGCACCTACCATAGAAATCTTCAATGACCGATGTGGATTGAAAATTGATTTCTGGAATCTTCTTTGTACTAGGATCATTAAAGCATCCTTGTCACAGTATTAAACTGGAATGAACACACTCAGAAGGAGGGGCGGAAGAGCATATTTACGCCTTGTTTAAGCTTGAAGGTTTCTCATCCCCACTCCCAACCCCCAGGTAGGAAATATGGAACACCTCTAGATCCAAGACCCAGTCAACACCTGGCCTTCACATCTCCTTTTTAAACAAATTTACTCTGCTTCTTTTCAGGATCTAAAGCCTTAGAGGTTAAGGGCCGAGCTTCAACCTCTAATCAACACCAACAGCTTGTGGTGGCTTTAATAAGGATATAGTCACTTATCTACAGTTAAGGTATACAATAAGTGTCCATAACTTACTTTGGCCCCCATTTCTGCATTTATCAAAGGGGATTACTCATCATAGGCTTAAATAAGATGAGGTGAAATCTTCCACGCCCTTAGTTCTACACTGCTGTGGAATAGACAGGTCAGAAATGGTAGGTATGGTGAGGTTCCTGTCAGCTTCTCTCTGTCCTCTGGCACTGACCTGTCTCTGGCTTTCCTGTATGCTAGCTCTTCCTCCAGGGACAAGGGACCAGTCTTGTCATCTTTGTTATAACCACAGTAGGGTTAAGGCTTAGGGGACCGTAAATAGGAGATGATGAGAGGCAAAGACAGGGATGGGGTGAAATGAGGAGAGAGGATTGGGAGTGAAGGAAAGAGGAGGTATGTGGAAGATAAGAACAGTAACACATCCATAGATGGCTGCCTGGAGGAAGTGGAACAAGGAAGGACCAATGGTGTGGGAGGGCTTCGGAAGCAGACCTGAGGTGTGTGTGCCTGGGATGGTCCCCTCCAGCCCTGCTGCCACCTGCCCCTGAGTGTCCCTGGAACTCACCAATGGCATCTCAGCTAGAATAAAGCTGCTCTGTGGAACCCTGTCTCAGTACGGTCATCAGAGAATGCACAATAGGTGATCTGTGTGGCAGAATGGATAATAGACTCTCTGATGAGATTGCCACTTCACACCCTTGCTTTTATTGTGTATGTGTGTGTGTGTGTTTGAATGTGCATGCATGCGCTCATGCACACACACACACACACACACACACACCATTCTGATGGAATCTCAGAATGGATTAGAAGTAGGACCATTGGAATTTTATTATTAGAAGATGGGGGGAAGGGAGGCTCATCAATTCTGATGTGCGGACTTCCCCCAACCCCAACACCCTATAGCCAGCCTCAGCCTCATGGAAATAATCCTCGCTGGGAAGCTTGCTTATGATTCTGGATCTTTCTTCACCTCCAGTCTGTAACTGCTGTGCCTGTTATCTCTAAAGAATAGATTTGGGGGATTACTTGTCTATTTTCAGCCATCTTGTTAGAATTCAATTATCCTCTTCCAGGGGTGTCTCTGCTTGAGATTTCCATTACTAAATGTCTAAGGCAGCTGGAGAGGTCTTGTGAAGGAAGGGCTGAGGTTGGGGATGGTTGAGAACAACAGATATCACACCTAGATTCTCTTTCCTAGAGTTTTGTGGCTATAATATAACAGACTACTTGAGACTGGATGACTTCTGAAAAGAGGCTTATGTAGGTCCTGGTTCTGGGGGCAGAAAAGTCCATATGGCTGTAGCTGGTAAGGGCCTCAAGCTCCATTGTAACATGACAGGTGGCTCCCTATGAGAAGAGTATTTGGAAGGATGAGCAGGTATCTGCAGAAGAGAAAGGGCGCATCAAAATGCCCTGTGTTCTAGCAATCAGTTCCCATGGTAACAAGTTCATTCCCTCTACAACTAGTCTCCCAAGAAAGACCAATGTCTACTTCAACCATACCTCATTAGTAACCAAATTCAATATGACTCTGATGTAGAGCTCAAGACTGATCTTACAGACTGCCTCCACAGTGGGTTATACCTAAAGACTTAGGAAGGGGCCTTGTTCTAAAATTCTCCCAGTTTTGCCTCTGCCTTGTGAAGTATCATGAATGTAGGTTAGACTCCTCAATGCAAATACCTAGAGATTGTTGTACAACAGAATGCCTTTGACAATATCAGTGCATGCTTACAAATAGTTAAGATGAAGTCAAGTGCCAATGGCTCACATCTGTAATCCTTAGCTACTCAGGAGGCTTGAGATTAGAGGATCATGGTTTGAAGCCAGCCCAGGCAAGAAAGCCAGTGAGACTCATATCTCCAATTAACTACCAAAAAACCACCAATGGTGCTGTGGCTTAAGTGGTGGAGCACTAGCCTTGAGGAAAAGAGCTCAGGGACAGTGCACAGGACCTGAGTTCAAGCCTCAGGACTAGCATGTATGCACGGACACACACACACACACACACACACACACACACACACACACACATATACACACACACAGTTAAAATGAGATGTATGTGCTAGTAACATGTCTGTACTTGAGTTCAAGACCAGCATTGTTTACATAATTAATACCTTGTCTCAGAAAAGTCTAAGAAAACAAATTGTTTAGATGTTATATTTTATGGTATGGGTATTGTGCCATGATTGTTTAATGTTTTCATATTATTCGGTGGGGGGGGGAGGGGATCTCCTAGATGGCTTTGAAAGTTTGTAGGTTTCAGGCTCAAAATCCTAGCAAAGGTTATAGCAGATCCCTTTCAACTTTGAACACTATAATTCACCTGGATAGATCAGAGAGAAACAGTGGAGTTATTTGCAGTGGAAAGGAGACCTAACCTACAGGCCCTGTGCGCTACAAACCTGCCCTGTGGCTGTCAGCCTCTGCTTTTCATCAGCAATAAAATTTACCCAGAGACATTTTTATCATGTCCTGCTGGAACAGATCAAATATATATATACATATATCAGGTGGATTTATTTTCATACATTTTCAATGAGTTGACAATCTCTTCTTCTCAACTGAAATATGGCTTGGGTGATTTCCTCTCATTTGCAACACAGCCCACTTGGAGCCTCAGAATGGTAAATGGTCGATCCACAGGTTGGTAAATAAGCAAACAGCCATCAGCTGTGCCATGTTTGCTGTCATTAACATGAATCAGGTTTATGTGATGCATCGTATATCTTAGAGCAGAGAGAGAGAGAGAGAAAGAGAGAGAGAGAGAGAGGGAGGGAGGGAGGGAGGAAGGGAGAGAGGGAGGGAAGGGGAGAGGAGCTTGTCTGGAATGCAGAAACTAGAATCCATCTGGAGTAGACCCAGCTTCTGTAGATAAGTATTTTGGCTGTTAGCTTGTGGATCCAGAAACGGGTCTCCCTTACTTTCATTTAAATGTTATGATATAGATATTTAGTCCCCGTGGGTGGCAGAGGTGGAGAAGAAGGAGGAAGTTAGTTTTGCTGTCATCTATGGTCACAGCTAAGATCCTCTCGGAGTAGCTGTTCTACAAATGTCCACGGTAGGTTTTGTGGACTGTAGATGGGACAGTTCTCAACGAATTTGTACATTTCGAAAGGAACATCTAACTGTGACATCTTCACCATTGAACATGTGGTTATTTCCTTATTCATCAGACTGCTATCAAGCCCCCAAAGTACCCTGACTATGGTTCTCGGATACTTTTGCTCCAAAACTTAAAAGTTTTGCTCCAGATAAGGGGCTGCCTCGTACACAGAGACTAGATTCTAAAGCCAGCATAAAAAGAAAGAAGCAGCTCGCTCAGCTTTCTTTTTGAGGTCCCCAAGGAAGATTTGGGACCTGTCCCAGAGCAAGATGTCTTTCCCAGAAAACCCAGGACTGTGAATTATTGCAGATCGCCATTCTTAGGTTGAGCACCACTTTAGAGTGAACTTGGTTCTGGTTTTTCCATTTGTGTAGGAAGAGGAAAATGAAATTGAATTAGGTGACTGAGAGTGTTATGCCTTCTCTCGTCTAAACCATGTGCTCACTTCAGTAGTGAAGGCGAATGAGGGGTCATTTCAGTAAACTGTGGGACTGTGCTTAAAGCACTGTGTTTAAGCATATATGTTTACATTATGACATACACTGACATCAAATCTGGCAGATTAATCTCAATTTGGGGCTTGTTTTCATTGAATGGCACAAAAATATGCTTCTGTATCTAAATTTAAAATAATTACTGATGTTTCTCATTTGTCAGCAGCTAGTTGTATTTCTAAGAGTTAAATTTACCTTTCTATTTTATTCCATATAGATAAATATACTTCATTGTCATAAGAGAAGTCATTTAAGATATAGGAGTTTGGAACACAATTGGAATATGAACTAAAGGATGGTGATATTTAAATAGGTAGATACTGAGAGGAAGATACTGCCAGCAGAAGAAAAGCTCAGAAAACATTTGCAGATGACCAGGCATGTCAAATAAGACCTCAGAGCCAATCCTTTGGAAATGGTAGAAAATATTTGGAGCCAATCATCTCAAGACTATACTTTGGTTTTAGATTGTTTCGAAATAAATGTAGGAGTCAGAATAAGCTTTTCAGTTGAGAGTAACTGATTAAAAGTAATAACATCCAATGTTGAAAGTATTACCACTGGAAAGTCAGATTTGGAGAGGAACAGTGTGGGCAAGGGTGCAATCTGAAGCAGTAAAAACGAAGGAGGGAAGGGCAAGGAGGGGGAAGGGTGACTGTGCAGACTGAATTTACGATTTGAGCAGCTGGCTTTGGGAAGGGACAGGGCCACAGTGAAGAATGACAGATGATTTAGTCCCCTGCGTTTTTATGTCCGCAACAAGATGGTTATGTCCTTGGATAACAGACTCTTGGTCTTTTTTGCTTTCTCACCTACAGGGTCAACAGGGTTCTCTAATCAAAGTAGATGCAGAAGAAACACTGAAGTAGAACCTTATCATGCCCCCTTCCCATTTCAGTTCCCTGCACCCAGAAATCCTGCTGACGAGATGAAATAATCAGAACTTTCTTCTTGCAGGGTCGTATATCTTGGCTATGTCTCTCAGATTAAGACAAAGAAATGGAGCAGGACATTGGCAGAGGACTAGAAAATTGGTTTTCAGTAGGAGTGACAGCTAGGAGAACCTCTATGCTTTCTGTGTTTTGTTTGATCATTGCTGTTTTGGGGTTTTTTTTAGTGATTTGAAAGAACGAATAGCTTGGAAACCATGTAGCAATCTAACATCTCCTCTATCATAAGACTCCACTGATGTGCCTAGATTTTCAACATTGCTTATGGAGTTCCAGGGTCAGAGGATCACCGCACTAACATCCTTGGGTTATTCTAATTGCTGAAAAGTTTCAGAACTATTAGCTCTCTCCCATGTATTTGCTGTGCTACTCTGCATTACCTTTTTACACAAATATACCAGTCTGCCCTCTACCATCTTTCTTATGGCTAGAGCCCTTTGAACAGCTCAGGCAAATAGGGAGAAAATAATTGGAAGTTACTTTGCTAATAAAGGTCATTGCTATGCAATCAAAACCAAGCCAGGTGGAGAGAGGGAATGCTAGAAAGAAAGAAAGAAAGAAAGAAAGAAAGAAAGAAAGAAAGAAAGAAAGAAAGAAAGAAAGAAAGAAAGAAAGAAAGAAAGAAAGAAAGAAAGAAAGAAAGAAAGAAAGAAAGAAAGAAAAAAGAAAGAAAAAAGAAAAGGAAGGAAGGAAAGAAGGAAGGAAGGAAGAGAAAGAAAGAGAGAGAGAGAAAGAAAGAGAGAAAGATGGATAGAGGGAGGGAGAGAGGAAGGGAGGAAGGAAGGAAGAAAGAAAGGGAGGGAGGGAGGGAGGGAGGGAGGGAAGAGAAGGAACTGTTCTGTTTTGAGTAGACTGTACTTTGGTACTTTTAGATTTAGATGTTACTAATTAAATGAGCTTTTTATGATTTAACAGTCCACATTTTGCTTATCATTGGATTTGTTTGGGAGTAGAATAGGGAACAGAATACTGAAAATAACAGAGATACGTGAAGAATCACAAAAAAACAAACAAACACATTTTATAGCTCTTCCTTAATTCAGGAAAAAGCATTTTTCCTGGAGCTATACCATTATCCTTTAGCATACAATAAGGAAAAAAGGAGGAAAGAGTGGAAAACTTTAGACAAATCTAAGTTCTATTATCAGACATTAGAATTAAAAGTATCACATAGCCGGGTGCTGGTGGCTCATGCCTGTAATCCTCGCTATTCAGGAGGCTGAGATTTGAGGATCACAGTTCAAAGACAGCCTGGGCAGGAAAGTCCATGAGACTGTTATCTACAATAAACCACCACAAAACAGAAAGTGGAGCTGTGTGTCAAAATGAGAAAACCACCTTTATCTACATCGTAGCCAACAGTCAGCCTCCTTTAAACCTTTCCTTTCCTTTCCTTTTTTTTTTTTTTTTGGACTCTCATATTCTTAGTTCTTCCAAACAACCAGCCCTGGGGGACACAAACATGCCATGCCATGCCATTCAGAGTCCATACTTTATTGATTGTCAGTTTCTAGAACCCCCACACCAACATCAGCCTTCTCTGATACAGACTTAGTAGTCTACATCTGGACTGCCAAGTGTAGATGCTTCCCATTTTAAGCTTTAGTTTCAATATTAGTCTCTAATTTCAAAGTAAGTGTGTGTGTGTGTGTGTGTGTTTGTGTGTGTGTGTGTATGTGTGCCAGAACTAGGGCTTGAACTCAGGCCTAAGTGCTATCTCTTAGCTTTTTCACTCAAGGCTCACACTCTATCACTTGAGCCATAGCTCCACTTCTGGAATTTTGCTGGCTCATTAGAGATAAAGACTCTCACAGCCTTGCCTACCCAGGCTGACTTCGAACAGCGATCCTCATATCTCAGCTTCCAGAGTAGCTAGGATTACAACCGTGAATCGTGGGCACCTGCTTACACTCTTAAAAACTTTGAGCCTGCGTTGTGTGATGAGCACATGATTAATTTCAGTTTTCTGTTCTAGATACACATTATACGTTTGCGCAACTTAATTCTTTTAACTTGTCAGAGACCATAGATATATTCTAATATCAAATGGCCCGGATTCCTGGTGTATGGTTTATTACTCTCAAAACCCTTCTCGAAAGAGTTGGGCAGGTAGCGTAGCGGTAGAAGGCCACACATACTCACATTCCTTTCTAGATGCAAGCTCCAAGTCTCTAAGCAGGCAGTAAGTAATACTCTAGGCCAGGCTACAATAAAATAATGGAAACTACTTGCTGTCACCATTGGTGTTTTAGAAAAGACAACAAAGGGATGTTGAAACTCAGCACTGAAAAGAGCACCTAAGCATTCTCTGTTTGTGGGGGATAAAAAAATGCAGCTGTGCATGAAGCATTTGAATGTTGCCATTCAGACTGTTTTAGAGATAGAAATAAAATTCACCCTCAGAACACTTAGTGCCTGTGTTTAGTACCTGGTACAATCGGCTTGCAAGCTGACTGCTCTAGGTCTGCTTACAGATGTGATGTTGTATGGAAGAAAACAGCACGTTCAGGAGCTCTTTCAAAAGAATTTACTTTTCCCCAAGGATCTATATTTTTCAGGGCTCCCAAACTTACCCCTAAGGTACTATAAAAGATTAAGCTTGCCTCGTTCATAGGAAGTAGATTTTTTTATCCCTGATTTATTTCAAATTGGTAGAATAAAGCATTCCGATTGGACCCGTGAGTATAAGGAAAACAAAGAAGAGAGAAATCATGACACAGGAAATATTTTCCCCCGGAAAATGTTTTTATTTTTTTTCCTCCTCCCATTAAGATGCATTTCAACAATATGCAAATGTGGTAGCGCCATTGTATGGTAATTATATTGCCTTACTGTTTCCACAAAGCTCTGCTCTTGCCAGACTTCAATATTTGAGTCACATAATGGTCACTTTGGAAGGGGTGAGCACCATTACATCTGGAGAAGGAAGACCTAGGAAAATCGAATTCAGAAAATGCAAAGAGGATGCATTTTCCATTGCTAATTTGTTGGCAGGAGAGAAAAATAGAATATTATCCACGAGGGGTGGGAGAGGAAGTGAGGAATGGATAAAATACAATGAATTAATTAGAAACATTCTAAAATAGAAGTCCCTCAAAATCTGAACCTATACCTACAACCCTTAGACTGGAGGGGATCTCAGATAAGCTGGGACCCATTAAATGTATGCAGCAGACAAAAGCTCTGCACCAAGTTAATAGATGCCTCTTTTAGAAAATGTTCTTTCAAAGATGGGTGCTGGTGGCTCACACCTGTCATTCTCAGGAAGCTGAGATCTGAAAATCATGGTTCAAAGCCAGCCCAGGCAGAGCAGAAAATGAGACCCTTATCTCCAATTAACCAGCAAAAAGCCAGGAGGGGAGCTATGGCTCAAGTGGAGCTGTGGTACCAGCCTTGTGGATAAAAGCTAAGGCACAGTATGAGGCTTTGAGTTCAAGCCCCAGTACTGAAGCAATCAAAACAATATTTTTAAATAGAATCTTTAAAAAATTATCTTTACAATGGACATGCCATTTAACCAAGCAATTTATGAATACAGTGCATCTTAATCGGTGTCACCTCTCAACATTCTCACCCCCCTCTACCCATCCCTTCCCTTATTTTTCTTAATTTGGGGGTATATACAATGAAATCTAGACTGCAGTTTCCCTCACTTTATTCTTTGGTCAAGTACATTTGCAAAGTACACTCGATTATACAAAGCCCAGGTTTCATTTTTATAGGACCTTTCCTATATTTGCTTTCAAAGATTCACAGAAAAACCTGGCATTCCCAAACTGCCTGAAAATGGAACCCTGGTTCTATGGCAAGTCTTTGCAGAGTTGAGTCTTCTAAGATACTCCCCGGGGACTTGAGCTGTACCAATCTCTAATATCATAGCCGTAATAAGACCGCAGCCCGGGAAATTAAAGAGACTCCTCTGAGGTCAGCTAGCTAGCTCGAGGTGGAACTAGAAATAAAAGTCCAGGTCCACTGATGGTTGATTCTTCCCTCTGCTCTCCCTTGCGCTCTCATATCAGTTCACTTGACTCTTTTATAGAGTCCATTGTTTAGAAGATTCTGGAATTTTCCTCTAGGGTCCAATAGAGCCTACTTTAAGATTTCCATAGGCTACCTGAGTTTGATGATTTAAAACACACCTCTCGTCTTCCAGGTACAGAGGGTCCTCATTTTAAATGGTTCAGTTTTAACTCTCTCTCTCTCTTTTTTTTTTTTTTTTTGGTCTTAAAGAATGGAGCACTCAACAGATGACATAGTTTGAATTTTGAAATCTGAGCATTTCCCAACCTGGCTGTATGTACTACATACTCTATGGAGAAAATGGGCAAGGATGGAGAGCGCTGAACTTCAGTCAGCCACGTACTCAAAGGAAGCTACCAGCAATCTCCGTGTATTGTGTTATCAACAAGATGCTTTGGTAAGTTTGGTAGTTAGGGCTTAATTTTTGTTTGGTTATTGTTTTGTGGTACTTGTGTTTGAACTTAGCGCTTTGTGCTTGCAAGGCAGATGCTCTACCACTGAGCCATGCCTCTAGTCCTTCTGAGCAGTGGTTATTTTGAGATAAGAGTCTCATTTTACGTGAGGCTCAATGGCTGGGCAGCAATCCTCCTATTGTATGCTTCCTCCCATGGGGTGGGGGCACAGCAGGTGTGCACCATGAGGCCCAGTTCCTTCTGTTGAGATGGAGCCTTGCAAAATTTGGCTGGCTGACGTGGAACCATAGTCGTGTCAGTCAAAGCCTCTTGTGTAACTGGGATGACAGGCAGAGTTTTACCCAACCTAGTCTTTCATTGGAAAGAAGCTAGAGCTAAGCAACAAAGCAACTCTTCCTTCCAACCCTTCCCACCTTCTTCCCACTTCCTGCCTGCCCAAGGCAGGCCTTCTTCCCCTTACACCCTTCTCTCCTTTGGTTGCCACATCATCTGTGTTCATTGACTCTTTCTTTCCCCTTATAAAGGTGCTTGAGACTAGGTTAATTCCCACTATGAGATACTTACTTTAATCACATCTGCAAAATCTCTCTTTATCTGTAAAACACACACATACGTGTGTGTGTGTGTGTGTGTGTGTGTGTGTGTGTGTGTGTGTGTGTACACACACATGCACAAGGGCCAGCTGAAGATTTTGAGGTTGGAGCCACTGTTCTTAGGCAAAGCCATTCTCAGGTAACAAGAATGTGAATAGTGAAGGCCCAACGGGTTTTCTCAGGTCAGAGATTCTCAAGGAGCTATGGTCCTAGAAGAGAGATCAGTACATCTAGGAAGTGGGTAGAATTCTGATCACCTTGAGCCTGGTGTATGAGGCACACTAGGGGAATGTGCCTGATAATCCATGTGTTCGTAGACTTCAGGACCCAGCTCCTGTGGGGCGCAAACATGAGAAGAAGCCGTTTAGGAAGGTGGAGGAGCAAGGACAGATCCTCTTCTGTGCGTTCAGCAACAGCGGGGCCTCTACTTATTCATTGTCAACGAGAAATGTCACTAAGAGGCCTCTATGTCCTTTGAAGGTGAAATTATCATTTTTTCATATCACTCTGCATGTCCCTTGTTTATTCCCTTTCTTGTTCCAAAGAGGATTCAAAACATGACTTGTGAAAGTCAGCATGTCACCTACACGGGTGTTGTGTTATTCCTGCTTTTCTGGCTCCTGCACAGCTTTTACAGGAGTGACAGGATTTGGGAAGAGAGGGGAATGTGAGGCTGAGCCCTACTCTTCGCCTCCCTCCCACCCTCCCTTCCCTTCCCCACTCTGCCCCTTCCCATTCCCTCTTTGTGTCAGAGCAGCCCTGCACATAACGAGTTAGGAATCAACAAGAATTGGCAAAGGTGGTATGAAGCAGAGAACTGCTGAGGTACAACATTATAAAATGTTACAACCAGAAGAGGTCTCCCAGAGCCTGGTTCCAAGACCCTCATTTTACCAAGGACTCAGAGGTTCAAGGAGGTCACCTCCAAGGTCACACAGTAAATGTATGAAAGTCAGGGACTCGTGGCCCAGATTCCAGGCTGTATGCTAGTCAGGTAGGCTCCAGCATGCCAAAATAGAGCTGTTTTTGAGCTGTTTTTAAGCTCAGATCAAGAAAGCAGATAGAAAGCAGGCAAATCTACCTGGCTCTCCTTTTATTGTGGGTTTCGCAGAGTGGAGAGAATTAGTTAGCAAGATGAGATGGTGAGTTCCTTACTCTAATGCCAGGGCCCAATGAAACAAGTTTGCAAGCTAGATCCAGGGAGAACCGCCATGAGAAAACTCTGTAGCCCCATAAGAAGGAAAGTCTTTTGAACGCTAAGGGAAGAATTTTGGAAAATAATGATCAGCCGTGCTGAGTGAGGTTTCCATGTCCAGGTGATGGAGGAGGGGTGGGTGTGGAGTGTGGCAAAGCTGCACATGCAAAGGGAAAGCCACGTGGAAGGACTGGAAACACAATGTGAACGTTCTCAGACCCGCGTCTAAAGCCAGCCCAAGGAACTCCTGGGATTTACCCACAGAGATGGAGATACACTAGAAAACGTTTCGCAGTGGCAAAGAGAACCAACCACTCTGACTACACAGAGGAAGTGCAGAGATTGTGTTTTCTTCAACCCAAAGGATGGAAATGAGGATGGTTTGAACAGCAAAGTGTAGAGAGAGGTAGGTGAGGGCAGGGCACGTGGAGTATGGAGACCGCACGAGGAAGGAGGGGAAAAAAGGGAGAAGACCGTCACTATGTTCTGACACACCCAATCGTATGCACTCAACAACGTACATACTTCTTGTTGTTTGACTTAAAGAAAACATTCACTTTAGTCTTAGTGGGAGGGAAATGTATTTTGGAATGGAAAATTTAAATCATCGGCACCATAGATGAAGACTAGGTAGAAGAGGCCACGCACCCAGTAACATCAGCTTTCATAGACAAGCAGGTGGATCATTTTTCTATTTGGGAAAATTCAGTTGAACATTTCTAAATGCCTTTCTTTTCTCATATGCTTTCATTTCCCTAATTAAGTAGAAAGGGAGACAGAAACAGAGGAGAGGGGAAAGTGGGAGAGATGAAAGGGATAGAGAGGTCTAAGAAGAAGAGGGAAGAAGGAAGGGGAGAGGAGATGAAGAGGAGAGAGGAGAAGAGAGGAAAGGAGAAAAGAGAGGACAGGAGAGGAGAGAGGGAATGTGAAGGGAGAGGAGAGAGAAGGGAAAGGAGAGGAAAGAAGAGAAGAGAGGGAAGGGGAGAGAGGAGAAAGAAAGGAGGGTGGGGAGAGACAAGAAGAGAGGAGAGGAGAAAGAGGGGAAGGAGAGAAGAAGAAAAGAGAGAAAAGAGGAGAGGAGAGGAGAAGAGAGGGAATATGAAAGGAGGGGAGGGAGTAGGGGAGAGAAAGGAGGAGATGGGAAAGCAGGGGATGGGGGAAAGGGGAAAGCAATTCTGATTACCTCTGGGTCCCCAGACACTCTCTGTGCATATCAACCACGCCATCTTGTGGCTAATAGGTCTTTGTACACCTGGCTCAAATCTCACTTTTGAAAAGTACCAAGGTCACGATTTTTCATCATCTTCGATGATCAGAACAGGATTTCTGAGGTTGCAAAGTACATCCTTGTGAAAATATTCATGATAAAAGGAAGGAAGGGCAGTTACAGATTAGGTGAATTTAAAAAAAAAAAACACCTCCTTGCCAGAATTCCATGAAAAACAAGCGCGAGAATTCAGGTGCATCTGTGTGAGTAGACTTTTGAAGGTTTTCTTTTCCACTAAGGAAAAGTAGGATTGCCCCCAGCCTTCTCTCCTTCAGCTCTTCACTTTTTAAATTATTTATTTCAACATCTCATTACTTGGTCCACATGCCTGCTCCTCAGCTTTATTTTCGAATGCAAAGCACAGGTAGGAGGATTCAGATCCAAGCCATGCTGAGCAAAAAGCGTGAGACCCTGTCTGACCGATAGCGAAGAGCTGGAGGTGTGGTTCAAGTGGTAGAGTGCTTACCTACCAAATGCAAGCCCTGGGTTCTATCCTCAATACAGCCTCAAAAAAGATGCTTTTAAATAATAATAAGCACTTATAGAAACAGATACAAATGAGAAACAAACATCTCTCTGATGTAAACTGACATCACTTGAGTAATTCAGTGAAATTGGTTGGGATGTGGATCTTTAGTACTTTTTTGAAGCAGTAGGGATTCAGGTCATGCTGCTAAAAGTGAACATTCTCAGAGGAGCCATCCATTATTCAGTGGTGTGTGATTAGGTGTGAAAAGCTCTCTGATAAAGGCTGGGGTCTTTAGCAATGGACCGGCGCCTCTCCAAAGCAACAATCAACTCAGAACAGCTGCGAGATTCGCATTTCGATGTTTGCCAGATTTTGTGGGGTTTATTAAGTGACATTTAGATAACTGATTTAAGACCAGCCATGGGGAGCTTCATAACAGGCTGAGCTTTTGTGGTTTTTCACTTCAGGGAAACCAAGGCCCGGGAACCTGCCACCTGTAATCTCAACTCAGGCATGTAATATCAAACATTCCTTCGGTGGCATGGCATTTACGCTTTGAGTTCTGACCAGGGCTGTGTTTCCTGACACAGATCCTCTTGTCCTGGGAAGTGGTTCATGGTTGGGAAAAACCAACCTGAATATGGATTTGTATTTGACATTGTATACATTTTAATTGTTAGAGTGTGCATTCCTAAGTGTTTGTTAAGGGAGGTGACGCCTTCATTAAGAATCTGAGAACCTACCCCATCCCTCCAATAAAATGCAGACAGTAAAATCCTGGTAGCATGTAGAGCAGAGTTCTGATTGGCTCTCTTCCTACTCTACCTTCCTCCTCCCCTGAATCCTAAACCCTAAACCCTTTCTTGGGGTCTTCAATAAAGACTGCCCAAGAGTAGATGGCAGAGCACTAAAGATTCCCCAGTTCAAAGATTCTTTGAATGTATCCTTAAATTTCTGACACAAAATATCATATCCCCAACCCCCAATTTCCTATGACCTTTATTGAAATACCAGCACCCTGTGGTAATGGTATCATTTTGTCACTTGGGATTTTAAAAATGACTCTTCTGAAAAATGGCAAACCATCTTCAAATTGCATCCGTACCCATCTTTTAACAAAGTTCTCTTCTCCATGAAAACTGTTTTTCAGTGAGAAAGAGATTTCTAGCAATGGTTTTATAAGACAAAAACCACTTCCTTAGCTTTCAAGAGGTCATTTATGTAGCAGGAATCTAGTCAGAAAAGCCACTAGAAGTGATGGAAAAATTAAGCTGTGTACCCAAAGAGTACTTTCTTTACCAACTGACTGTGAAATCTTGAACAGCTACAAATTTAATTTTTTTTTAATTTCTCAACACATCTGTTCTTGGGTGTGAAAAAATAAGCTCTCCTGAAAACCTCCACGAATTATATCATGGTAGGTAGAATAATGATTTCCCCAAAGATGGCCAAATTGAGATCCCTAGAACCTGTGGATTTGTTGCCTTCCTTAACAAGGAGATGTTGCATGTAGGATTGGATTAAGGTAGAAAAAGAATCCTGGATTCTATAGGTGGGCCCAATCTTTAAGAGGATCAAAGGGAGATGAAGCTGTGGTATTGGAGGAAGGGATCAGACCCAGGCCACATTGTTAGCTTTGAAGAGAGAAAAGGAAGCCCTGGCCACAGGACTTCTAGCTGGAAGAGGCAATGAACAGGTTCTTCCATGGAGGTTATAACACACAGCCCATAATAGCAAGCCTGAATTGGACTTTTGACTTCTAACTTTCTATTGTTCATGGTGACAAGTTGGTAGTGATTTACTACTATGACAGTAGTAGAAAGCCCATGACCAGATCCTTAAACTGAAGGAAAGAAACAGGCAGGAGTCTGAGACTCTGCACTCATGACCGACTAGGCAGGCAAAGGCCTCTTGTGCGGGGATTCCTGGGGCTCTTTGGCCTGCAGTGGCCGCATTCCATCAAGGGCTTAGAGATGTAGCTCAGTGGTGAAGCACTTGCCTACATGTGTACTACTCTGGGTTCAATTCCCAGAACTTCGAAAATAAAATGAAATTAAAATTAAATAATAAAAAGCCAGGCACTGGTAGCTTACATCTGTAATCCTAGCTACTCAGAAAGCTGAGATCTGAGGATCATAGTTCAAAGCCAGTCCAGGAAAGAAAGTCCATGAGACTCATCTCCAATGAACCTCTGGAAGTGGTGCTAGTCTCTAGTGGTAGAGTGCTAGTCTTGAGGAAACAAGCTCAAGGACTGCACAAGACCCCGAGTTCAAGTCTCACAGCCAACAAAAGCATAAAATAAAAAATAAATAACTTTTCTGAAGTGTGTTCACCTAATCATGTCTATGTAAGTATATGTATGCAATCACATAATATATGTATGCATGCATATATATGAATGCCACAGATTTATGAAACTACAGATATTACTGGGCACTGGTAGCTCATGCCAACTTTTCTACAGTGGTTGAGGTAGTTTAAAGGCAACAGGTGGAAAAACATGTGAGACTTATCTCCCGTTTACCAGCAAAAAGCATGAGGTAGAGGAAGGGAGTCAGACTTGAACGTAAAAGCCAAGCAAGAATGTGAGATCTTGAGTCAGAGACCAAGTATTGGCACCAAAGATAAATTAAGTTACATAGATAGAAAAGAAAGCCACAGACTCCTCACCTCAAGTCCTCCACCAAATAATACTACATTAGCAGTAATACCACACAAACCATGCAGTGTGCTGAATGTAACATTTAGTATACAGTGTAACATTTAGATACAGATGCTTGTCCAGAGCCAGTTGGACGTGAAGATAAAATTTTCCCTCTTGATTTCCCTAAACTCACTCCTTGATTGAAGCTGTAGACTAAAATGCCTACCTGTCGAGCACTATGGCTTTTAGAAAATTCATTCTACTGTTGTTAGTGAAGGCACAGAAGAAACTTCCAATTTGGGGCATTTATATTAATATGGGGATACTTAATACTTAATACTTACATCTTATCCTAGAAATGAAATGTATTGCTGAATTGTGTTACATACATGAGGACCATTTGCAAAGTTAGATAACACGATAGAGTTCTATGGAAATTAACTGTTTTCTTTGGTGAATTTGAAGGTCCCTTTAATAGTGCACAGTGTCTCAGAGCGATCACAGAGATTATTATTATTTAGTAGGTCCTAGGACCACAGAACTTTGAAATTTTGCAGAGACATTTTGATCATTTTGTTAAGGGCTGACCAGTGGGCAAAAGCTAGTGGATGTATTCTGATGTGTCAGCTAAGCCTGCCGGAGCTACATTTGGACTCCATAGGGAAGTATGATGTGATTGATTAGTCATGTCTGCAAAGGATGGGATGAACAAATCATGGCTGGTAGGGCCTTTATTCGTTTTCCTTAACTCCAACCTCTTCCATTTTGTGAATGAATAGATACAAGTCAGGCAGAGTTAAAAGGATTTTCTGGTCAACCAGAGTCTTTGGTGGTCTGTGGTCAAGCTGAGCTCTCTGTTCCTATTTGGAGCACAGCAAGCTAAGCCTACAATTTTAACAAGAAAAATCATTTAGAAAATGAAACCACAGGGACTGGGAAGGTGGCTCAGTGGTAGAGGGCTTGCCTCGCATACATGAGGCCCTGGGTTCGATTCCTCAGCACCACATAAGCAGAAAAAAGCCGGAAGTGGCATTGTGGCTCAAGTGGTGGAGTGCTTGCCTTGAGCTGAAGAGCTGAGGGACAGCGCCCAGGCCCAGAGTTCAGAGCCCACAACAGTACCCCCTCCCCCCCAAAAAAGAAAATGAAACCACATAACAGTGCTAAAAACTTCAGCAAGAAAACAATTCTCCCACTAAGTAGAAAATGTATTTGAATGGTTATATACTTTACCTGGGAAATGTGGTGACAATTCAATGAATAGTTTTAAAGAATGCGAAGTCAATTTTCTTGTGAGACACAGAGTAGTTTAAACTGTAATTATGGTTTCAGAATTCATTTTTATGCCCTCAGTAAATATATATGAATGTCTTCTCTATGAAGAGTTGTGAGAATAGCAATGAGATGTTTTAAGTAAATATCTCCTAGTAATCACACAACAGACCTTCCCTGAGCACTGACTGGCATCAGACAAAAGATTCAACAATCAAGTAAAACCCTGTCTAAGCTAGGCACAAGGGGCTCATTGCCTGCAATCCCAGCTACTCAGGAGGCTGAGATCTGAGGATTGAGGTTCAAAGGCAGCCTGGGCAGGAAAGTCCATGAGACCCTTATCTCCAATTAACTATTCAGAAAAAGCCAGTAGTGGCACTGTGGCTCAAGTGGTAGAGTGCTTGCCTTGAGCAAAAGAAGCTCAGGGACAGTGCCTAGGCCCTGAGTTCAAGTCCCAGGACTGGCAAATAAAATGAACCCTTTTTTAGCAGATGGGTGATGTTATGATTAAGTTTGTCTTGTTTTGTTTTGTGTTTTAAGTTCCAAGCTACAAGAAACCAAAGACAGAGGCCATGTCTTTTAAAATAATTTATTTAAAATACTCATATATTAGCCGGGCGCTGGTGGCTCACGCCTGTAATCCTAGCTACTCAGGATCGCGGTTCAAAGCCAGCCCGGGCAAGAGAGACCGTGAGACTCCTATCTCCAATAAACCACCAGAAAACCGGAAGTGGCGCTGTAGCTCAAGTGGTAGAGCACTCGCCTTGAGCTGAAAAGCTGAAGGACAGCGCCCAAGCCCAGAGTTCAAGCCCCACGACCGACCAAAAAAAAAACACACACACACAAAAAAAAAATACTCATATATTAGTTGTACAAAGGAGTTCGCTGTCATGTTTCCATATTTGCACAGGATTTCCTCATCAAAGTTGCTCCCTGTTTCACTCCCACCCAAGGCCCCAATTCTCTTCCTCCTTTCTCCCCCCACTCACCATTTTTTGTGCCTGCCCTTGGTCTGGAAGTCAAGGTATGAACTATCTATCAGGGGCTGAGTTGTAGCTCAATGGTAGACAGCATGCAAATGGCCCTGAGTTCAGTCTCCCCTCCCCCCCCCAAATAAAGCGTAATATCATAGTTCCTGTGGAGGATATGAAAGATAAGGAAACAGGACGTTTACAAAACTTATTCAGGGCCCTGTAGCCTAAAAGTGCCAAGTACAGGCAGCATTCCAGATATACCAAATTCATTTTCATCTTCATATTCAAGTTTGGAAAAATAAAGATTTACTGTATCAAAAAACGAAAGCTATAAAAGATTATAGTAAATGAGAAATGGAAATTTAACGGCAGGCTCCAACTGAAGGGAACTTTTACAGTAATCAGTATTTTCTGGTCATATGAGCTCATCAAGAAATGATAGTCAATGAAATCAGCGTCTTTCTTCCGTTACCTTCTGTATTCATCTGTGCAGTTCTTATCTGCTGTTAGTTGGTCTTTCAGGAATGGTTGTCATTGTGGTGGAAAAACCACAGATTTTTGTTAGTGTGAGATTAATGTTTGTTTTACTCTGTTTCCTGCTCCTTGTCTTAGTCTTTGGGTGAGAACTTGATGTCTCTAGGATCAAAGTTTATGCCTAGCTGGGTGCCAGTGGCTCTTATCTATGAGGGAGGCAGAGAATAGGAGGATCATGGTCTGAGGTCAATCTGGCAAAAAGTTTGAGAGACTCTCAACCCAAAGCTGAGAACTGTGGCACGTGCCTGTCATCGTAGCTAAACAGGAAGCTGACATTGGGACTTGAGTTCCAGGTCATCACAGGCAGAGCATACCCTGAGACCTGATATCCATGGAAGGCAGCGGGAGAGGGTGGAGCATACTGGTCATTCTAGCAATGTAGTCTCAGCCTGAAGTAGGCAGATTGGGGTCCAATCCAGGTAGGAAGTTTGATCCTGTCTTTAAATGAAGCAGTGAAAAAAAGCAGTTCAGAAGACATGGCTCAGGAGTAGAGTACCTGCCTAGCAAGCACAAGATCCTGAGTATAAAATCCAGGACTGCCAAAACACAAAAACCATCCAAAGAACCTTTATGCCCAGCCTTCTCTGCAGGAAAGCTGTATAGACAGTCACTACCTCTGTGTGATTGTTTGGCTACAGCCGAACTACTACAACACCTTATCCTACTGCTGTCCACCCCTGAATGCTGCCTCCTCAGGCTCATCTGTAGGAGATTTGGGGGAAATAGAAGAACTCACTTATTTATTTGTGCATCTCTGAAATAAATTGAAGACCTGATTTCCTTTAGAGGGGAGGAAAAAACTGGGAGACGGTAAAGGAAGGGGTGACATTGTCCACAAAGAAATGCATGCAGTGTCTGACTTATGAAATGGTAACCCCTCTGTATAATAATATCTCAATAATATAGAATAAGATTTTTAATAGTATTTTATAATAATATAGTATAATATAGACTAATATATTTTTAACTAATATAATATATATATACTAATATATTTTTAAAGGACAGATTCGTGTGACGGTCTTCCAGAATTAAGGTAAGAGCTAAGATTTGTTGAGCTCCCTCGGTGTCTGCAGTACTCCCAAAGAGGGGTTACAGTTACACAACTCAGATTTGTTTTTGGACAGTGTCTCTCCTTCCCTTGTTCTCTCCTAGATTTCCCCCCCCCACCCCCCTCCTTCCACAAGTTGTATAGTTCACTGTCAACATAGTGTTTAGTGAGTACCACTGCTACATTTGTTCACCCCTTTTGTCCCTCCATTTCTGTACCCCCTCTTACCCTCCCAAAGACAGATAAATGAACAAACAAGACAAAAAGAAAACAACCAATGAAAAAAGCCCTCTTGTTTCCATTGCCTGGAGCGCATGTCAATGATATTGTTTTATATGATCAGATGCACGTAGGCATTGCGCCTTTGTGTTCCTCTCCTCAGATTATCCCACAGTCTCTCGATGGATGTTTCTTACTTCATCATCTCTGCCTTAATCCACTGTTCCCTTACCTGGGAGCCAAAGGCTGATTTCAAAATGCACACCTGATGCAGTGATTCATTGCTGGAGAAGGTGAACATTCTTTTGTTGTTGATGATGCTGCTGTCAGTCGTGGGGCTTGAACTCTGGGCCTGAGCGCTGTCCCTCAGCTCTTCAGTCAAGGCAGGCATGCTACCACTTGAGCCACAGCACCACTTCCAGTTTTCTGGTGGTTTATTGGAGATAAGAATCTCACGGACTTTCCTGCCTGGGCTGGCTTTGAACTGCGATCCTCAGATCTCAGCCTCCTGAGTGGCTAGGATGACAGGCATGAGCCACCAGTGCTGGGCAGAAGGTGCACATTCTTAAGATGGTCCATCAGGCGCTCATTTCCCGGCAGTCGCCCCTTGGCTGGCCTCAGCCACTTTCACCCTGACTTCTTGCCCTCCTAACTTCCCACACTACTGGGTCTTGCCTGTGCAATCCCTGCTCTCCCTCCCCTCCCCCCCCACCCCTCTTCTTACATGTGTTGTTCCTACTACAGCCTCCCCTCCCCCAATCTGCGCTCACTCCCTGAGGATAACTCTTAATACTGTTTTGTCCATCACTCCCTCGTTAAGGCCCAGTGGATCCAGCTTCTCCAATCAGAGCCTTCTAGCTGCCCAGACTCTGTATAGTCCTCATCATTTCTGACTCAGTGTCTGAACCGTGTTTTCTAGACGAGGCTGTAATTGTCCCTCACTGTCCCTCCTCGGTTACTCTCATTAAATTGGGACACTGTAATCACTTGAAAAAGGATATGATGTGGGGTGAATGGGTGAACTGTTACACCCCCATGAAGATAGCTGATCAGAGAGCTGATCTGTAGTTTTCCTTCTCAACAAAGCAGCCTTGTATGGGCTGCTTCTCCTCGTTCAGCAGGAGAGAGATCTTATTTGCCACCATCCATCCAGGTCTCATGAGCACCCACAAAGTCTCAGGTCACCGAATGGCCAGCTGTATTAGAGAGTTTAGAGGTGATGGCCAGGATCGATCTGCCGAGTAAGAAGCACACACACACACAAATGTGGTACTATATATACAATGGAATTTTACACAGACATTACAAGGAAGAAAATCATGTCATTTGTGGGAAAATGGATAGAACTAGAACAAAGCATGTTAAGTGAAGGAAGCCAAGCTCCGAGAGACAAAATGGCATAGGTGGAAGTTAGATCTAAAACGGCACTGGGAGATGACAAATTACACCAGATTCTAGATCCTTGCATCCAGTGAGACCAAAAGAGGATTCATTTAGCAGAGAATCACAAAGGTGCAGTGCCTAAGCACCTCTTCACCTTTACAGAAAATAATATACGTACTGAAATGAACTCTTAGGATAGGGAAACGAAAGACTTTTTGTCTTTTAAGTTTTGAGTTTCTTGATGATTCTGTCTTCTTTACCTTCTATACGGTGTATTCACGCGCCCATCTTCTGGAGGGTGGAGGGGATGTCATAGAATCCGAAGAAAAGGAGTAAAAAAAAGTACAGTAGCGGAGCTCACTGGATACTGATGAATGTGAACTATCCAACTCATGGGTGGGGATAGGAGAGAGGGACTGGGAAAGAAAGAGAGAACAGAACACACTGTACCAAAGAAATGTACTCATTACCTGACTCGTGTAATTGTGATCCTTCTGTCCATCCCCTCTATAATAATAAAGTAAATCTGGAAAAAAAGAAGCACACACACACACACACACACACACACACGTGCACACACACACACACACACACACACACACACACAGAGCGTTTCCTAAGAATGCCCCGTGTGTTTGTGAGGGGTATAGCACCCTGTCCCACCTCTCACGTGGAGTGTTCCTCCTGTCCCCAATTATTTCTCTCGTTGTTTTCAACTAATTATCAAATTCTATCAGAAGACAGGCTGGTCCAATTCTACCTCCACACTGTGAAGTTCAGTCACAGAATTCTTCGGTTCCTGTTCAGTTGTCTTAAAGCTGTCTGTTTCTGGGCCACTGGAAGGAGTCTGTGAAATGATGAATTCAAGTCTTTCCTGGCAGATTGAATGTGTTGGGTGAAGGTAATTCATTGCAACCATTTTTCTTCTGTTTCTTCCCCTTTCTGCTGTCCTAGCTTGGGATCTAGAGGTCTAGCCTGAATTGAAAGACGTTAAGATCCTTCCTCCAAGCCATCATTCTAACAGTGCATACCAGGATTGTCTAGAGAGAGGCCCAGACTTGCTTCTCTGAGTCCAACAATTCCGTTCAACAATCATTTTTCAATACTCCACACTCCATTACTCACTGAGCATACAAAGGTGCTGGGGGGCATGATTCCTATCCTCACTAGCTCTTCTGCAGAGCTGGGGAAGTGAATATAGAAAACCAACCAAGTAAAATGTAAATGCCTTGACCACTTTAAAGAATCAGGAAGGACTTCTGGTGAAAGGGACAATTGAACTGAGTGAGGCAGGAAATATATGTTGCTGGAAAAGGGTTAAATGATAAGCATTTTCTGTTCTCTGTACTCATCGATTATATCACTGCCGGAGGCATTGGGCCAATCTCTGCCATCAGCAAGATTTATGCTTGAGTGTTTCAGAATAATAAGAGCTTCACCACTGTGCTTTTTTTTCCCCAGCCCAAACCTGGCAAAGAAAGAGTTTGTGGCATTGTATGCACAGGGTGGGAGCGGGGGAGATTAATGCAATGAGAAATCCTGGACTCTTTGCTTTTGCAGAGAGCTGTTTAGTCTGTTTGCTTGATTGGAATATATAGGTTGCTCAAGGATCTTCAGCCTGTGCAGATTCCTATCAACAGGAAAATGGACATGTGGTAAAGCTCAGAAGCCATCGGGCTGAGCTTTAAAACATGCCTGCGACTTTGTAGATCCTAACTCACTCAGAATGTGAGTGCCAAATACCCAATTCTATTCATCCTATACGTACTTGCTTTCTAAAGAAAAAAAAAATAATAATCAAGTTGAAGACTTAGAGTGAGTGCCAGTATCAACAAAATTCCTAGGGGGGGGGGGAAGAGAATCAGTCTATAAAATGTGGACAAGAGCAAATCTCTACATTTTTCTCAACTATACTAGTGTATGCACTAAGAATAACAATTGAAAAAACCCATGCACCCTTCCAGAGAGTGCTGCGAATCCCTTGGCTTCACGTGGTACATTCTCAGTAGAAGATGGGCATCGTTGCCAATGCGTTGGGTAGTGGCCAGACGTCTTAATTAATATAAAATTGCAGTCTCTAGCCGAGTTTAATAATCCTCATAAATTTCTTTGGAAACCAAGGGTTTATTTGTATGTATGTATGTATGTGTGTATGTATTTTACTAAGCAGCCCTTAGTATATCACAGTGAAAGTCGAGGAGTTTTTGAAAAGTCTGTGACACATTTTCAGTGTGTTCAGGAGACCCCTTGTGGCCCGACTTAGGTGAAACTAGCACCGACCGAGTCTTGGGGAAACTGAGGGCATCACCTAGGCCAGAGAACAGGAAGAACAGGGCCAACCTGTCTAACAGGAGGAGAATTTATCTTTAAAAAAAAAAAAAAATCCTTTCACCAGCTAATGACCTGGTCACTGAAAATCATCACGAGCAGTCTGACACTTTTATTTTAAAATGATAGGCCTTGTCTGATTATAGGTAACCATGGTTGCAAACGCTTGCTGCAGGTGAAGCTGGGGCTACACAGGAGGAGGGCAGAAATTGTGTGTGTGTGTGTGTGCGGGGTGAGGTCGGGGGGATCAGCTCCACTTCAAGCGCTCCTGAGATAACGGATGCATGTCCCTGACTCTCATTTCTGTATTTCCGCAGGTGACATTGCTCAACAAGAAATGTGCTCTGACTCAGGTAACCGCAGCCCCCCTGGACAGCACCTTTATAAATAACAAGGTTTTTAAATGCATGAAATGGGGGGAGGGAAGCACTCATTGCGTGAACAGGTGTGCATGTGCTCCGCTTCCCCTCTTCTTTAAAACCGAGGTGGTGGCTGAGCTTCCAGCACCAGCGTCCTGATGAAGCCCTGGGTCCGGTGTGGCCGGGACCACCGCCAGCTCTGACACCCTGGCCTGCGGGGCCGCGGCGCGTTTCCCAGGAGCCGCCAGGCGGCGCTGTGGCCCCGGAGCGCGGCGGCGGCGGCGCGGCGCGGCCCCTCCCCGCGGCGGCGGCGGCGGCACCGCCCTGTCCCAGCCTGCTTTGCGGGTAAACAGACATGGCCGACGAGGAAGAGCCGCAGGACGCTGCGCACGACATGGGCAACCGTCTCCCGCTGCTGCTCGGTAACGGGGCCGGGCCGCGGGGCGGGCGGGACCGGAGCGCGTGCGGCGTGGACGGGCCGCGTTCGGGCGCGGGGCCGGCGCGGGGCCGCCCTGGGCCGGGCGCGGGGGCTCCGTGCGTGCTCCCCGCTTAGCCGCGGGGGATTGAGGGGCGCGGGGCCGCGGGGCGGGGCCCGGGGGGGCTTGGGGGCCGGGACGCCGTGCTCTCCGTCCGGCCGCTGGAGATTTCGGGGATCCGGGGACCCCATGCTCTCCATCCGGCCCGCTGGAGACTTTGGGGACCCCGTGCTCTCCATCCGGCCCGCTGGAGACTTTGGGGACCCTGTGCTCTCCATCCGGCCCGCTGGAGACTTTGGGGACCCTGTGCTCTCCATCCGGCCCGGTGGGATTAAAGCCGGGGTTGCCTCTCCCCCCCCCCCCCCCCCAGCGGCCCGCCCTGCAGCGCGTCTGACAGCCCCGACCCCGGCCTCGGCCCCGGCCCCGACCCCGGCCCCGGCCCCGGCCCCGACCCCGACCCCGGCCCCGGCCCCGACCCCGACCCCGGCCCCGACCCCGGCCCCGACCCCGGCCCCGGCCCCGGCCGCTCCGTAGCTGGGAGCCTGGGGACGGGTCAGCCCAGACCAGACACCCAGGCGCGTCCCTGCCTGAAGAAACTGGGGGCCGGTTCTCTCTCTCTCTCTCTCTCTCTCTCTCTCTCTCTCTCAACAATTCGGCTCCTCTTCCTTCCTCTGACTTTCGGGAACATCCGGCCTCTGGCCTGGTGTTAGAAGCCCCGAGTGCCAGGCGGATGTGGAACGGTTTATACAGAAGATCCGTGTCGTGCGGGAGGCCGGAGGCGATCGGTCGCTATATGAAGGGCTCCCCACCTCCCCCCCTCTTCCCCGAGCTCACTGGGCCCAAGAGTTGTGGGGATGGAAAGACGTGCAATGCCGGCTGGACTCTTGGTCGAGGTCCCGTTCGAGGTCCGGCTGTGCAGAGCGCTGGTGCCCAGGGACAGTGGAGTTGCGGCAGATAAGTGAATGCCGCCGAGCATCCTCTTAAGTGTTTTTCTCCTTTCAGGGCTGGCCGCGTAATCCAGCGCCTCCCTTTCTAGCACTGAGTGCCCCCCCCCCCAATATGGTTCTTCCCAGGGAAGGATCGCCGATGTAGGGGGTCAGAAGAACTGGGGAAGAAGAGCCTGGTGCGGTAGATGTGGCCATACACACACACTCAGGATGGGGGGATTCCGGGAGAAAAGTTTCAGGAGATAAGTTGGGTCCAAGTGGTTGGGGAACTTGCATCTCCTCCCACTGGGATTAGGGTTTGTGTTGTTTTTTCTTCCTGGGGTTGCTAATCACCAGTTTCACCTTGTTGCCTAAGGACGACTGTGCTTGGAGTATTAGTTTGTCCTCTGGGAATAACATGGATTGGGAAAAAAAAACAAAAAACAAAAAAAACGGCTGAGGTGCATGCCCACCTCCTACAGGACACCCTTTCCACTTCCCACAACCCAAACCATGGTTAGCTTCTGTGGGCTGTTCTTGAAGCCAACCTAACTGAAATGCTAAAGGGGCAAGTGTGTCAGTGTTCCACAGAAGAACTGAGCTGTTTCTTTAGAGACTTCAGCCCAACCCTGTAGTTGTCAAATCCAGTGTTGGAGGCAGAACGGTGAAGAGGGAGGATACAGATGTTCTGTTGGCATTCACACAGGCTTCTGCATGAGTCATCACTCTGCACCCTGGTAGCACTTAACAGTCTCGGAGGAAAAAGTCACAAGTGAGGGAGCCCAGAGAGGTAGCTCTACCATCATGTTCTTCTAAATTAAATGTGAGTTTTATGTGTAGAGCAAATAATGGGCTGTCTATAAATCCATGTAGTATGGGTTGTTCTGAAGGGTAATCCTCTTTAAGTGTCAAGGAGTTGCCTGGTATTTGAGATAGGAAGAATTCAAGCTAAATGATGAAGCATTAATAGATAAACACAGGCAAGTCAGGGAAGTGGGATTTGGGCTATGTTTAGGAGGAATGAGCTTTACATAACAAATAACACATTCCTATCGAGACTAGAAATCAGAGCTAAAATGTAAAGCAATCATTCCATCGTTTGAGCTAATAGTTAATGTAGTAAAGTGGGTCTCTCCAGGTGAAAAGCATGCTTCCAGAATTGAGACGGAAGATTTTTTTCTCAGCAGTTTTAATTTTTTTTCTTTGTTATCACCCATGAAACGTCGTTATTCTCAGGAGAAAGTATATGTACAGTGTTAGTCCATTGGCTGTTTGCATACAGGCCGAAATGGTTATGTTCATCTCTTTGACCAAACCTTCTATGAACATATAAGAATGAATAACCCCAGGCAGTTAACCCTATTGTAAAACATTTGTATTTTCTGTCAGTGACCTACCTAGAAATGGCTTATCTTAAATAATGATGGGCACAAAGGAAATCAATGGAGTGATTGCTAGTAACTTTCTAGGTTGAGACACTTTGAGGATGTTTAAAGATAGGTGAATCATGAGGTCAGAAATGAGAGTAAGTCTTTAGAGTCTCACTCCCAGCCTCGACACACGACATAGTTTGTTGTGAGGAGAACCTGTGCAGTGTAGTAGAATAATAGCGTCCCTGGCCCACTGCTCTAGACCGCCAGTAGGAATCTCTTCCGCATGACACCCACCCATATCTTCCCATGTGGCAGTCACAGGACGGGGAGATCCACCCTTGTCCTCGATCTCAGGTAGGAAGATGACAGGATTGCACAAGCCGGACTTGATCCGGTGACATGGACAGAACCGGCTCCTCCATGATTGGAAGACATCTGTATTTGTAGTGTAGTTTTTTCTGACTTCCATTCTTGTCTCTGCTAGGGTCAGCTTTAGTTGTAATTTAAGAAATGTATATGGAAAAAGCTTCCTGGGGTATTTCTTTTAAAGTATGTTTTATGTTTCATGGCAACTTTATTTTCAAAGTTAAACTCTTCACAAAGCAAAATGTTTGTGAAAATAATTATACAAGCACTCACTTTAAAATAAGATAGTGACAGCCAAGGAGTAATGTCCCTGGGAAATTGCTGCAGCATTATTTCTGGCATGTTCTTACGTTATCTTTATTCAGTTTTAGTTAACAGATCTTTGATTACTTGATTAGTTTCTTCTGTTTTTTTTTTTCTCTTGTATTAGCTCTTTAAAGCTAAGAGCTGGAAAGAAGCTCAGAGATAGTCTTGTTTAAGTTTATTTTAGGTGTCAAATGCCTGAAACTGAGAAGAGAAAATGTATACAGGAGAATTGACACAATATTTCCTTTGCCGGGCTGTAGTGCTTACCACAGCACCCTTCAAGTAGGCTTTCCTTAGTCCTTGGCTTTTAGAGGGCCCAGTGGGAAATCATGCATCTGTGCTCTCCCTCCCTAAGAAAGCATATCCTCGGGCTCAGCATGAGAATTACATTTTACAGCTTTGCAATTGAGAGGGTATACAAATTACCCAACTTTTCAAAGCAGTCAAAGCCTTCAAAAGGAAGGGAAACTGAGAAACCAGAGAGGAAAGCCATGACAGCTTCAGGGCAGTGTGGAACCTTGGAGGGGGTCCTGTACCAGAAAGAGCCACTGCGTAGAATGAGGAAAGTCCACTCATCACGTGGAGAGCTTAATTAGTAGTAATGTGTTAATATTAATGACTGTGTTGCCACAGTGTACCACACTAATATACCATGTGGACTGTAGGGGAAAGTGGAAATACAGCAACATTATACTGTCTTTCCAACATTTCTGTAAATTGTAAACTGTTCTCAAATAAAAAGTAGATTGAACTTTAAAAAGAACAGGAGGCAACCATCTCGTGGGGAGCGCGGCGGGACCCTTCTCTGCTGCGTCCTTGCCACAGTAGAGAGCGCCGATGTGCAGTCTGGAGCCCCTTTTCTCAAGGATGGTGGGTTTGGAAAGGAATTCAATGTTTTTAGTGCATCTCATCTTTTTTGTACTTCAGCAGAGAGTGAAGAAGAAGATGAAATGGAAGTTGAAGACCAGGATAGCAAAGAAGCCAGAAAACCAAACATCATCAACTTTGACACCAGTCTGCCAACCTCACATACAGTATGTAGTCCCTACACATCTGCCTGTGACAAATGGCCATAAAGTTAAAGGGCTTACTTTTAGCTGTATATTACCCCACATGGAGATTGGGGATGAGGACACGGGTTTTTCTTTCAGTGAATAAGCAGATTAATATATTTAGCAGTTCAGTACTATGTCTGGTATAATTCTTTGAGGGCATAGTCTATTTTTTCAGTAGATAAACTTGAAACCACTTTTTTAACAGCTTATTAGTGGGCCATGCTATAAATCTTTGTGGAGTTGTCACTTGCTTACAGCCTTGTTACCAGTGGACCTTAGTACATGTTCTCCAGACTACTGGGAGCTGGGTGCCATTCTATGTACCAGCCTTGTAGTAGGCTTGTCATTTGTAGTATTCGGACATAGACAAGTTTCTTCTGTTGGTAAATATTCTTTTTGGGAGGGGGGGGGTCCATTCTTGGGCCTGAACTCTGGGCCTGGGTGCTGTTTTTTCAGCTCTTCAGCTCAAGGCTAGCGCTCTACACTTGAGCCACAGCGCCACTTCTGGCTTTTTTCTTTTTGCTTATGTGGTGCTGAGGAATCGAACCCAGAGCCTCAAGCATGCAAGGCAAGCGCTCTACCGCTGAGCCACCTTCCCAGCCCCTGGTAAATATTCTTGAATGTGGTATATGTTAGATTCTTCATAAGATTTGAGATTCTACTTCTAGCACTAAATATTAGATGGAAAAAGAAGATTTTCATGTAGGATGTTAGTATGCAAACTTATTGTATAAATAAATATTAGTATTCTGTTGGAACTTTCTGTGCATCTGATTAGTTCTTGGCATTCATGCGTTGCTCTTGGATTTGTGTTGTGTGTCTGTTTGACGTGGTGTGTGTTCTGAATAGTACCTGGGCGCGGATATGGAGGAGTTCCACGGCCGGACTCTGCATGACGACGACAGCTGTCAGGTGATCCCCGTGCTGCCGCAGGTGATGATGATCCTCATTCCCGGGCAGACTTTACCTCTGCACCTCTCTCGCCCTCAAGAAGTCAGCATGGTGCGGAATCTAATTCAGAAAGACAGAACCTTTGCAGTCCTTGCATACAGGTAAGTTTACTTACCACCGTCCTTCCCTGTGTAGTCTCAACCCACGTCAGTGTTGAAGTGGAAGCTACATATAGAAAATGTCGATAAGAGTATGAGGTTGCCTGGTGCTGGTGGCTGTAGTGCTTACGACTTAGGAGGCTAAGATCTGAGGATCGACATTTGAAGTTAGCCTGGGCAGGAAAGTCTGTGAGACTCTTGTCTCCAGTTAACCACCAAGAGGCCAGCAGTAGAACTGTGGCTCAGTGGTAGAACACTAACTAGCCTTGAGCACAAAAAGCTCAGGGTAGTGCTCAGGCCCTGAGTTCAAGTCCTTAAAATCATCACCTGCTCACACACAGAATGTGAGGTAAAGAATTTTGTTGAGAAAAGTGTGAAAGTGTAAACTGGACTACCTTTTTTCATTTTCATTACCATGTTAGTGTTGAGAATTTTGAAAAACTTACTTTGTTATATTTAATGAAGAACATTTCTAAAAATTAGTTTCTAGAACTCTCTTTGTTTAAAAAGGACTTTTATATTTTAATGTAAATGATTACTTTTCTGAGAGTCGTTTCATCTTTCTCAGAATTCGTAAGTTGTGCCAGGATAAACCAGTAGTACTTCAAGTAGTCCATGGTAAATACCGGAAGTCTGTAGCAGAGACAGGAAATAAAAGCAGGAAGTGTTCTTTGTTCATTCTGCCCTTGCCCCGCTGCTCCCCTAGTACAGAGCTGCAGATAAGAAGCGGAAATGATTGTCTAACAAAGGCAGACACTATTTGGTCTGGGTTGAGTGTGGAAATGCTGTTAGGGAGATGGAATTTGAGACCAGAACAATTTAGTTGGACTTTATTTCAAAAACAAAATATAAGCAAAACGGCTGGAGTACTTGTCTAACATACACAAGGTCTTGAGTTCAATCTTCAGTACAAAAAAAAAGTTAATTGTGTTTTAAAACCTTTGGGTGGCAGTAGGCCTTGCGCCTGCTAAGTACTCTGCTGTGTCAGCAGTCCCCCAGCCCTTTTGTACCTTATGTTGAGGTAGGTAGGATCTTGTGTTTTTTGCCAGAGCTGCGCTCAGCCCATGATCTTCCTAGCTATGACTCCCAAGTAGCTCAGGTCATATAGCTGTGCACTGCCACAGCCCTCTTCGTTTTTGAGATAGGTCATGCTAGCTTTATGTGTGGGCTAGCTTTGAACTGTAATGATCAAGAGCACTACCTCCCAAGGAGCTAGAATTAAAGGCCTGAACCACCACCATGCCCAGCTGGGAAATAATACTTTAAAACGTTTAATTCTAGATCATTTCAGTCATTAACATTCTTTTCCCCAAAGGGGGTTAATTGTACATCTTGAAGCTTTGTTGCATATCAATGTAATTTTCTTTTAGTCAATCCTGGGGCTTGAACTCAAGGCCTAGGTATGCTTTCTGAGGGTGTTTGTTTGTTTGTTTCATATGCTGAAGGCTATCATTCTACCACAAGAGCCATAGCTTCATTTCTGGCTTTTTATTAGCTTACTGGAGATAAGAGTCTCCTGGACTTTCTTATTCAGGCTGGCCTTGAACTTGGATCCTTAGATCTCAGTCTCCTGAAAAGCTAAGATTAGAGGCACCTGGCTTTATCCATGTAATTTTTAAATGTTCCACTGAGGATTGAGTGTTGTAAATTGGTTCCCCATATATCTTGCTTTTGGCAACATTGTGTATTTAAAAAATTGTTCAAACTGCAGTGATGCTATTCAGTATATACTATGTGGAAAAATGAACTATGTAACTGTGAGCAGGGACAGAAGAGGGAAATTGGGAGAAAATGAAGGAAGGGATGACACTGTCCAAAAAAAAAAATGCACTTATTATCTGACTTTAAAATGGTAACCCCTCAGTACACCTTAATAATAACAACGCAATTGTGTTTAAAAAATTAAACGTTGAAATCTTCCCTCTTAATATGTTCCTTGGAAGTAATACACAGGAGAGGGAGGCGCAGTTCGGAACCACAGCAGAGATCTATGCCTACCGAGAAGAGCAGGACTTTGGAATCGAAGTCGTGAAAGTGAAAGCAATTGGCAGACAGAGGTTCAAAGTCCTTGAGCTAAGAACACAGTCAGATGGGTAAGAAGTACCTTGTCTTAAACCTTTGTGAGCTTCTCACAGTGCAGTAGTTTGCTGGGATTTCGTTTTTCATTTTGTCTTACTGAATTTTCCTGTTTTGCAAGTTTGAATTAGTTGTTCTCTTTCCCAGCAGTTTTCAACCTTGGTGGGCCACGGAACCATCTGCAAAGTTTTTGGAAATGTATAAGCTTGAGTCCCAACCTAGCCTCATCCCCAGAGAGGGGTTTAGTGTGTGGTGAGGCTGGACATCTTTTTAAAATGATTTCCAGGTGATTGTAATATTCCTCCAAATTTGAGTATGGGTCAAAGGGAAGTATCCTTGAGTGTGGCTTCTTTGGGATGCAGAACTTCTCTCCAGAGCATAAGGGATAGAGACCTAGGTAGGGAGCTGTGTGCAAACATTCCTGTGCCGAACTGTGCCAACCTCCAGTATGAATTTTCTGTCACACACACAAAGTGATTGAGAAACACCTGAGTCCTGTTGCCTTGTAGGGTTTCAGAGTTTACCAAGAATTGTTTTTCTTTCTTTCTTTTTTTTTGGGTCCGGTCATGGAGCCTGAACTCTGGGCCTGGGCGCTGTCCCTCAGCTCTTCAGCTCAAGGCTAGCGCTCTACCACTTGAGCCACAGTGCCACTTCCGGCTTTTTTCTTTTTGCTTATGTGGTGCTGAGGAATCGAACCCAGGGCCTCATGCATGCAAGGCAAGCGCTCTACCACTGAGCCACCTTCCCAGCCCCCCAAGAATTGTTTTTAGTGTTACCCATTTAGGTGCAGCTCATGTTAGAATTGTTTGTATAGTCACTGAATACTTTTTTTTTTGTGGCAGTGTTGTTAAATGCTAATTACCTTAATTAAGCCTCCCAAGAATAAAAGGCGATAAGGCTTTTTCTTAACCATTGGCTGTTCTCTGTGAAATTGTGATCCTCATCTCTGCATAAAGGGATCTGTTTTATAGATAGCTTTTTGGATGTCCCTTTATTCTGGGGAATTGGCCTTTGATCTGTGGCCAGAATTGAACATCTCATCATATCTCTGGGTTGCACCTGTCATCTTCAGGGCAGAGAAGTTTTGGGGGTTTTGTTGAAGATTTAGAAGAATGTGAGCTGTGTGAGCTCAGGAAGGCCTTCATTCCTAAATGGGACCTTCCGTGGGCTTTCATATCGCTGCACTGTGAAACTAGAGATTGCATAGAGATTTCATGTGAGTTGGGCTACCAAACCTCTTGGGAGATGGGGGTGCTGAGTTCTTCCAAGTGTTTCCACAGAACGTTCACTCTGCGCTCGCAGCTCACATAGCCCTGAGGCTTACAGCAATGAATGTCCTAAAGGACAGAGGAGCCATGGAGGGCTCTGCACTGTCATCATCAGCCAGTTGTTTGTTACTGTGGATTTTGCTAAGTTCCTTTTTCAGATTACTACTCATCTACATGCTTCATACAACTTTATTTTTGAGTATTATTATTATCGTTTGCTAGAAGCCAAATGGAAATTGAATTAGGACAGTGTATTTCTCAGCTTACCTTGACTTTAGGGCTATTTGATTGTGTAAAAACTCTTGAACACAAGATGGCAGTAGATCCTTAAGTGTGCAGTCATTTGAAAGAATGTAGTTTGATGGCAGTGAAGATTAAAATCCATCTGACAGTACTAGACAAGACTTTGAAAGGGTGTGTCCCCTAAGTAGTGCATAAGCCTCTTAAAGTCTCTCAGAAGATGTCTTTGTTTCAGAGACCTCTGTGGAGTTGATTGCCCTGGCTTTATTCTGTGTCTCAAGCCCCACTAGGAATTTGCCTGTAGTCATATGAAAGGCAGTTCCTTGAGTCTACATCCTGAATCCCAAACTAATTCCCTGTGCAGTATATCAGAATGTCTCCAGAGCATATGGGAAACTCAAGGTAGTTGTATTTTTCTCCTTTACATGTAAAGGATGTCTTATGAATAAAAAGTATATAGCTTCTTTCTAGCCTTCCCTATGTTGTCTTTGTTTCTTTGGCATTTTCTGCATATGTGAACTTTTTCTTTAGTGAATGAAAACATAGGAAGTCTCATTGGGTCAGTGTAGGATCCCTCCTCAGAAATCCCTATTTCCTGAGTGCGTAGCAAAAGGACGGTTAACGCCTCAGTGGAATTACAAGAGGTGAGCCCCTACCTGCCTTGATCAAGGCCAGTAATTATCAGGCAGAAAGTTAGACATAGATCTCAAAAACATTTCAACCAGAAATGTATGAGCATACAGTTGTTAGAGTTTCTTTCTTGAGGCACAAATGAGGTGTTTTCTTGAAAGCACATTATAGCCATAGATATTCTTGGTTCTTCATTATTCATTATCCATTTACAGTGTATACCTCTAGGTTTTCTTAAAGAGTGTCCGAGGCAGCTCAAGTACAGAATCTGTTCGGATTTGTGTACTTTTTCCTAATATTGGAGATGTCTACCTAATTTGAAAGCAGTATTTATGTTTTAATGTTCCTTACACTTTCATTTCACTCATTTTATAACACAAATTGCTAGAATCACACAGCAACTGCCATAAACACATTGGGAAGAAACAGAATTAGTTTAAGTTGGAAACAGAAGTCAGTGGTGGAGGGAGCCAGGCCTGAGCACACGCCAGGGCCTCAGGAGTGCTGACTGGAGACCATGTGGGGCAGCCCTTGGTCCCCTGAGGCCGTTCCAACAGCTGGTACCACAGATGCAGCCATGGCTCCCGTAGCAGAAATGTTCCTAGGTAGTAAACAGTCACGTAGTGGTTGGATAAAAACACCACGCTGTTTGAGACACATGTAGATATTTCATAAATAGAAATAACAGAATTTTGTAACTTTTCATAGGTCAAGACAGTGTGGATGATGAAAGATGACTCTCAAAGTCTTAAGATGAGACAGAGACGCATCGACTCAGTTTCAAAGTGTTTTGTTCTATCAGTGTAGTTATCTATACTCTTTCCTTCCAAAGCTATGCTGAAGGAGATCCAGTGCCTCTTTGGAAGCTGCTTCATGTGCTCAGCCTCTCTGTTTGCATTAATTTCTAAGGTGTTTGCAGTTATGGTAGTCTCCAGTAGCATTTTGGAAATGACTAGTGTTTTGCTTTCAAAAAAATCTTTATATTTTGATCTTTTGCATACTCACATGAAATGTTTGAGAATGAAAAGAGGAGGGCACAGGGAAATGAAAGCTACATGCAATTTTCCAGGTGTTTTAACCATCTATAAATGGGTTTGTGACTTTTTTTCCTCCTTCCTGTGATCCTCAGAATGATTTCTGGCAAAGAATGAAAGTAAGAATGAGCTGTGGAGGGAAGGGGGGTTGGGGAGGCTTGGCATTGCTAAGGACTCCAACGACATCAACGTAGAAGTGCCAGGTAAGCAAGAGTAGGTTTTGCACTGATACTGAAAAACAAACTGTTTGAGAAATGACTGTCCCTTTCTATTCATTCCACAGTGAGACTGAAAACCTTGCATTTTCTTTGGTATTGACTTTTTGTCTTGTGAGATAAAATTATTTTCTGAAAACTTCTTGTATCTTAATATCCGCATTTGGCAAATACATTCCAACAAAACTGGAGAAACTTAGTGTTTAAGAATATCCTGAGTGTTGTAGATTGTCTGTTTATCTTACAAATGAACACCATGCTTGGTTCTCTTTTAGAATCCAGCAGGCTAAAGTGCAAATTCTTCCTGAGTGTGTGTTGCCTTCCACCATGTCTGCAGTGCAGTTAGAATCCCTCAATAAGTGTCAGATATTTCCTTCCAAGCCTGTATCGTGGGAAGACCAGTATTCATGTCAGTGGTGGCAGAAATACCAGAAGGTGAGAAACCAACTTTTTATGCATCTTCTAAAAATGGCAAGTTCCATTTTACCTGACTTAAGAATCATAAACAACTGTCATGTTTCATTCCCCAGATACCTTCTGTGGCAGAACTCTGGCTGTATTGATCCTAGTTGGAACTTTTGAAAATTTCACAGATGGTTATTTAAGGAATAGCAGTTCACAATAAAGTACAGTGCCACAGTTGTAAGGCATTCTTGATAATAGCTTTTTACCAGTTGTGTATTAATTATCATTTGTGGTGTTTAATTCCATAGCAGTTTCTGTGATCTTAGCAGATATTTGGCTGAACATGGTGCTGCATGTCTGTATTACTGGCTGTTTGGGAGGTGGAGGCAAAGCGAGCCTGGGAAGAGAAGTTGACAAGACCTTAACTAAAAACTAATCTGAAGCTGATGCTCATGGTGTATACCTGGAAGCTAGCTAACACTCAGGAGGCTAAGATCTGAGGAACTTGGTTTGAAGCCAGCACAGTCAAAGTCCATGAGACTCTGGACCACCAAAAACAGCTGGAAATGAGGCTGTGGTAGAGTTTTAGCCTTGAGCAGAAGAACTAAGAGATAGTGCCCAGACTCTGAGTTCAAGCCCCTCTCACACAAAAAAAAATAAAAAATATAATTAAATAACCAGCAACAAACAGGGCTACAAGCATAGCTCAGGCTAGCAAGCAAGAGGCCCTGAGTTCAAATCCCAGCACCACCAAAAAAATATGTAGAGAACATGGTTCCAGTAGTAGAGCACTTTCACTGGAGGGGAAAAAAAAAGAGAAATGATTCACTTAGGATAGCACTCAGATAATAGAAATAGAGAATATTCTATTTCTTCTAGGCCTCTAATTTTTTGTTTGTTTGTTGTTTTTTGTGCCAGTTCTAGGGCTTGAACTTAGGGCCTGGGCATTGTTCCTTAGCTTCTTTTGCTCTCCTACTTGACAACTATTGACTCACAAAAATGGACTTGAGGCTTGACGCTCTTTACAAGTATTGTTTGTTTGAGCTACATGCTGGTTACTTACACCTGTAATCCTAGCTACTCAGGAGACTTGAGAATTGAGGATCATGGTTCAAAGCCAGCCTGGGCACTAAAGTCTGTGAGACTCTGTCTCTAAAATAACTAGCAAAAGCTGGCCTGGAAGAGGGCCTCAATATTGGAGTACCAGCTGAGCAAAAATGAGGCCTTGAGTTCAAACTGCATTACCAGCAAAACAATTTCTATTTTAAGCAGTGGTCAAGCCCCTTTTTAAGCAGCGTCAAGGCCCTGGGTTCAGTGATTGAGCATTGGTTCTTATGTTCTTCTGGCTAAATAATTCTCCTTAACCATTTATGAGATGCGTATCTTCACATATAAAATAATCACTATTTTTCATTCTTGCTTAAAGGGAAAATGTACTGGTTTCTAAACTGGCCTTTTCAGACTTCATAAATGTTTTTATTTTAACATAAAAGTTCTTTGTTAATCATCCCTTACTCTTTGTAGTTAGAGTAATGAAGGTTTTAAATATAGGTGTCAAATAGTGGGTCCTGTGGAAATGAGCATAGATTCTTCCTGAAGGGGTCTTCTAGTTTTGACCACATACTTTCACTTGCAGTGTTCTTTCTGTAGAATTCCACTGGTTGTAAAGGAAAGTTTGGATTAAATGGGTACTTGAAGGGCCTCAGGCACATGAATCACTGTGTGGGTGTCTGTAGACTTCTTAGTCTGTGTACTTCAGCTGACCAAATCTTACACAGTACAAAATGCTTCAATGAGTATTTCTAAAGATTCTAGTATATGATATAATTAGCCTGCTTAAAGACTTCCAAACAGCCTTAAGAGTAGGATTGTTAAGGTGTAAGGTATTATCACTATGTGTGTAAAGCTTCTGTCCCAAACCTGATACAGATACTTTAAATCTCCTGCTGGCTGGGGAAAATTTTGCTTTCTTAGTAATTTTGAACATAATTTTAAATAAGAGTATGTCAAGGTTAGCTATCAATACGTAGTCTCGATAGAACAGTTTGGAATGTGGCCTGTTTGTTTTTTTCCTCCCTTTTATGTAGTGGAATTGCTCTGTTTCTGTGTTCTGAGTCACAACTAAATATGACTTAACCAAGCAGAATGCTCCCGTGTTTTCCTTGTACATCTTATATAATAATTTCATGGAAAGTGTGGATCCATGTGTTTTCCTGATAAGATTTCCTCTTTTTCCAAATTGCTCACCGTTTTAAACTCAGTGATGTCATAGATGAGTGTTTTTTACTTTACCTCCTCTTTGGGTCAGTTTGTTTATGTTGTATTATGTTGTGTTGTAATGGCTGCTTATTTGTGTAAGTACAAATACAGCTAACATGCCTCCTCACTGCTGTTCTTTAGCTAGTTTCTCATGACATTGTGGCTGTTTGTAGTCAGGTGGTTTACCCCACCCAGCTTCTTCTGTGGGTATGGCTGCATTTGCTTGTAAGCCTTAGGGATCCACAGTAACATACTCTGCTGCAGCTCTTACTACCAAGAAGGAACTGCTACCTTCTAGTTTATTGGAGTGAATTAGTTGTATAATTTACTTTGTCAATTATAGTAGAAATTGAAACAGTAAATGAACATCTTTGGTTACTGGTTACTATTTAAAGTGGGAAGTGGTGCTGTGGCTCAAGTGGTAGAGCGCTCACCTTGAGCTGAAGAGCTAGCTGAGGGACAGCGCCCAGGCCCAGAGTTCAAGCCCCACGACCAACAAAAAAAAGAAAAAAGGAAAGAAATCAATGGGCATGATTTAATCTTTATATTTGGTGTTCTTGCATTTCCTTTCCATTTTAACTGTCCTTCAAAGACCCATTTAGTTAGAATTCTACATTTTCTTTAATATCCTCCATTGTGGGAAGGTAAAGCTAAAGCCATAGTTAATATGTAGTGGATTCCACCCCCCCCCCCCCCCCCCAAAAAAAAGGGTGAGAGGGATTCACGTTCAGGCCTTTCTGCTGGCTTGTAGTAGTAAATCTTTTCCCAGAATAAATAGTACCTAGAGAAGAGAATCAGGCACTGGTCATTTTTAGGTGCTTAAACTCTTTGTCTAATATGAAGTTGATAATCTTGCTAGACTCAGATATAAAATAGGACTCATAAATTGGAAGCTATCTACAGGATGTCACTTTGGGCAGTTGCTTTGTCAAAGCTCACTAGTGTTTTCTGGCATATTTCTCTGCAGTATGTGTAATTAACATAAAGCACTTCACAAATATGAAGAGCTCCTTAAAGTATTTAACTGATTTGTAAATAGAGCTTGTAGAATCTGTTGGAATAATTCCAACAGGAGTTTTAGATGTGCTCTGAAAAGGCATTGCAGCTGCGTAGCTTTCTTATGGTGGGTGGCAGAGTGGCTTTGCTCTCCTGTTCTGCCCTAACATTCTGTTCCACTGAAAATTGGAATTTGTATGTCCACAAATGATTTATTCTTATTCACCGTCTTATCTTCATATGGGTGCCAGATAAACTTACAAATTTGGAAACTTTTTGTGCTGGAGAAGTAATCATTTTAAGGTGCAAAATACATTTGAACAATTGAATTGGATGTGTGTCAGCCCACCAAACTGAAACTTTATTGGATCCTTGTCATTTGTGATTCAGTTTTCTACTAAATCTAAGCCCACAGATATGTAAGCCCCGGAACATTAGGTGCTTTAAAGTATGTTGAATAAGTGATAGGCAGACTTCCTGTGACAAATCCTAGCTCCTCAGCATTTACTATCTGCGACTGTTAACAAGGTATCTATCTTCTGAGGGTGTAGATCCTTCTTTCCTTGTCTTTAAAATGGTAATATTACTATCAGCCATTAATTTTCTTGCGAGAGGCAATAAAATTCTTGCCACAGTATTAACAGTTGCTACTGCTATTACTAAATATTTGGTTATCTTCTGTGTTATTGATAGCATTTTTTTTTAATTCTGCAATTGGGCCTTGACAACAGTTCCTGGCATTATTTAGTCTTAAAAGTACAACTTCCTGGAAAGCACATTATGGTCTTATGGTCTGATTCTTAGGCAAAAAGCACTGTCTGAGGAGCTAGGAGGCTATTCCAACCAATCTTTGTGTAGCCTCGGCTATGAGGACGTTTGTAGTAGTAGGTGTGTGGGTTTTGTGTGTGTGTGTATCTGTGTGTATGTTTTCATTAAATGACCCCGTGTTTGAGCTGCAGCTCAGGGCTGTTTGAGAATAGGTCTGTCCTCTCCCATGCAGCAATTCCTAAAATACTTGAATACAAGTATGATCTCCTCGAGAGACACCTGCCAAGGTCAGTCCTCCAACCTAAGACTTCCTCTTTAACAGTATTTCTGTTGTGATTAGTATAGAATATAGCATACTGTTTCTTTCCTTAGATTTTAGAGTTGTGATACAGTGAGGCTTTACAGCACAGTTGTACACAGGTGCAGTGTCACATAAGTCCTCCAATGTGTACCTACATCTCTCTCCTTTTGTACCTGTTCTCATGGTCTTGCAGATTCAAGAGTGTGACCTTGCTTCTTTGGCTGGTGCTTTACTTTTTCTCTCCAAATTTCATGTGTCATACTGTGTCATAGTGGTTTTGTTCTGTTTTGCTGTGATATACAGACGTTTGAACACTATGGATTTTGCTTTACTGATCTTTATTTAGTGTTTAAAGTGCTTTGGTCTGCTGCTTAGCAGCAGTATAAACTAGTATAAACTTTCAGCTGTAAAGATGCATTGTTGATGTTTAGCTTGTCCCATTTGTTGCTTTAATGGCATTGCTTCAATCCATATTTCAGTCATATCCTGTGTTCTAGAACAAATTGGCTTCCTTTAAAAACCTTTGGAGTGCGTGAATTTATTATTCTAAATGACAAATTTCAAGGGTTACAGTTTTCTGCAGTATTGAGTAATGTGCTGTGCGTAGTCTAGGAGCAACAAGCTATCATGCAGCCTAGGCGTTAGTAACTTAGAGCTTCTGTTAGTGCACTTTTGATGGCTGCACAGTGTGGGCCCCACAGAGCAGCACAGATCTCACATGCTAGTCACCTAACCAGGAGACATACTTTTGTACTTTTTCAATAGGAATGACAGTTCTAGCCCCAGTATGTATTTAGAGTATAAAAACATGATTGTCAAGCATAAAAATATCTATTATGTTATTAGCTATAATATGCTTTATTGAAATTAGAAAATGTTTTTGCAGGATAAAACCTGTTTTCATCTGTTGCTCTTTCAGGTTATTTTCCTGCTTTTAAGTGACTTTTTTTGTTTGTTTGCAGAGGAAGTTTCACTGTGCAAATCTGACTTCATGGCCTCGCTGGCTGTACTCCTTATATGATGCGGTAAGTATCCTAAACTTGTGTGGTAAACTCTGTCCTACGGAAGGATCATGAAAGCGGGGCCGCCCTACCAGGACTTACCCTCTGTAGTCTGCCATTTTCAGAAGAGTGCCAGTGACTGCGCTTGAAGGAGACTGTTGGATATACCCTTACAGTCTGACCAAAGTCACCTTTCACAGCTGTCAGTGACTGTAAGGATATGATACCATGAAAAATTTCAAGGTTTATTGAACATCTGAAAATCTGTTGGGAGAAGTGATAGACACAAACAGCAAATAAGTCTCAGATACCATTTTTCTTTGGGTTTCCCCTAAACAAGATCATTAACTCATTTCTCTTGATCTCTAGTCTAATAAGCATGCTCCATGAGTGCTTCTGTTCCCGGTTTTTTGGTTTTTTTTGTCGGTCGTGGGGCTTGAACTCTGGGCCTGGGCGCTGTCCCTCAGCTCTTCAGCTCAAGGCGAGCGCTCTACCACTTGAGCTACAGCGCCACTTTCGGTTTTCTGGTGGTTTATTGGAGATAGGAGTCTCACGGTCTCTCCTGCCCGGGCTGGCTTTGAACCGCGATCCTTGCCTCCTGAGTAGCTAGGATTACAGGCGTGAGCCACCAGCGCCCGGCTTGTTCCCGGTTTTAATAGCAGGCATCGCCACGCTTTTATCAAAACCACACTGACTGTTGGAGTAGCTTAGAGAATCTACAAAAGACTCAGGCTCAATTTCTGTCACTGTGCTTTGGAGCAGATTACTTCTGTAAATACAGGGAAGGAAAGTGGAGTAGAAGCTACTACAGTTGGCTGATACTCAACAAGTATTACAGATTCCCCTTAGGTGAATCACTGTGCAACAAATCCAAAGTCCTGGGAAAGCTGACCAAGTAGGTTTTGAGCACTTAGGACACACTTATCATTTATGGGAAAGGTAGCGGTTCTCTGTTCTTCACTTTGAGCCATTATGGAACAGGCTGAAGAAAGAAAAAAATAAACAGCATTTTTAGTAGTAAATAGGTTCCAGATAAGATGTGCAGACAGCAAATGCTAGAGCAGTGATCTGTAAGGCCACAGTCTGGTATACTGAGCCAGGAGAGGCTTTGAGTAAGCCCTAGAAGAGGGACCAGTTCCAAGCAGAAGCCAACAGGACACTTGCAGGGCAGCTGGGAGCATCCTTGGGTCAGATGGACGTGGGTCAGAAGCCTGCTCCATTGTTTCAGTGTAGCACACTGGAACTTGGGTGTATGGTTTGAGATCTTACTGCCTATTGCATATAATGGTTCCAACTACTGTCAGTACAGTTTTATTACAAACTCATAGTAAAGTTTAACAAGTCTGTGAACTTTACCATGGCTACTTTTATTTTTAACCAGGAAACCTTAATGGATAGAATTAAGAAACAGCTACATGAATGGGATGAAAATCTCAAAGAGGACTCTCTTCCTTCAAATCCAATAGGTATGAAAAGTCAACTTCTTTGCTGTGGCCTATATATTGCTGGAAGAAATTTAAGACATGGTTAAAATAATTCTGAGAAGCAGGCCATTTTGTTAATAATGAAATTTTGGGAATACTCTCATTTTAGCCAGATTTTCTACTCAAATTGCAATTAAGTCTGTCATTCAAATATAGTTCCTGAGCACAGACCTTTTTCTGTTCTTGCATTATTTACAAGTGACTATAGTTCTAGAATTTACACTTTTATATACACATAATATCATTTACATAGTGAAAATTAATTGACCTCTAACATGGGTTTGAGCCTTTGGTTTTATTTAAAGGAAGATAGTAATTGGTATGTTTTGGAGGATTTTTAATTTTAGCATCTGAAAATCCCTTTTTTTTTTTTTTTTTAAGATTTTTCTTATAGAGTAGCTGCCTGTCTTCCTATTGATGATGTATTGAGAATTCAGCTCCTTAAAATTGGTAGTGCTATCCAACGACTCCGCTGTGAATTAGACATCATGAGTAAAGTAAGTAAAGTGAATGTTGCTGATACTCATGTTTAATCAAACTAGAAAACCATTTATTGTTGGGAGCAAGAGAGCTGTCACTAGCATTAAGTTATGTAGTCATGTAATTAGAGAAACTCTTGATTGCCTGTCACAGTTTACATTAAAAACACTTCGAAGTAGATTGAGCATTCAGATTTAATCCAAAGTGCTCTGGATGTTTTTCCTTTGAGGTTTCAGACCATTTTGAATTTGGGGACTAGGTGTGATCAGCCAGTCCATGCATGTATTCCAAAATGTAGAATCCCTGTCCCAAATTTGTTAAGGGTCAGTCAGTCAAACTGACTTACAATTTCAGCTGGCATCAGAGAAACTTTTAACTATTTTGCATTTCTCAACTATGAAACCATATGATGATAATCATGGAACATTTGTGGTTATTTATTGCTTATAAAACTAAATGACCTTGTAAGGGTAACAGTCAGTACATGTTTAGCAGATCGTAGTTTCGGTGTTTTTATCCCATCCACATTTTCCAGTATTTGAAGGAATGTGGTGAAATATATCAAAAGAAGTTTCTTAGCTGGGCGCTGGTGGCTCACGCCTGTAACCCTAGATACTTAGGAGGCTGAGATCTGAGGATCATGGTTCAAATCCAGCCCAGGCACAAAAGTCTGAGACTCTGATCTCCAATAAACCACTAAAAAACTGGATGTGGCGCTGTGGCTCAAGAAGTAGAGTGCTTGCCTTGAGCTGTGCCCAGGCTCAAAGTTCAAGCCCCATGACTGACCAAAAAAAAAGTTTCTTGATGCTCATCATCCCTGCTAACCATTTCCTCTTTAACTTCTTAGTGTACCTCCCTCTGCTGTAAACAGTGTCAAGAAACAGAAATAACCACCAAAAATGAAATATTCAGGTAAAATATTTATTTATGTACCCTTATACATTTCCAATTGCTTTATCAAAAATTAGGGTCAAGTCTTAATTTCCATTCCCACATATTTCCCTCCATTGCTTGAAACTATACTTACGAAATATGCATGGAATTAACACAATTTAGGGAAAGGCCATCTTTCAGATAGTGAAGTCCCAGCAGCTGTGGCCATATAAAGAATGGCAGTGGAGAACATCACTTCTGCCAAAGCAGGGCGTGCTTCTAAACAAGTGATGAAACATGTTTGAGAAAGGCATCAGGGGCTGGGAAGGTGGCTCAGTGGTAGAGCGCTTGCCTTGCACGCATGAGGCCCTGGGTTTGATTCCTCAGCACCACATAAGCAAAAAGAAAAAAGCCGGAAGTGGCGCTGTGGCTCAAGTGGTAGAGCGCTAGCTTTGAGCTGAAGAGCTGAGGGACAGTGCCAAGGCCCAGAGTTCAGGCCCCACGACTGGACCCCCCAAAAAAAAAAGAAAAGAAAAAGGCATCAGTTGCCCAAGATGTTTTCACTAAACTTATTGTTGAATTTTAAAACTAACTTTTTCCTTTGGGGTATCATGTGCACCTACACAAAGGAATATCTGCTACCTTCCAATGATGACTCATACAAGATTCTGTTACTATAAAACTAAAAGATTAGCCAGGCATCAGTGATTCACCGCTGTAATTCTAGCTACTCAAGAGGCTGAGCTCTGAGGATCATAGTTCAAATCCAGTCAGAGCAAGACAGTCTGTGAGACTCTTTCCTTCAAGTAGCCAGCAAAAAAGGTGGAAGTAGAGCCATGGTTCAAGTCGTAGAGCATCAACCTTGAGCCAGAAAACTTAAGGGACAGTGTTTATGTGCCCTGAGCTCAAGCCTTAGTACCAACACAGAAGATTAAAATTCATCAGAAAAATCTAGTGATTGTCTTATAGTCCATGCTGTTTTTTGCTTTAGCTTATCCTTATGTGGGCCGATGGCTGCTTATGTGAATCCTCATGGATATGTGCATGAGACGCTTACCGTGTACAGAGCCGGCAACCTGAATCTCATAGGCCGGCCTACCACAGAGCACAGCTGGTTTCCTGGGTAAGAGGATGGTGATGGTGGTTTTTTTGTTGTTTTGGTTTAATGGGTAGAAAACCCCAAAGTTCTAAATAGAGTTGCTAGAATTACAATGAAAAGAAAACAGGCATGACATGAATAACTTAAACAGCCTTTATCCCATGAATAGACAAAAATGTCTTTATGAACTGTTTGCATAGTACCATTGAACTGAATATATGGAGAAAAAAGGTTAACAATTACTGTTGTCCTGAAATTACTACATAGCTAATCCGAAGTTACTCTCTTCTGTTAGCGCTAAAAATGAGCTGTTTGCAATGATGCACATAATCTATGTGTGGATCATGTTCTACAGTAGTATCAAATCGAGTTTTCCTGATAAGCTACAGAGAACACTGAATTCTTTTCCTTGTACTTATTTTACTTTACCCCAGTGGTTCTCAACGTTAAGAGTCTCAGAACTCGTTGATTTCCTGCTGTATTACCCTAATAGCTAGCCCTGCCACATTCTCTTCCACATATGGAATCAGCCTTTGCTTTGAGAGAGCCACAGTAGGAGGTGGCCAAGGCACTACAGGTGGGTCCCGTATCAACAGAGCTTCCAGTCAGCTCTTCCTAGTTAAACTGTTCTTTGAAGATAGCAAGTTGACTAAAACAAACGTGTATGTGTGCAGGTGGGTTGCTGTTCCCCAACTTGGTACTCTACAGAGCAACAAAGGGAAAATGTCTTCCCAGTGGAAGAAAAACCGAACCATAGCTTCAAATAATATAGCTTCAAATCATTAATACGGCCAATTATACATGAAAGCTGATATATTACCATAGGAATTGCAAAAGTGACCAAATACTTGTACAATGTTTCTGTGAAGTGTATGGTTTAAATCCCATGTAAGTCAGGCTAACCTCAAACTTGTAAATCCTTTGGCCTTGGTCTCAGACACTGTGGCCAGTCTTTTTAATTCTTCAAATTTGGCTCTTAAGAAATTTCCATGCAAAAGATTTCCACGGCAGGCTTGGGTACTGAGTCATGCTTCCTTAGCTGCCATCTTCCCTTCATTTTATAGGTATGCCTGGACCATTGCCCAGTGTAAGATTTGTGCAAGCCACATTGGATGGAAATTTACAGCCACTAAAAAAGACATGTCCCCTCAAAAATTTTGGGGGTTAACCCGATCTGCTCTGTTGCCCACAATCCCAGACACAGAAGATGAACTAAGCCCAGACAAAGTAATACTTTGCTTGTAAATGGATGTAATATGGTAGCGGTAAAGATATGATCTGCTTTGGAAATTGCCTTTGATGCGTACACGTAAGTAACCAGCAACATTATGTATGAAGGGTTACAGTTTCTTAGTCCACCTGTATGGAAAAGTACACTTTCAGAGAGGATGAAAGGAAGTCTAGAATACAAGAAAACTCTTTGAAACTGATGATCCTGTTTGCTGTGTGCACACACGTGCGCGCTCACACACACATTCACACAAAACACTTTAATTCATCATGCATTGGCACCAGTCATCTGAATGATCAAGTTCCAAGCTAGGGTGCCAAGCACAAGTTTCCTTTTGAATGCAGCAAGGCAGCGTGCGTTACTTTTAAAGGATTCTGTTCTTCTCAATTTTCCTTAGCTCATACTGATTTGTAAATTTTGAAAATATTAAATATGAAGTTTGAGTTAAAAATCCCCATTTCCTTTACATGTTTCTTGGTGAAAAGTTTTTACTTGTGCATTTGCACTATTTATTTGAACTATAACCCTAGCTCCTAAAATGTTTAACTTAAACTACTATGGGGCTGAAATAACACTGTATTTTGCAATCTATTTCAGTTGATGTAACTGGAAGAAAATGTGTAAGTAAACTGACCAAAACTAAATTTAATGTTCCTTATTTAAATAATGTAACCTATTCACAACTGAACAATGGAGGTATAAGAAATAACTAAGATAAAATCCATAGATTGCTACCTACCTCTTTGCTTATATATATTTGAAGGTTTACTGAATCCTTTTACAGCTGTGTAACTTTGGTCTCATATCCTTCACTGATTTACATAACTCAAAACTCATCAGGTCAAACGTCTAATCAATTTCTAATACTGAGGCCAAAAACGGACTGTTAACTTTGTGTCAGTAAATGAAAATAAACTTCATTTGCACTGCATTCAGGACTTATTCTATCCTAATTCTGCAGCAGGAACTGAGGATCAAGCTTCAAAGCCAGCCCAGTCAGACCAATATGAGACTTCTATAACCAGCAAAAAGCCAGAAATGGAGGTGTAGAGCTCACATGGTAGTGACTGCCTTGAGTTGAAAAAAACTAAGTGAGAGCAAGAGAACTTGAGTTCAAGTCCCAGAATAGGCACACGCACACATGCACACACACACTTATACTCTAAAGGGATACTACGGGGAGATCTAGGACACTGCATCTCTGCAGACAAGTCAAAACACAGGCAGTGAGGGAAAAGCATCTCTCCTTTTTGCTCCTCAGAGGTAGCATCTCAGATTCATAGTACTGCCCAGAGACATCTTATACACCACAGGCTTCTGTAACAGTTAGTTAAATCTACATCATATAGAATATCCTTGTAGTACTTAAATGTTTTCAGATATTTTATATTGCATTTAATTACTAACCTGGGTAAAGTTGTAGTATAAACCCAGTTACCTTCCAAAACCAAGGGTAATATTTTACTAAAATAATGAGACTGTACAAGTTAACTTCTCCGGGCTTCACACACATAAAGCAATCCTTATGACAAATAACAGCTCCATACCAAAACACAAATTGCTAGAACAAATCCACTATGAATAAATGGATAGGTGTTTTACACAGATTTACCAACAATTATAGGTACCAGTTCATTTTGGAATTCAGGTAGACTGAAATCTATCAATGGGCCAAGCAGCCCATTCATCTCAATGCGCAGAGTATTAAGCACTTCTTTTTTCTTTTTTTTTTTGCTGTTTTACTTGAGTCACGGCCAGCCTTTTGTTTATACTTTGCTTTTGAGACAGGGTGTCACTAACTGCTAGTGAGCCTCAAACTCAGTTCCTTATGTCTCCACCTTCCAAGTAGCTGGGATTACAGGTGTATACCACCCGGCAAAATAATTTAAAGTCAATCCTAATTTTTCCCTATGGAAAAACCATTTTATTTAAAAAGCATAGACAGGCAAGTCAGAACCTACTCCAAAAGCATTCTAGGATTCATTGATACAATCATATTAAGAGGAGGTAGACTCCATTTCAAGTCAGTACCTGAAATGCAGTTTCACAAAGTAAGAAAATTTTTCTTAACAGATTCTCTTTTAACTCTGCTATAGCTTCTTAAATCTCAGACAGGGGAAGATGACCAGTCTTACCAAATGTTTGTCCCTTTTGAGTACCAGGTCATTCTAGGTCTTCTTTATGTAACTTAGGAGTTCCTCTTTTTCCATTTGGTAGCCACTTTTTTTCCACTGTTCACGCAGTTGCTGTAACAAAGCACCAATTTCCTTCCCAGAAGAAATGCCCACTTTTCTAATGTCGTGTCCGCTCACGGGGAAGGGGGGGATGGACCACTGCTCCATCTCCTTCAGGAGACCACGTTCACCCTGGTACTTCAGCAGCTCACATACTCGGGCACTTGCATCTGGCTCTCTGGACTAAGTGCAAACAAACATTAAGTTCACCATACACATTACAGCCCCCATTAATGGTTTACCCGATATTTAAATGACAAATACTCTAGGAAAATTACCATTCCAAATAAGTAACACTTAATGAATAAATTCTGGATTTTATCTTCCAACTTTTCTGCAAGTGAAGACAACTTATTTTTGGACCAAACCTAGTGTATACTTACATCTATAATGAAGTCTTGATAGGGTTTCAATGGTTCTGAACTGTCTGATGCTTTAACTAAGTCTTTCCTATTTTTAACTATAAATAAGCCGAGGTTTTTCTCTTCTTTTGAAATCTTCAACCTCAAATCCAATTTTGTGACATCATCTTGTACTTTCAGCAGTGAGGCCAAGATGGTCATTGGCTTTGCTGAGCAACCTTCAACATTTTTACTGACTTGGTTAAATTCTTCTAAACTTGAGGGTGTAGGCAAACCTGCAGGAACAAAATTTTTTTTCTCTTTTTAGTGTTAAAAAAAGACCAGTCAAATCCTAAAGCACTTTATGAAAATCCCTTTCCCAATGACTCAAGACTAATGAAATGTCCTGAAGTTCCCTGATGTGTGATCATCCTTGGTCAGTATTAATCATAACATTTATTGATCCATAAGGCATCTTAAAAACTCAGTAGATAAGTGCTATTATTTCTATACTCCTTTTCTTCAGAAACTAACAAGTCACAAAGCTGGTAAGTGTCAGTTAACCTAACCTAATCAAAGCCAAGTCTTTTGAGTTACTCCTTACCTGTGATCCCAAAGATTATCTTGGAATTTGATTTCTCCATGTGGAATTTTGTAACTACATGAGTAAAAACATTTTTACCTTAAGGATTTTTAAACTAAATGTTTCATTGCCAAAAATGTTAATGTTTTGCTGGGCACCTATGGCTCACTCCTGAAATCCTAGCTACTCGGGAGGCTGAGATCTCAAGATCATGGCCAGCCCAGGCAGAAAAGTCCCTGTGAGACTCTTATGTCCAATTAGTCACTCAAAAACTGGAAGTGATGCTGTGGCTCAAGTGGCAGAGTGCTAGCCTTGAGCACAAGAGGCTTGGGGACTGCGCCGAGGCCGAGTTCATACCCCACAACCAACCAAAGAAAGTATTTTTTAAATGTTTTATAACTTGTTCTCACCTATATGAGGAGCCACATCAAGATCATAGATTAGGTGAATTAAGTGGTTTACGTGGTTACCAACAAGAATTTTTTTCAATTCTACCCAAATCCGCTCTCCTGATATTCCAGCCAAGCCTTTTGCATTTTCGGCAATTGCTTCCAAAGTCTCAGGGTCATGCTCACCAGGTTTGTCCACAATTCTGCCGTAAAACCTAGAAAACAAAATCCTCTAAATGCACCTATACTGGCAGAACAGCCAGAATTCTGTTTCTCATTTTTGCATCTATTTAATGGAAATGAATTAAAGCATTAGTCATATCTCCACCTTTTTCTTCAGATGTACAAACCCAAGATTAATTACAATGTAAGTAACCTCCAAGTCAGTAAGCACTAGAAGCCTGCGGACTCGATTTCACCAATAGTGACTAAGGTGCAGCTGTGCTGCAGCAGGTAAAACTCATAAGCCTCATGAAGGCAGATTTTTATTTTTCTCTCTCCCACAATCCCTCCTTCCCTCTTGTGTCAGATAGCGGTGCTTGGCATGCTCACAAATGAAAAGAAAGCATTATTTAATAGAAAGGAGAATGGACATTTAAAAGGTGCTCAAAAACGTGTTTTTTGTTTTTTTTTGGGGGGTGGGGGTTGGTCGGTCGTGGGGCCTGAACTCTGGGTCTGGGTGCTGTCCCTCAGCTCTTCAGCTCAAGGCTAGCACTCTACCACTTGAGCCACAGCGCCACGTCCAGCCTTTTCTGCTTTATGTGGTGCTGAGGAATTGAACCCAGTGCCTCATGCATGCAAGGCAAGCGCTCTACCACTGAGCCACCTTCTTAACCCCTCAAAACCTTTTTTTATAGCAAAAGATCATAGTAAATGTTGTATGAAAGTAACATGTACATAAGACATGGATTACCTCATCACCAGACACACATTTGGGATGTCACTATTCTGTAGACCTACCCGTTCGGTTACTGTACACAACACACAGTATTAAAAACTGTTTCTAAAATTTGCAAAAAATTCTTACCTGAAGTATCTTAAAATCCGAAGATAATCTTCTTGTATTCTTTGATGTGCATGTCCTACAAATCTAACTTTCTTATTTTTTAAATCTTCATAGCCATTAAAGTAATCGAATAAAGTACCATCAAAGCCTAGTCATTTAGAAGGAGGAAACAGAATCATTAACAATCTTAACAAAAAAAATAAATAAATAAACTAAAAACTACCACAAACAGGAGAAATTCAGCATGGCTGTTTATCACATATAGTGACAGTATACATCACTACTAATTCAGAGACAGAGTAAACAGCTGTCCTTACAATTGAAAGATTATACCTCCAATAAGAACCTAAAGCAATGTGCCAGATATGTATAGACTGAGGATGAGAGGAGAACACGCTCGTATAAAAAATATGAATAGCCAAAATTGTATGGGAAAATCAGGAGTGGCAGGGGAATCCACAGGGCAGTTACTTTGTCATCCTGCATCAAGAAAGACCTTTTAAACCTTTCAAACTAAATATCAGTAATAAATATCTATTATGCCTTCTTGAGTAAGGCATAAAAGTCTGGCCAAAAAAAAAAAATCTTAAGCTAAGAGATACTCAGAGAAAGACCCCAAAAGTCAGTATCAATAGAGACAAATGGCTAATTTCCATAGCATGCAAACATACAGAAGAAACACAGAAATCTGTAAAATGAGCGTTTTCAACAGCAGTAATAAGAAATAGGAAGTAAAACAGTATTAAGTAGAAATAGTATTTCCCGGGTTTCTTTCCCACTGGTAAATTTCCAAGTAGTGTCTGCTACTACCTGGTTCAGGATAGGTTAGGAGACTAAACCATGAGAGCCTATTATCCCTTCATAAAAATGCTGTACTGTAAACAAAACAATTCTCACTGGGATTTTCTTAGTTATCAAACTGCAAATCATATCTCATAGGTAAACTCTCAATCCCAAACAGACAACAGGTCTTCCCCAAGACAGAGAAAAGCAACAGGAGACCTGCCAAGGGGGCAGGTGGGTGACTGGCCCCAAGAGGCACTTCACTGGGTGGCATCAGGGACAGGGCACTGCTGTTACTACTTGTGAAGAACAATCACGTGTCCATTTAATTCTGTTTGAACCCTGAATACCTTCTGGCTATCCGCAAAGTACCACTCTGGGCAGACAGTGCTTTTTTAGTGCAGCACACAGGGATTTGCTAAATGGGAACTACCTTGATAAATACGGGAAATTACAGGCTCCAGATTCAAAAGTGCATAGGCAAAATAGGACTAAAAAAGGCAAATATCCTATGTCTATCTTACTGTTGTGGTAAAGAATGCGTGTTGAACATACTGGCAGCAGAAAGGCTTTTTTAGTAAGATCAACATAAGGGGGCCAGTGATGTGGCGCGGTGGTAGACCAAGCACGTACAGGACCCCAGCTCCAGGGTGGGGGGGGGAAAAGAGGAAAAGCATCCTAGGAATATAACAAAAACAACAATAACAACAACAAATGTCTACAGCAGAAAGGCTTAAAAAAATTCCTGAGCTGAAAATATAGATTAGTATGATACCAATATGAGTTTTGTTTTGCTCTGAATCTTTCTTTTAAAGTATACTAGTAAAAATGTGAAATGCAGCTAAGTGGCTTATGCTTAAGAGCATAAGCTTTGGAGACAGTTTGTGTTACAACTAATAACACTACAGTATACAGGCTGCATACCTTTGAGCAGGTTATCAGGAGTTAAGACAGCACCAACTGCTTCAGAAGGTTGCTGGGAAAACTAAACTATGTTATGAGTTTAAAATAGGGCTCAGCAAATGTTTAGAAACCAATAGTAAACCTACAAGGAAACCATTAGAGAAGGCTGCACCATGTGAGTAATGCTGGAAGAAGTGGATACTTGAAGCTTTGGTTGTGTAACGGAGGAGGTGTGTATTGCTGGGCTCCTTCCAGTCCCCCGTTTAATAGTAGAGTTTGGAAACCCAGGCTCTAACCTGGACCAAGTTACATGACATCTGCAAGTCTCACCTGTCCCACCTTAGCCTACTCTAACCTAATTCACCTCTAGCCCTTTGTGAGCACACCTTCATTAACAAAGAACTTAAGGACCTACATGACAAATAGGCTTCATCTTAACATACCAAGGCAGACTTGTGATTCCTTAAGATGCAATGCTAAGAAAGAACTTGAGGTGTGTGTAGGTGCAACAGTAATTTGCTTTTTGCTGAAGTCATTCGCCCCAATGCCAAGGCCCTGCAGGAAAGGATGGAGAAGGAGCATGTGTGTAAATGACAGGGCCCTATGAACACTGACAGGAGGAGTGTGTGCATGTGCACATATATACATTTTTCTTGCACTGTTTAGATGCAGTTAATAAATTAGCAGATGAAGGTGTGAATGTGTCAGGCACTGCTCCAAGCATATACAATCATTAGCTCCCTTAATCTTTACAACAGTCCTACAAAATAAACTAGCATTAACACCTGTGTGTTTTACAGCTAGCGAGTAATATAGTGAGAATCTCAGCCAGTATTTTTGGATCCTGTCAACATGATATGCTGTCTCTTAGAAGAGATGAATGCCACTTCAGTTGGAGGACATTCCCAGAATGCAAGTTTCACTTGAAAAGAAGGCATAGTCTGATAGATCACATTATCCTTGTATTACCTAGAAACATGGAGTTTATAGTGAGGTCTCTGCGTTCGGCATCTTTCTGCCAGTCAGTTGTGAATTCTACCTCAGCATGTCTTCCGTCGGTTGTGACATCGATCCTTAGTGTGGTAATTTCAAAATTTTCTTCATGAAGCTGCAATTGAATATAAGACTTTTTAAAAATTAGTTTATAGCATCACTAAAGACTGGAAAGCTTCACTGAGGCAAGGTAATACAGTTGTCTTTAAACTCAACCAGTATAAAAACATTGAAACAGAATATTCAAGGCCATATCCAAAGAATACCTTTTTGTAAAATAATTTGAGTTTACAGGCAAACATGGCTACTGAAAAGCAGCATGGTAGGTATAAAGGGCTACTCTCGAGCTAGTTTTTTTGCCAGTGTCAGTTTGCACAGAGCTATGTTAATATATGCCACAGAGCAAAGGCCTGTCAGGAATAAGTATAGGTAACAAACCTAGGGTCTTTACTGGTCATCCCCAGTGAGGTTAAGGTGATAGGTACACACACCGTGGGGAGAGAAACTGCCTCCAGCTGGGAAGGCTAAGGAACAGGAGCTGAGCCTTGAAAGCCGATGTGGATGTAGACAGAAGCACATTTCAAATAAAAGCGTGTCCAAAGACACAGTACAGAGGGAATTTATAAAAGGGGAAATCTCACTGACAAATAGCATTCTACCAGTAGTCAGCAATGAGGTTTTCTTGATAAAGAATTTGGAATTCACAGGCAAAAACTGGGATCATTTGAAGTCTTCTAGGATTCTCACGATTTCATACAAATTCTCCTCCAGATACACATTACATTCTCACTATAAAATTTATCTATGAAAGGAAAAGGGAAAAGAAACGGCTTGAACTAGGGCAACTATACACTGCAGGACTGCTCTCTAGTTATAGTGAAAACTCCTGCAGATTCCAACACTTCTAATTGGCTAGCACGTCCCAGGTAGAATTACAACGAAGCCCTGAAGTTGGGTGCTGCAGCACCCAACTATGATGACAGCCAAAGAACTTTAAGGAAATGAAGACTTTGTTGAAACAATTACCACTGAGAACCTAAGGAAAATAAGAGAAGTGACTACATCTGACACAAGCATAGAAGCTGCAAAATAAGTGGTCATGTGCCACACTGGACTGCATGTACCAGTGATCCTGGAACTGAGCAATTCTACCACAGCTCATTCATCATGGAACACACCATACTCCCCCGTGTCTGTACTGGTGTAAACAAACATGCAGCACTGCCAGGAGTTTAGACCTATGCACACACAGTTATGTGCAGTACATGATTTAATGATGTCAAACTGAATGCTTCCTCTAATAGGGATTTACTACACTGTACTTTTTCTGGAGTGTACTTCCTTTGCTGGAAACCAGCCTCAGCAGCTCCTAGAACACACTTTCACACACGATGTCAGCTCCGTGTGTCATTGCTCCTCCAGAATGCAGTGGGCCAAGTTCTGGAGTTAAGACAGTGACATCATGACCAGACCCTGTAGAGCCAAGGCGAGTGCTGTGCACTTACTTGTTAATCCAAAGAACAGGAAAACACTTTTAGAATAAAGAATTTTTTTGTGTACTGAACAGTATGTTAAATGAGTTAAAAAGTTTTAAACAGAAATAATACTCCACAGTGCACACCTATAAACAAAAGTGATAGAGATAGAGATGTAATGAAAAATCAGAGACACACTGGGAAAATGACCTACTGTGGAGATAGGGAAAGACTTATTTGCTGTTGGGAGGGAGTACAGTCAGAAAGCTACACAAGAAGTCAGTAGATTATATTTTAAAAATGCTAACTTAAAAAACAAAAACTATAGCATGGAAAGGGTCCTCCTGTAAAAACACAAAACCACTTGTGGAGGTCAAGTCGTTAAACTTAGCAGTGGCTACAACACACAAGAATGAAAGACTTAGGGTAGAGTAGAAGACACTGCTATTTTTAATTAGGCATTTTGTTTCCCAACTATAAAAAAACTCCTGAACTTTGGTAAGCAGATGTTCACGCAGTGCAGTAAGTATCAGCCTGTGACTCACCCTGGCTGTGATTGTTCCGTGCTTCTCTCCCTTGTTGTTGATCATCCGGATGCCGGCCGATTGAAACATCTCCTTCATTTGGGTTGGGGTGGCGGTGGTAGCAAAATCAACATCTTGAGGTTTCACCCCATTCAGCAAATCCCTCACGGCTCCTCCTGCTATTCTCAGCTCATGATTCTCTTTCACAAATAATTCTGAAATGACAGCGACAAGATTTTTAGTACAATGTGTTTCAGTAATGACAGCGTGTTACCGGAAGTACAAGGTTTGGCCATTTATTGGGACAGTTTAGACCATGTAAGAAGGCCTTGCTTTTCATGCAAAACAAGGCGGAAAACACAAAGTGGCTGTGCTGTAGATGCCTGAGAACCATGGGAAACAGAACCTGCATGACTGCTTTGCTGATTAAGACAACTCAAAATTCTACAGTGCCTCACAATCATGATTACAAATATGAATTATAGTCAAAGAGTAATGCAAAATAGAAAACCAAGTCTCCTCCTAGTTCTGTGAATAATATACAAGCATTTCCATGCATCCAGCTGTCAGGCCCCTTATCATAAATGTTGCCACCAAGATCCTTCAATAGACAGCCTGTGAGAATATTGCCTGAAATCAATGCACATGGAAAACTACTACAAACAACCACACAGGTGAGGACAAGGCTTCTACAACTCTGGCCAGTCTACTGAGAATGATGTCCACAGCTGGCTTCACACAAGCTGGTCTGCACTGTTACAAATTGGCATTCTGCAGAATGTGTTCCAAGCACATCAGTCAGGCAAGGACATCTTTGACCAATGATAACAAGATGACTGGCATTACGTTACCATCAAGTGCTATCACCCAGCAATGGTTATGGACCATAGCCACACAGCCAAGGAAACCCTGGCTAGTACCTGAACCATGTAATTCAGAAGTGAATGACCTTTAGAACTTTGGTCTTATCTCTAAGGAAATAACCTTAATCTGCCATGGAAATGATATAGTTCAAATGAAGCAGAGGGAAAAAAATGAAACAATCTGGCAAATCATGAACCGCTGCATTATATGATTGTGACAAACTATCCTAGCTTCCTCGATTTTCTCTGCTGAAAGTTAATCGTATATGGGGACAAAGCAACTATGATGATTTTAGAACTCATGACAGGATTTAAACTGCACCATGCCAATTTTCACAGAGGTTTTAAATATGTCTGTCTGCACTTTGTTTTCACATAGGACATTTCATTATGCCAGGGCACCCAATCCTACAAAGTAGTTAAGTTATTCGCTGAGTTTACTGATGGTGTTTGAAGTCACCTTCAGTACATATCCCTCCATAGTGTTGTTTCACAGACAGAATCCTGAAAACCACTTCCTGTTTTACGCTACTGAGGTTCTGACTTTAGAACTTCCAACTTTCACAGTGAAGAAAATAAAGCTCAGAAACTCAGGTTTTATAAATCATATAGTAGTACTAAAAGATGTTAAAGAAACTGCAGTATTTGATTTTTAAGGCAGAATGATCAGAGAGGGTATACTGCCAATAATATTTTCCGAGGAGACTCTTGCAACAGAGGACAAGACGGAGGAAGGCACAGCCATAAAGAAACAGTTCAGTCAGCCCCAAACTGGTGATGTTAGAGCTGGTCTCTTCAGACAGCGCCGCTCACCACTTGCAGTTACTGAGCACTTAGAACATACTTAAGTCTGAATTGAGACATGGTGTTAAATGTGTTCCAGGTTTGGAAGTCTTACAACAACATAAAAAGGGGGTCAGTCTGATACTGTATATCCATGTGTGAAATAAGCTGAAGCCCCTTTGAAGAGTTAGCAAACTCTAAAAACAAGAAAGACAGGAATGTAAAGCAGGTCCTACAACAAGATGCTAATGGGGAGAAGAGGGCAAATGGGGTGGGTGAAGGAGGGTGACTATGGTCAAAATACATGTAACGTGAAAATGGAACAGTGAAGCTTGCTGAGATCCCTTTGGGAAAAGGATCAGGGAGAGTTTGGGGGGGGGGGGTGATCAAGTACTATGAATACCTAGACACGTCAAAAAATAACCTTGTACAAACAAGGGATGCTAACAGTGGGGGGAAATGATGTAACATTGTTCTGTAAGTTTCACACTCGTGATCGTATCTTGATGACAGGGGACTGAATGTATGTTTTACTCAGTTCCTTCCAGTTATGTGTTCTGGAAACACTGGCAGAGACTTAGCGTTCCCAAGTACCTCTTCACACACTAGGAGGAGGCAGTGTATCAGGTAAGTACAGCGGATCCCATAATGCATCAGGAATCTAGTACTTAAACCATCGTACAGAAGAGCTAAAGGTCAACTTCTCCACTCGTTGCTTTACTCACAAGTCTTCCTTTTGTCACTTCAACAACAGCAATATTTGAAGGTTGGTTTAAAAAAAATCGTCCACCCTGTGTCTTTCCACCTAAGGCCTCTCCGCTTGTTCCAAAGCCAGGTCTCACCTGTCAGACTCTTCAATCCTTCTGTGAAAAGGGACTGGAATTCCGGAGACTGCAACTTCATGGTGAACAGACAGCGCTTCAGAAGACAGAGGCTGCTCCAGCCCGCGCCGGGTCCCCGCCTCTTCCAAGGACACAGGAGTCTCAGCATCTGGAGCAGTGGCCACACCTCTACCAGGCGGGCCGCGGGTGCACCGACCGAGCTCCACGCGCTGAGCACAGAATAACACGCAGTGTTACTCACCAACAGCGAGGAACTCGCCTCCCTGTCCAGAGGGGGCGCGGGTGGCAGGGCCGCCCCGGCAACAAGGGAAAAAAAGCCAAGCAGGAGCCGCAGGCCCGAGTTCCCGCGCCAGAAACACAGGGAGGAAGGGGGAGCAGGCCTCCAGGACACGAACTGGATCCCCCCCCGACCATCGAGGCACCCCGGATTCCCGACCCCCCCCACGGAGACCTGGCCGCGCACGGGGGGCTCTCAGGACCCCGCGATCTCAATGCGGGGCAGGCGCGGGGCAGCGGGAGGCCCCGTCCCGGCCACGTGGACCCGGGAGCTGACTCCGCCCCGACTCCCACCCGCTCAGAAACCCGCCCCGAACCCCAGCCCCGGGGTCAGCCCGCACGGTGCCCCGGGCCCCAGCCCCGGGGTCAGCCCGCACGGTGCCCCAGCATCCCGCACGGTGCCCCGGGCCCCAGCCCTGGGGTCAGCCCGCACGGTGCCCCGGGCCCCAGCCCCGGGGTCAGCCCGCACGGTGCCCCGGCACCCCGCACCCCAGCCCCGGGGTCAGCCCGCACGGTGCCCCAGCATCCCGCACGGTGCCCCGCATCCCAGCCCCGGGGTCAGCCCGCACGGGTGCCCCGGGCCCCAGCCCCGGGGTCAGCCCGCACCCCAGCCCCGGGGTCAGCCCGCACGGCGCCCCGGCACCCCGCACCCCAGCCCCGGGGTCAGCCCGCACGGCGCCCCGGCACCCCGCACCCCAGCCCCGGGGTCAGCCCGCACGGTGTCCCCCCCCCCAAACCCCTCGGGCCGAGCGCCCGGACGCGGCCGCCACGCCGCCGGGGGACCCCAGCCGCGCCCCGCGGCCTCTCGCCGCACCCCGCCTCCCGGATGCCCCCGGAACCCTCTGGGTCCGTGCGTGGGGCGCAGGGACGGAGACGCACGCCCCGCCGGCTCACTGGCGAGCGCTCACCCGAGGCCGCCCCGCCGCCACGCGCACTTCCGGGATAGAGCGTGGTGGCGTCATCACGCCGGGACGCTGGGCGGGGCCTGGGCGGGGCCTGGGCGGGTCTCCGCCCCGCCCCTCCCCGCCGAGGCTGGATTTGATGCCAGGGCGCCCGGGGACTTGGAACCTCGGCGGCTGAGCCCTGCAGGCCCGGGAATGGCTGCGTGTGCGCGCCGGGTGTAAGCGGGGCCGGCCCTGGGCGGGAGGCTTTGTTAGCTGCAAGAGCTGAGACTTAATGTTTTTCTAGGGCAGAGAGGATCCAGTGGCAAAGGCCTGGAGCCTTAACGTGAGAGAGTGGAGCCTTTTACATACAGCTTTCCTTGAAAAGCGCATGCGGCCTCCTGTTAGAGCCTCCTTTCCCCAGGGGTGTCGAGGCCTGTGAGAAGCACAGCTCCAGACAGACAGCTGTGGACGGCATCCAGCACCTTGAGGGAGCAAGAAAAGCCGGCCCCCTGAAGGCCCTTGCTGCCTCTCTCCACGACCACTCCATCACATGCTAACCGTTGGTGACACACAGGGTAGGGACGAACTGTATTTTTTTTTCTTTAAGTAGCAGCACGGTGAAGCACTGAATGAGCTTGAAAATCAATCTAAATAGCTCTTTGTTTAAAAAAAATGAATTTTGTTCAGTAACCCTTCATAATTTCAGGCCCAGATCGTTTCAGGGGTCAAATAGCACCTATTTTGCCAATTTTAAAAAATGGTTCAGCAAATCATGGTAAGTGAGGTTAAGCCAATCTCAGAGAGACAAACGGCACAAGTTATTCTATATGGAAGCTAGATCTAAAAATTAACCGGGACATGATCAAGTATACATTTCTCTAGGCATTCACACACAAGGGAGACCAAAGATACTCTTAGGCAAAGAACACAAAGGCACAATGCCCATGTGCATCTGAACATACAAAATGATGCGTGCGGAAATGAACTCATAGAAATGGAAACAAGCGATTTTTCTTCGTTGTTGATTTTCTTTTCTTTTTGTCTGTTCATTTATCTGTTTGGGATAGGGTAAAGGGGGGAGGCACAGAAAAGTTGGATCAAAGAGTGAACAAATGCAGCGGGGCACTTGCTCCACATTATGTTGAAAATCAATTACATAACTTGTGGGTGGGGTCAGGAGGGAAAAACTGGGGGTAACACTGTCCAATGTATGCAACTGTAACCACTCTGTACATCCCATTTATCATAACAATAAATGAATAAAATAGTTGAAAAATGTTCAGGAAAAAAAAAAGCACTTTCCTCTCATCCTGAAGCCAGGATAATTCTAAAAGTCAATATAAAATATTACAAACTAACATCCCATTCCAGCTGAGAAACAAATAGAAAACTGAATCCTGCAATGTATAGAACGACTCATTATCTATTTGAGTTGGCCCCAATGCTAAGAATGTGAGGTCGATTTAATGTTCATAAGCCAGTCCATACAAGACTCTGTATTGTTATCTACTTTGGGCCCCTGGGTCTGGAAGCCAGAAGGCTTGTGGATTTCTGCAGAGAATGAAGTGAAGGACAAAGAGGAATACAAAGACATTAGCAGGAGGAGACTGACTAATGCCACACAAAGGAAAAGCTAAGTGAACCTTTCAGACAGGAAGTCCACATATTTAGGAAGAAGCATCTGTGCTAAGGGTCCCAAGGAGGGGGGGGTGTCTGGACATGCAGGTGCTCATTCCTGGAAAACTAGATTATGTGTCTTTGACTCCTGGAGACTGGTTCATGTCTCATTAACTACTTTACATCTGGCAGGGGAGTTCTGAGCCTTGAATGGTCAGACTAGTACTGTCATTTTCTGCAGATTCTAAGGCTTGCAAGTCAAAAACAATCCATTAACATCAGCAGGCCAAGAGTTGATGTTTATCACCCTCCAAGCCGTGGATCTTAACCACTGAGTTTCCTAACCTCCTCCCCCAACTCTGATATCAGTTTTAATTGGCCAGGCATGGTGGTACACATCTGGGATCCCAGCATTTAGGAGGGGAGGCAGGAGTATCATAAGCCAGCCTGGTTTATATAGCAAGACCTTGTCTCAAAATAGAAAGGAGGAGGAGGAGGGGGAGGGGAAGGAGGAGGGGAAGGTTGGGGAGAAGAAGAGGGAGAGGAGGGAGGAGGGAAAAGGGAGGAGGATACAGAGGAGAAAGGAAGAGAAGGGGGAAAAAGAAGAGAAAAACTATATCTTAATAGATACACAACAATCACTTAAAACTCAGAATGCATAAAAACAACTTCTAAAACTCAGGAGGGCTGTCCACAACACTTGTTAAGGCATCTATGAAAAAGCCACAGCTATCAGCAGACTTAATGACAACATTGTTGCCACCCTCCCCCCAATATTAGGAACAAATTGATGATGCTCCGTCACCTCACTTTCAACATGTGACTGCAGTACGTCACCACGAAGATAAATCAAGAAGGAAGACGTTAAAAAGTGTAGCCATAGGGAAGGAGGTAAAACCCTCTCTTCCTATGATGGCATGGTTTATAAAGAAATCATAGCAAACAGCAGAACAAATGCCACCACTAATAAGTCAATTTAACAAGGCCTCGAGATGCAAGGCTACAGTGAAGAATCTTATATCCTAGCAGCAAAAAAAATATGCAATGCAAATCTATGTGTTTTATGTATTAAAAATAAAATCTGTAGGAATAAATGTGATAGTGAAGCTATGGGCGTGGCATCGAAGTATAATACAAATGGAAAGATATTCAAGATCACCCAGTGGCCAGAGAATTACTAATTAAAAACACACACACACAATGAGACAACCATGCAAACCTATTTGAATGTTTTAAAAAAATCTGGCAGTATTAAAATCAGAGGAGCATATGGAGCAGTAGATGTCTCATTCACTTGCTGTCGGTGAGGATGCAAACTAGTGCGGCAGGGCTGGGAAGGTGGCTCAGTGGTAGCGCTTGCCTTGCATGCATGAGGCCCTGGGTTCGATTCCTCAGCACCACATAAGCAAAAAGAAAAAGTCTGGAAGTGGCACTGTGGCTCAAGTGGTAGAGCGCTAGCCTTGAGCTGAAGAGCTGAGGGACAGTGTCCAGGCCCAGAGTTCAGGCCCCACAACAGGACAAAAAAAAACCAAACAAACAAACAAAAAAACAGTAGTAAACTAGTGCAGCCATGGAGAATGACAGTTTAGTGATTTCCCGTGCACTTGCCTTACAACCAAGCCACCCCTCTGCAAAGCATTGGCCCACAGAAAGGAAAACTCTGCTCACAGTAAAACATGTATTTGAGTGTCATAGGAGCTTGGCTCATAATCATCTCGATCAAAACATAGGAATTCCAGAACAAGCATTTCCTTGGGGTTTGTGCTTTATTTTGCATCTTATTGTATTTGTAGTTTTCATGGGCAGTGAGTGTTTTTAGGGTCTGGCAAGTTTGTACCACTCTGTAGAAAAACAATAGTCAGGAATATTCTTCTTCCGTTAGGAGGCAGTGGAACCCTAATGTTAAGGCAATTCAGGAAAATGAACTAGGAAGAGTTTAGAAATAAGTTTCAGTGTTTAAGTCATTAAGTCTTAACTTTGTGAGCCTTAACCGAATGCACTTCAGTACTTGATAAACATTTCCTTAAAGAGCTCCTATTTTACTTCGACATAAGCTATCTCTTAGGCTGCTCAAAGGGTCTCCCCAATGTTCAAATGTCCGTTGGCACCTCATTTTTGTTTGTGTTTCTGAGAAATTAATTCATTTGTTGCCACTAGAGAGAGAAATAATGATGCATAAGGAACAGTTTTGACTTTAACTTTGCTTTATCCCTTTCAGTCTACTCATTCGCTCACTCATCCATGAATCTAGCAACCTACAGGACCATCCATCCATCCACCTTCTATCCATCTCTCTACCTGTCCATTCCTTTGTCCACCTCCCACCCATCCATCATTCATCCATTTTTCCACCTATCCATCCATCCACGCTCCCAACTGTCCATTCACCTATTTATCCATTGACCCACCCATCCACCCACACCACTATCCACCTAGCTACCCACCTAGCTATTCATCTACTCCTGTCTATCCACCCATCCACCCATCCATCCATTCATACCTCCATTCATCCATCCACACATTTTTCATTCCAGGATAACTCCAGCACCAGCCACTATACACTTTTGCTAGCTTTTTCTAGAAATACCTGCATGTTAGATCTAGATATGCCCAGTTAGTGATGTTGTGGGTGAAGATAGGAATGACTAATAGTCATTCACACCTGTCGCACCTTGGGAAAAGGTATTTGAGATAATATTCAGGTAAGACAGAAGATAGTTATGCCCTAATTTAAATATTTTGCAATTTAGGCACACTGATGTGGTTAGTGTCTCGTTTCCTTCCCCTTCCCTCCCCTACTTTCTCTTTGTAAATGACATGAAGTAATTTGTTGAAAAGAACAAGTTCTGTTTCAGGAGTGAGTTTTTCCTTTGGAACAACACAAAGTACCTGTTTAAAGAAAAAGTCATCCACTAGTTTTGTTCTCATAAAAGTTTAATAGAAGCCAACTAAAGTTTAAGATCTCCCAGAGGACAAATAAAGATATTTCTCAGCAAATGTACAATCTCAATGTTCATTGGTGCTGGGGGATTTCACACACAAATGCAATTTTATTTTACATTTAAAAGAGGTAAGTAAATAGACGAATCAATTTTCGCTGCTGTGAAATTTCATACAGGGTCATTAATTTTAAAAGATGGGACTTCAATAATAGTTAAAGAGAACGAAGGCCCAAGGGTAAAAAACTGAGAATAATCACCTTCAAAATCCTAAGTTATCAGCAGCCTCAGATCTGAACCAGGTGGAGATTCAACTCCCCTTCTTCGTAATGTTCCCTGCATGGTTTGTTTCTCTTTGAATATAGCTCATGCAGAATTCTTTCTGGCAAAGCCAGGAGGCTCTTCTTTGATTAAGATCCAGGACCTGTTCTTGGCACTGGATACCAGGAAAAGTTCAGACAAAACCAAGCTAAAGGCCTGTCCTCTAACCCATATCTCAGATGCAAAAAGTGAAATGCACAACTCTCTCCAGTGATAGGCACAAATATCCCGCTATCAAAGCAAAATAAAGATACATACAAGCTGTAGTCTTGAGTTCACACTTGAGGAAGCAGAGAGCTAGAGAAAGCTCCCCACAGGAGACCACAGTCAGACTTAGCGAAAAAGGATCAGGATGTTCTTATGAAGTAGCCCCTCTTGGCTAGGGGTGTGGCTAAAATGGTAGAGCACCTGCCTAGCAAATACAGGCCCTGAGTTCAAATTCCAAGACTGCCCAAAAAATAAAGGGAGAGAGAGGAGAAAAGGGATCTCTTACTCAGCCAAACTAGATAGTCCACGCAAGGTAGAGAAACATATCCTTTTTAAAACAAACCAGAAAATCCTGTGACAATTAAAGAATGACCGCTTTCCCCCATGCTGAGCTGTGTGAATGTGGGGAGCCTCTGAGAAAAATGGGGTGAAGTGGATTCTCTAAGCTTTAGTTTCCTCTCATCTGTCAATCTGATTTAAAGGGCCACAGTATACCACATACAAGGCAAATGGCAATCTCTAGCACATAGTGGGGGTTCTCTTGACTCACACAGGCGATGATTGTTTGTTAATAAAGTCTGTCTATAGCTTTGCTTATTGCTTCCACACATCTACCTGATTTTCTATATCTGGATTTCAAAGGAACAAACTGCTTGCTGCGTAAAGAAGTAGAAAAGCTGACATGATTGAAAGTCTTCACTGAAGAAAGACAAGCTTTTTGTTTTTGCTACACATGGTCAGTCTGCACACTGATGTTTACGCTGGGCCTTTTCTAATAACTACCTGGGATTGCATTTAAATCTTGCTAGGGGATCTTTCCAGTATTTTTGTGATAGTTTTATTGTGATATGATGTACATTTCATCAAATTTCACCTAAACAGAATTAACTGCATGCTTTTAGTATATCTACCAAGTTGACAACTACCACGATACACAGCACAGAATATTTTTATGGGCCCCAAAGAAACCTCTCACTTGTTAGTTGTTGCTACTAACTTTTTGTCACACTCTTCCAGACTCCTCCCCTAAACAATGTATCATCGCTCAGTTGTGCTCTACCTCTGTAGATTAGCTTGTTCTGAGCCTTTCATAATGGCACGCAGGTGGAATCACGCTTGTGTGGTCTTGGGGGACTCACCGGACTTGGCTTCTTGTTAAAGTTTGTCTGTGGTGCAGCATTTATCACCACTTCCTGTTTATTGCTTAGCAATATTCCATTGTATGGCTACACTATACATTCTCTTTCAGGAGATTACTGGAGTTTGAACTCAGAATTCTTCTGCTTGCTACAAAAGGCCCTCTACCACTTTAAATACACCTCCAACCCTTTTCACTCTGGTTAATTTTGAGTGAAGGTCTTACTTTTGACCCACAGCTAGGCTGACCCTATGGTGCTCTTATTTACTCTTCCCTTGCACTAGAATGACAAGCTCGGGCCATCCCTGCCAGCTTTTTCTGTTGAGATGAAGTCTTGCTAACATTTGGCCTGAGCAAACTTCAGTCCTCCTGATCTCGACCTCCTGGGAAGCTGTCACACTCAGCTTTTATGCTTTTTGTATTCATCCGTTGGTAGACAATTGAGTGGTTTCCATTTCCTGACTATCTTGAATAATACTGGCAGAACTCTATGCTTTCAAGTCTTGGGTAGGTGGTTGCCTGGGGCTAGAAGTGCTGGAGAATATGCTAAGTCTACTTCCTTTGGAGGCAGTGCCAGATAGACTCTTTTCAAAAGAGGCTGCACCATTTCACAACCCCAGCGATATGTAGGAGGCTCTAACGTCTTCCTTTGTCATTGTCTACATTGGAGTCAACCTCAACTATCTTCTTACACTGGGACCAGGTGCAGATACTGCATAGTGATTATTTTTTAAATTCATTTTAATATAGTTAAATAGCTGAGCTTAAGGCTTTCATTTCAACATGTCGGTGTATGAGTATGATCAGTGTCACCCTTTCCATTGCTCTCCCTCCCATCTCTCCCAACCCCACCCCTCCCCTCAAGTTAACTGGTTCCATTGTCACATATGTACACTGAATATTATGAGTGCGCTCATTGCTCTATGACACCCTGTTATTAAGAGGGTTTTTTTTTGTTTTGGTTTGGTTTTGCTTTGCCAATCCTGGGGCTTGAACTCAGGGCCTGGACATTATCTCTGAGCTTCTTTGTGCTCAAGGCTAACACTCTACCACTTGAGCCATAGAGCCACTTCTGGCTTTTTCTGAGTAGTTTATTGGAGATAAGAGTCTCTTGGGGGCTGGGAAGGTGGCTCAGTGGTAGAGTGCTTGCCTTGCATGCATGAGGCCCTGGGTTCGATTCCTCAGCACCACATAAGCAGAAAAAAAAAAGCCGGAAGTGGTACTGTGGCTCAAGTGGTAGAGTACTAGCCTTGAGCTGAAGGGCTGAGGGACAGCGCCCAGGCCTAGAGTTCAGGCCCCACGATCGGACCACAAAAAAAAAAAAAGAGTCTCTTGGAACTTTTCTGCCTGGGCTGGCTTCAGAGATCCTCAGATCTCAGCCTCCTGAGTAGCTAGGATTATAGGTGTGAGCTGCTGGCACCCAGCTCTGAAAGGGTTTAAAAATACTGTTTTAATGTTTTTATTTATCGACCTTCTCTTAGCCACTCTTATATTACAAGTCAAAGTACATCACATTTTTGCTCAGTCTTGTATAAATCTGTCTACATATTACACTTTACAAAGCCTGTTTAACCAGAAGAGTTCAAGGGAGCCACTAAATCCTGCTTCCCATGTTATTTCTATTCAGATCATTCCATCTGCTATTTGCCCAACCTCTTGCTTTCCTTCTCTGGGAATACTAGCAAACTCGATTTGACATATTTTTTTTTAAATGTGAATTTTTCCAGCATATTACATTATAATGTCTTTGGACATTTGCATTTCATTCTAAAGAATAAATCTTCCATGATAAAAATAAATTATACACATTCCCTCCTCTCTTACTTTGGGCTTAGATGAATATGCATACAAAAGATATAAGCCCGTGCTTTGTATCTTGTGAATTGGAAGAGTTAGTAAAAGTTCATCTGCCCATAAAAATGGTATCCAGGGCAGTAGACAGATCTGGTTTTTCTGAAATCCTTCATACAACTGACGCTGCACGGCTATATTCAAAAATCACATTTTGAGCAAATGAAATGTATGGAACATAAAACAACATTTCAAACCCCAGATTCCTACCCTCACAATGACTGCAAAACATTTTTAAGATGGTTTGGTGATGAATATGTGACATCTAAAATTAAATGTGCAAAAAATAAATAAATAAATAAAATTAAATGTGCAGGACTTTAGAGAGTGGGCCAGATGGTGGATACTGTAGCTAAGTTCTTCTTCGTGCTCAGTAACTGTAAGGTCCATTCCTGGATGGCAAGCAGACCCTGCCTAGTACCTGCATTACCTAGGCAACTGGGACACCTGGAAGAGGTCACATCTGCATCCGCTGAGGTCACATCTGAATCTGATGTGGCCACACCTTTCTCCCACCTGGTCCCACCTCTTACCTGGTTCCACTTCCCTTTACCTGGACACACCCTTCCCCGCCCCCTACCCCATATAAGGCCTAACCCAGGGCCAGACGCCCTCTTTTGCCAGCCCTGTGGAATGCCAACCTTGCCTGGTCCCAGCAGGTCTACTAAATAAACCTACCCCTTACCTGAATACCATGTGGATGGTGCTGTTCTTACTCGGCTACCTCTTTTAAAAAACCTAACAGTAACAAAGAGATAGAGCCCTTTCTGGCCTGTTTTTTTTTTCTCTCTCTGTTTTCCTTTCATCTGGTGTCATTCCAGTTACTCTGGGAACTTCAAGAACAGTACCCTGATTGTACTCGCTGTGTGCATTTCCTCGAGCGCCATTTTGCAGACAGAAATGCCAATCAAAGCCTGGCAATGTCTCTGGAGTCTGGCAATGTCTCTGGAGTCTGCTTCGCAGGGACTTTCCTCCGCCACTTGGCTCTCAAAGGCCTTGTGTATATGTATATATATGTATGTATGTATGTATGTGTATATATATAACATATATATGAAAAGTTATTCGCCAGAATTTGAAATTGCCCAGAATAAGCAATGAAACCAAAGACAGGAAAACCCATGTCACTCCTCTGATGCTGGAGCATGCCAGGGGTGGCTGTTTGCCACATGGGCATCTGGGAGGTGACTACAGGAGGTTTGTGCCCCAGGCCAACCCTACCATGGTGGCAGTGTATGTAAGATGAGCCCAGCCAGGTTATCCACCCCGGCAGTTTACCATGCTGAGAAATTCTCCTGGCGTGCACACACACACAAACACACACACATACACACATGCACACACTAGGGGGAATTCCCCCCCCTCACCCCCCCCACACAAAAATGAAGCAGGAAATGCAGAGGACACAGCTCTCAGATGGTGGAAATCTGCCCAGGATGGATCTCGTGCAGTTAAGCTCTGCTACGAATTCTTGATGTTTTAGAGAAGTTGCATGGCATTGCCTGCCGCTTGCGAGTTTTAAACCACAACAACAGCGATGGTGAAAGAACAAAGATCCACGTCAGAGTTTAAAAAAAATCCACAACAAAAACACCAACCATCCCAGAGATAAGGCCAGCTGCTGCCGATCGCTCGGCAGCCACACTTCTCAGTAAGTGGGAATACATGGTTGACGCTTAGCTGGGAAGGAAGGTGAAATTCATTTTCCCATGACCAGGCTGGAACTGTACCTTGTAATAATTTTATGACACTATCAAGGTAGGAAAAGCGAGAGATAATGGATCCTAAATGCATAGGAATCTTTCTCCTACAGAGCAAGGGGAAACCAACCTCATGTAACTCTGCTATTAGCTGAGACAGAATTAATAATGGCATTGCCCAGCTCATGTAGCAGGGTCTCCGTAGTGTTCTGTTTTTTATATTGGTTAAATAACACGTGTCAAGGTGAGTGGTATTCAAGTAATACTTCAAGTTTGGAGGGAGTTCTTCTGCTTAAATGTAGAGTCTTGCTATATAACCCAGGCTGTATAGTATGCTTTTGTAGTCATACACATGATACTCAATGATACTCAATTTGATGAATAATGTATTTGATACTCAGTTTAATGAATTTGATACTAATTTAATTTCATTGTTTGTGTGAATATAGTCTCTTTTATATTATCAAGAGATATGTGGGTGATACACTCGCAGAAGGGGGAATGAGATTGAACATGGTTGAAGAACTTTATACTTGTTTACGTGTGAAAACAGAACAGTAAGACCTGATGGAATTGTTTTAAGGACGAAGGAGGGAAAGGGAAATAAAGAAGAGGGGTGAGTGTTTGACCAGGCTAAATTGTAGACATACGTGAAATGATCACAATGCTACCTCCTGTACACCTACTCTGTGCTAACGCTAGACGATGAGTGATTCTATGTAGCTATTAGTTACACATTTGCAATCTCAGATACCATGGGAAGTTCAGACACCTGCACTGTTTCCTTGAAAGGTTATGTGGGAAAATTGGGGAACGGGAAGCAAAGAAAGGGACCAGGCAGCTATGGGACCCCTTCATTGGACACACAGCTGACCTTGTTGGGGTCCCTCTGTTCCACACAGAACCAGGTGCATGAAGCAAGTACCTGGGGTCTGCTGGGGTGCTAGGACCAAGTCCGTGAGCGCAGATGCTGCGGATGTGAACAAGGAGGCAGTGTGGGCCCAGGGCGTTTTCTTTTGAGGCCACAACTTAAAGTCACGGATGACATTTTTAGACTTGTTTCAGAAGGTTAGTGAACTACCATACTCATAGTAAGACATATAAGAAAGAAAGAAAGTGTACATGCCGTAGAGTGGCATGGGAGATCTCTCTCATGGGAGATTGTGGTGGTGGTAAGTGAATGCCGTACCCCTAAGCTAAACACATCCTTTGGTTGACCATACTCATTCTCTCCTCGTCCTTCCCTTCCAGAAGTGGGTTCTATGGTGGTGGCACTGAAAAGATTAAAAGAAGAAGCCAACTGTTTAAGAGTCTATCAGAAGCTGGGTGCTGATGGCTCACACCTGTAACCTTAGCTATTCAAGTGTCTGAGATTTGAGGAGCGAGGTTAAAAGCTAGCCTGGGCTGGAAGTTCATGAAATTCTTATTTCCCATTAACCAGCAAAAAGCTGGAAGTGGAGTTCTGGCTCAGATAGTAGAGCACTAGTCCTGAGTGAAGAAAAACAACAACAAAGTGAGAGTATGGAGCCCCAAGTTCAAGAAGGCCCAGTACACCCCCAACCTCCTCCTCCCCCCCAAAAAACAAGCCTCTCAGAACATGGATCTTCTGGCAAGCTTCTTAGAGTAAGTCACTCAATTAGCGCCTCTAATTAGGTATGGCTAGAACTAATGCAGGGCTGTGGACAGGTAGAACATGCTAGAAAAAGAACGGTGAGGGGATTTCTATGAGTCTGAACTTCAGATGAATTTGACTGAGCCCCAAGAACCCTGGGGAAGGCCCCTGCCAATGGTCAAAACCTTCCTCAATGAAGTCTCTAGCAGTATCTGGCCTGAAAAAGATGACATGTCTGTTTTCTCTCAGATTTCAGGCCCTAACCCTCACATGGTGGCTGGGTTGTAACGAAGCACTCGAGGACTTTTAGGTTGACTCAGTGAAATGCCGACGTGAACCAGTCTCCTGCTCTTAGAAGATTGATTAGCGGGAGGCTGCCTGTCTTTCACTGTGTTTGGCTTCATTTGAATCTTTGCCTCACAGGTTAATGAGCTTCAGTTGGAGTTTAATTGATAGCCATAAGAAGAGGAAGTCTGGGAGCTGGGAAGGTGGCTCAGTGGTAGAGCGCTTGCCTTGAGCTGAAGAGCTGAGGGACAGCACCCAGGCCCAGAGTTCAGGCCCCACGACCGGACCCCAAAAAAAAAAAAAAAGAAGAGGAAGTCCATTTTGGGATATAAGGTTAGTGCACTGGCTCTAGTATTGTACAATGAAACACAGCCCAGATGTTGCCTGTATAATATTATTATCTTTGGGCTGAAAAAAATTGTCCCAGAAAGATTTGAGTCTCTCTTCTTTTCTTTCCCTTCCTTCCTTCCTTCCTTCCTTCCTTCCTTCCTTCCTTCCTTCCTTCTTTCTTTCTTTCTTTCTTTCTTTCTTTCCTTCCTTCCTGTCTTCCTGCCTTCTTTCCTTCCTTCCTGCCTTCCTTCCTTCCTTCCTTCCTGCCTTCCTTTCTTCGTGCCTTTCTTTCTTTCTTCCTTCCTTCCTTCCTTCCTTTCTTTCTTCTTTCTTTCTTTCTTTCTTTCTTTCTTTCTTTCTTTCTTTCTTTCTTTCTTTCTTTCTTTCTTTCTTTCTTTCTTTCTTTCTTTCTTTCTCTTTCTACCTCCTTCCCTCCCTCTTCCCCCCTCCCTCCTTCCTTCCCTTCCCTCCCTCCCTTCCTTCCTTCCTTCCTTCGTGCCTTTCTTTCTTTCTTTCTTTTCTCCCTCCTTCCCTCCCTCCTCCCCCCTCCCTCCCTCCTTCCCTTCCCTTCCTTCCTTCCCTTTCCTTCCTTCCTTCCTTCCTTCCTTCCTTCTTTCTTTCCAGAGGATTACTGTTTGGAGGGTCCATATGTGTTTAGGGTCCACATGTCAAGGCCAGGGGTTTTTGTGGGGTAATAATTAGGAAAAGGGTTAAAAGAGTAGATGACTTGAGTTCAAACAATGAAGCTCTAGTTACACTCGAGTCTTCTGTGAAATTTATCTTCTCACACAAAAATTGTTATTAATACTTGCATTCATATTTAACAAGCATGTGCTGTCAATAGACCAACTCATTTTCTATGAAAGGCATTGTACGCTTGAATAGATGGCATATATTAAAATATATCTTGTGATGATTTATAACAAAACTTAATAAAAAAAATTTAAGGCCAGCTGTCATAGGGCCACTGATTATCCCAGCTACTTGGGAGGTGGAGTTAGAAGGATTGCTGTTTGATGTCAGCATAGGCAAAAATGTTAGTAAGACCCTATCTCAAATAATAAACTAGGCATAGTGACATAGGTCTGAAATTCAAGCTAGGGAGGTAGGAGGTAGGAGGACTATGATCTGAGGCTAGGTCCAAGCAAAAATGAGAAACACTATTTAAAAATAAATTCAAACTCAAGTAGTCCATAAAGAAATAACTAATACATTTGAGTGATCATATTTGCAAAGCAGTTCTATCTTCAGCAAATATAAGATCGGAATATATGGCAACTTCGAGGTAAGAGTACCTGCTTATAGTTCATTTCCTCCCCATTGAGATATAGAAAGTTGTCATTATTTACTTCAACAATTTAATTGCAAAGGATAAACAGATGTTTAGTATTTTTTTACAAGTATGGCTCCAACAGGCTTTTTACTTTGCCTGTCAGTAAAATTCACTAGCAAGTAGTAATTTTGAATTTTTTCCTGACATACAACTCCTATTAAATAAAAACGAGTGCAGAATGAGGGCATATTTAACATCATTTCAGGAAATGCTGACCTAAGACTCCACTTTCATAAAGAAGACATTATCTTTATTGCTAAAGATATTTTATCTTTGCTTTTCAGGCTTTGTAGATTGCTAATGCTTTCCTTTAACGGGCTGAAATTCTCATTTGTTGAATGTTTCAAAAGCACATAAGAGTACTTCTGTAGTTAACGTTGTAGGCAGGTTTAAAAATCCTCTATATCATGTGGAATTGACACAGAAAAATAAACCAGACTATTTTTATGGACATGGAAACATCCTGACTTTCCATACTTATGTGTAACTTCAGGAAAGATTTCTAAGCAATTCCTTTGCTGTTCTCGTGGTATCTTTCTTATTTGATCAGTAACTTAAGTCACAATTGTGATAAGTAAAAAGTTACTAAAGTAATAAGTATCCGGTGATGAGAGAATTTGTGGTCTTTTCTGAAGTTATTTATCCATATCATGAAGCTGACTCCTCTGGTTCAACTCGATCTAGGGTTACAAAATAGCAACTCATTTAAATAAAAAATTGTAGCTGAAAATCCTAGGTCATTTTAATCAGTAGCCCCCAGTTGACGGAGTATAAATTTTGTTGTCTGAAGGTCTGAGTTTGAGCCCCAAGTTGCGTTTCTTAACTGTCCTTGCTTGGGAACATGATTTAAACTTTCCAAGTTCATTTCCTGCATGGATAGAGGTGATATGCCTGGGAGAGATTTCCTGTGTAAATAATAATGGGATTGCTGTCCCCGGATTCCTGGGGGTGGGGGCATGAGAGGCGGAGCCAGAAATGCTCTGTGGCAAAGTGAGGGGTTCACCCATGGTGAACCCAGACACAGTGTTTGGCCTTCAAGTGAGGTAAGCTTCTGAGAAAAAGGCCGTTCAACACGTGCACAGGACAAGTTTGAACCATTCTTTTGTATTGTCAGTCCTGGGGCTTGAGTTCAAAGTTTCTGATGGCCACTTCTCAGCAAGGCCTCCTAAAGCCTTTTTTTTTTTTTTGCCTGACCACCAAGGGGGCTGAGACGATTTCCTTCCTTCTCTCCATTCATTTCTCACTTTCCATTTGCTTCAAGTAGGTACAAGTGCAGTTCCTATTTTCTGCAGGTCTGTGCCTTTGCTTCTGTGTCCTGCCGTGATCTGCTTCCTATTGGATTGATTGAAAATAAGAAATCATAGGGCTATAATTTTTTTTTTTTTTGGGTCCGGTCGTGGGGCTGAACTCTGGGCCTGGGCGCTGTCCCTCAGCTCTTCAGCTCAAGGCCAGCGCTCTACCACTTGAGCCACAGCACCACTTCCAGCTTTTTTCTTTTTGCTTATGAGGTACTGAGGAATCAAACTCAGGGCCTCAGGCACTGAGCCACCTTCCCAGCCCAGTGCTATAATTTTTAAAATTAGATTTTATTGTTATTATTCAGGTGTTTCTTGTCCAGAGGGGTTATCATTTTATAAGGCAGATAATGAGTACATTTCTTTTTTTGGACAATGCCACCCCTTTCCCATTTTCCCTTTCCTATCTGCGCCCACAAGATACATGGTTCATTGTTCACATAGTATATACAGAATAGAATGATGGCATTTGTTCACCCTCTCTCCTCCCTCCCTTTCTGCATCACCCCTCCTTTGCTCCTCCTTAAAAAAAAAGAAACTCAAAGCAAAGGCAAACTCCAACCTGGATGATGGTGGTTCATGTTGCCTATCATCCTAGCTACTCAGGAGGCTGAGATCTGAAGATCGCTGTTCAAAGTCAGCCCAGGCAGAGAAGTCGGTGAGACTCCTATCTCCAATAAGCTACTTAGCAAAAGCTGGAAGCAGTGCTGTGGCTCAGGTGGTAGAGCCCTAGCTTTGAACACAAAGAGGCTCAGGGACAACGCCCAAGCACTGAGATCAAGCCCCAAGACCAGCAAAAAACCAAAAATTCCTTTTTTTCCCCTACATTTGTGATATGGTATTTTTCCCCCATATGATAAATTGGGAAGTTTCTTGTCAAGTGAGCTATTTGCTTTTGTTGCTGTTTCTGTTGTTGTTTGTGCGTTTGTGTATTTGATGCTGTGTTGTTGTATGTTTGGTGGGATTGAGCAGCTTCCTTGGGAAAGATCCATTCTCCACCAAGCTTTTTCCCCTTGTCTATGGCTCATATTCTAGTGCTCACTCATGAAAGAGGAAATGCTTACATCTTTTCTTCACTGTGCCTAGAAATTTTCCTATTCCAAGGCCTTGTCTGGTCTCCTGGAGGCCTGTCTTCTCCTTTGAGTCCAGATTTGCACTGTGGGCTCACCTGCCTTCTTTTGTAGGTGTTTGGGACAGTCGTTTATTCTGTAAGGGTCAAATCAGAATCTCGTTGTGCCCACTGTGGCCGCAGTAGGCTTTCACTGGGGCAGTTTCTTGATTGGTTTACAATGACTAATTTCATTCTTCTCCTCAGACTATGATCCACCACCAAAGAGCAAAGTCCAACATGTCCCTATTGCAGGCATATGCCCTTCATGCTTGTTCAAGGTCAGAGATGCCTATAGCACACCTTGTGAGTTTTGCTTAGAAATGCCGGCTGGATGACTCTGGTTTTCTCCTGTTTCCAGTAGGGTCAGACTACCATGGTGCCTGCACTGCTGATTCTTTTGGGGGCTGCAGTGATATTGCAAGTGGACTTGGTTCCTGACAGAAAGTGTAAGGACGTTCCAGTCAATTCAGTCTCCTCTCCTCTCCCTTTTCCTTTCTTCTCCCCTTTCCTATCCCTTCTTCTCCCTTCCTTTCCCTCCTTCCCTCCGGTCTCCCCTCCCTTCTCTTCCCTCCTCTCTTCCCCTCTCCCCATTCCCTCCCCTCTTTTCCCCACCATCCCCTCTCCTCCCTACCCTTTCTCCTTCCCCTCCCCTCCCTTCTCCTTTCCCCTTTTCTCTCCTATCATCTTCTTTTCCCTCTCTCCTCCCCTTCCTCTCCTCTCCCCTTCCCTTTTGTACAATATAAAAAAAAAATTTCTCCAAACTAAATTCACAGCAGGATTCTTTTTTCCCCCTCCCATTCTGGGGCTTGAACTCAGGACTTGGGCACTGTCCCTGAGCCTCTTTGTGCTCAAAGCTAGCACTCTACCACTTGAGCCACAGACTGCTTTCAGCCCTTTCTGAGATGTTTATTGGAGATAAAAGTCTCACGGACTTTCTTGCATGGGTTGGCTTTGAACCGCAACCCTCAGATTCCAGCCTCTTGAGTAGCTAGGATTATAGGCGTGAGCCACTGGCACCCGATACAGCTCAGAAATTTTTATAAAATAAAATATTTATCTTTATCAGAATACAAACTCTTAGCTGGGCACCTGTGGCTCGCTCCTATAATCTAAGCTACTCAAGAGGCTGAGACTTGCAGGGTCCTGTTTCAAAAGCAGCTTGACAAGAAAGATCCACAAGATTCCATCTCCAATAAACCAGCAGAACACTGGCTGGAGTGTGGCAAAAAAGAAAAAGAAAAAATATAAACTCTTTAGATAGTAGATATTTTGTATATATGCATGCATATATATACATGTGTGTGTATATGTGTGTGTGTGTGTGTGTGTGTATTTGTGCCAATACTGGGGCTTGAATTCAGGGCCTCAAGCTCTCACTTGCCCTTTCTGTTCATGGCTGGCACCACTTGAACTACCCCTCCATTTCTGGCTTTTTGGTGTTTAATTGGAGATCAAGAATCTCATGGACCTTCTTCTTGTGTTGGCTTCCAACTGTGATCCTCAGATCTCAACCTCCTGAGTAGCTAGGATTGCAAGCATGAACCACAGGCACCCAGCTCTCATATACTTTTGACTGTGACTCATAAAAAGAAATGCATGCCATTTACATAAAGAAATACATAGGTAACTTTGTGTCATGGAAACAAGACATTCACAAAGCAGTTGCCATTACATCTGATGTATCCTGCTGTTTTCTGTTCCTGTCATGTGGATAGCATGAACGGGCACATCACAATGAATTCCCTGTGTTACAATGAACCCATACTAATAAAAATGCTGCTCAAGACCCAGTAAATTGCTAACCAAACTCATTAATAAATAATGACCCTCAGTTTGAGAACTACAAATACAATGACTTGTGATGTAGTAAATATTCATCTTCAATAAAATAAAAACAAATAAATACTGCAGGCAAAGTTAAGAAAATAAAACCAATTTTAAAAGAGTTCTTCCAAGATTACTTCAGCATTACGTATTCTAACTGCCATAAGAAAATAGTATGTTACACAACAAAATATTGTTAGAATTTTAAGAGGCTTGGGGATGGAGCTTGCTGGTAGAGTACTTGCTGGCAAGTGCAAGACTCTGGACTTGAACCTAGAGTGATAAAGTTAAAGTACTGTTGATGTGCAAAAGGGCATTGTATTGCTTCTTTTTTTTCTTTGAATCATAGTTTTACTTCTTCCACCTGTCAACTTCACCATCAAATTTATGGGTTTGTCTCAAGTTCTTTTGCGTTGGCACCGAAATCCTGACCAGGAGCCATGGAATGTTAATCTAGAATATTATGTGAAAATACACAGCCCACAAGAAGATGACGTGAGTGTGTATTCTAAACGCTTCTTACAAACTTGATCCCCATATCTTTGTGAAATACCAGTACAGGTATCTGTGAATAATTCCATGCTTATTATTTGGTTTAAAGTACAATGCACAACAGAATTACTACATTGTTAAGTACAGGGCATTACACACTGGTTTTATGTTTCTTCTAATATGGCCAAAAGAACAGGAGATAAATAGCCAGGTAAATGGTAGGACAGAGGAAGGTCTGGTGGTAGAGAAAGCAAGCTCAAAGCCAAGTTCATCTACTTCTTGTGTTTGCAACCTGGAGCAACTGCTGGATGTCTTAGATATCCTAACACACCTGCTACACATTAGGTGTGCAGCTAAGCCCGGTGAAGGGAGAGGAAACCTGTATTAACCGTTTCATAGTCAAGGTAGAATTTTAACAAACTTACTGCTGAGCAATTACTGTTGGAGAATGAGACTAATATGAGTGATCAAAATCAAAGGGATCCTGTGCTTTAATTATAATCATCTTTCATTTATTGATATTAGAGGAACATAGTCATGTGTCACTGAGGAATTAGGTTGTAGTCCAACCTTTTTGTATTTGTCATTCATTCTAACAAAACTCACTGGGTCTTATTGATGTGCCATTTCAAACATGGAATCAAAGGCTTGTTGACTAAGAAATAGCTCTTGAAGACCTTGTTCTCTTGTGATGTATCTCATGGCTGTTGGATTTTGTCATTAGTACGAAACCAAGAAGACTGAAAGCAGGTGTGTAATTCCGCTCCATCGTGGCTTCTCGGCAAGCGTGCAGACCATCGCGTGGTACGGGGGCTCGCTCCTGGCCAGCACCTGGGTTTCTGCAGAACTTCAAGCCCCACCAGGTAATGACCACCAGGCACCCAGGATTGTACTTCAGACTTTGCAGAGAAAGCAAAGCCAACAACTTTAGTCAGTTATCTGTGGCTGTATCGTCTACACCTGACCAAGGCGTCCATCTCTTCTTCCTGTCATAGCCCATTCCTTCCAAACACCCTGCTAGAATGCCTATTTATGCAATTTCTGATACATAGAGCTACTGATACTTCTGATAAAATACACACATACATACACACATACAAAGAAAGAAAGAAAGGAAGGAAGGAAGGAAGAAAGGAAGAAAGGAAGAAAGGAAGAAAGGAAGAAAGGAAGAAAGGGAAATATAAAAGAAAATAGAAAAAAAAAGAGAAGATCGGAGTGCCGGGTTTTCGGTGTTGAGGTATGCGAGTGCGCCAGTCACATTTGTCTTCTCATTCCTCTTGTGTTAGTCAGCTTTCTGTTACTGTAACAAACACTGGAGACAATCAACTTACAGAGAGAAAAGGGTTGTCTCTGATTTCTGTCAGTTAAGCCAGCTAGTCCCATTGCTTTTAGGCTGTGTAAGGCAGCCCCTTACAGGGGGAGTATATCGAAGAGCAAAACTGTTCACACACCAGGTGCTGGTGCATCACACCTGTAATCCTAGCTATTCAGGAGGTGGGATCTGAGGATTGAGGTTCAAAGTCAGCCCAGGCAGGAAAGTATATGAGACTCTCCAGTTAACCACTAAAAAATAACGAAAGTAGAGCTGTGGTTCAAAGTAGTAGAGCTCTAGCCTTGAGCAAAGAAAAGCTCAGGGACAGTGCTCAGGCCGTGAGTTCAAGCCCCATGACCAACGCAAGTTAAAAACAAACTTCACTTCATGACTGCAATGCGACAGAAATGAGGAAGTAGCAGCTAGGGTCCCATGGAACTCTGAGAGGCTATGAACCCCGTCAACTCCCCCAGGAGACCCCATGACTCTTAAACATTCTACCAATTCCCTGCAGGCCCACGGCTGGGTAACTCTAGTTTCTTCCCTCTGGTGAAGTTGGCCCTTGGCAAATTCTCAAAAGCAACAAGATGCAGAATCGATCAGAGCAGAATCGATCAGAGCAAGGTTTAGTTCTTGTTGTTTTCACTTAGGGGCTCCTGGGACCTCCGCCGTAAATTTAACTTGCATTACCACCACCACCACCACCACTGCCATGGTGGTAGGTAATTACACGGGTTTAAGGTCGTACCGAGTTTCTCTGCGTTGTGCCTGGCTTGCTGGAGAGGAGGCCCCTGACGACGTACAGTACTTCCTCTATTATAGGTTAGTATCTATTTCCACTTTTGCAAAGAAGTTGGTTTCTTGGGAGACTCACAAGTGTTCCAATTTAGGTATGGCTCCGTGACAGAACAATGCCAAGCCTACAGCAAAGACGCACAGAGCAGAAATACCGCATGCTGGATCCCAAAGACGTTTATCCACAGCAGAGGCCGTGAATGGCTTGCAGTGCACGTGAATGGCTCCAGCAAGCAGACTACCATCCAGCCGTTGGATCAGCTATTTGCTCTACATGCCATTGGTAAGGTGGGTTTCTCCCCAGGTTGAAATGATTGAATCACAGCACTAGAAAAGGTGGGATTGCTTTCCTGAAGATGATTAGCATCTAACCCATAGCTGGACAAGACCTGGACAGGTTTCTTATTTTAGCTTACTGAAATGCTTGGCTGGATAAAGGGGTCCATCATGGACATTGGGAGGGTGTTTCTCAATATGGCTACTATCTATTAGATGTAAGTCATAGCTTCCACTCTGTCCCCTACCCCTCAAGGTGTGGCTACAAAAAATAATGCCCATTCATTGTGGAATATCCCTTTGATGACAACATTTCTACCAGGTGAGAATGTCTGAGCCAGGGACAGTGAACACACTGACTAAAGAAGCCCATTTCTTCTCCCATCAGCGGGGAAAGGGATTATGAAATTCCTGTGACCCATAGATCAGTTAAGCCAGAACTACTCTGGGCATTTCTTTCCCCCATAAGGTGTCCCAAGGCCGCCAGGATTCCCTTCCTGAGGCCTTTCCTTACCAAGCTAGCCCCCCACTCCCCCATTCCTCATGGATTCCTCTTAGAACCCCTTACCATACTGGCCCAACTCTAAGTACTCTTGAGCTCTAATGACAGCCCTAGTGTAGTACTCAGTTCTCCAAACAGAGGGCCATCCTTTTTGTCCTCAGCAGTTCTTTTTAAAAAAATTTTGTTGGTTGTCGGGCTTGAACTCAGGGCCTGGGTGCTATCCCTGAGCCCTTTTGCTCAAGGCTAGTGCTTTACTTCTTGAGTCATAACTCCACTTCTGGTTTTTGAGTGGTTATTTGAAGATCAGAGTCTTATGGGAACTTTCCTGCTGGGCTGGCTTTGAGCTATGATCTTCAGATCCCAGGCTCTTGAGTAGCTAGGATTGTAGGCATGAGCCACCGGCACCCAGTGTGTCCTAGATATTTCTATTCATGAAACACATCCAGAGTATTTCCCGCAGGTTCTTGGTGATTAACAGCTAAGAGTTTCTGAATGAATGGTTGTTTTCAGTGGCTGAGGAGAACCAGACAGCTTTGCTCTACTGCCTTGCTGAGTTACCTTAGTCAATCTGGTTATTCCTCTGTGTCTTCTGACATAGGAAATGGGAGATAATGAGACTTTTTGTTTGTGAGTATAAGAATTAGAGTGGTGCCTGGCTAAGGATGTAGTAAATACACTAAAATAAAGGACATGATTTGGGTTCTGACATATCTGCTCTCATGGAGTATGACTTTGTTTTGGAAGAATCTGAACCCTTGCTAAAGAGGCCGTACGGATCTCTTCCATTGTCTATTTCTTAGGTAGCCTACAATTGTCACTTTCATGAAAAATAGCCAATAGATGCAGAAGAAGATCTGGGAGACAAGGACAGTGTGTAGAACTGGATATGGGCTGGAACACTCGACAGAAATGATATTTGCTGGCTTTTATTTTACTGAGGCCAGTTTCTAAATTGCTAAAAAGCACTAAGTGCTTTCTTGGCTAAGGCTTTTCTTCTGGGAGAATGGCTGGCTCTGGAAGCAGCGATATCATTCTTAAATTATGTCATTATTATCTATGTCATCGAATCTAAAACAAAGGTTCTCCTCTAGGAGTCATTTTCACTCCCCTTACACAGTCCTAAGACAAGCAAGGGAGATAGATCTCTGAGGAAGGAGCATAACAGGTGTTATGTGACTTGTCCTGGGCCATGTAGAGGCGAGGACTGAGGTGGATCTGGTGTGAGCACCAGGGTATTCTCTTGGGCAAGCTTATGCAGGCCTGGGCTACAACTTGGAAAAATGGAGTGAGTCTTGTAATGAAGAGGTGAGGGAAAGGGTTGAACCTGTCACTTCTGTTTCTAGTGGTCATCTCTGCAAGGTTCAGAAGGTGAGCTCTCTTCCAGTGTTACAATACAGGAGCCCTCTGGGAAGCCCCAGCATCCTGTGGTTTGAGAGGACCATGTCTTAGAAATGCCTTGAGAAGAGTGACTGGTGTGGAGGTATTAGCTCCATGCACCTAAAGAAGTGACATGGATCTCCCTTTCTTTAACCCAGATCAAGTAAATCCTCCAATGAACCTCACAGCTGAGATTCAAGGAACTCACCTCTTTATCCATTGGGAGAAACCAGTTTCTGCCTTTCCAGTCCAGTGTTTTGATTATGAAGTGAAAATTTGTAATGCAAAGAATGGCTATTTTCAGGTAAATTCTGTTTGTTTTTTCTCGCTTGCAGTTGGCACTCTACCACATGAGCCATGCCTCTGGTTTGGCTTTTTGCAGGTTAATTGGAGTATCGTAGACTTTTCTGCCCAGAGTTAGCTTTGAATCATGATTCTCCATGTCTCAGATTCCCAAGTATCTCAGACTACAGCATAAACTACTTGTTCTTGGCTCTCAGATAATACTAATATTTGATAATAAATGTCTTATTTTAGAAGTATTAAAAAAAAAAAAACTCTGCCCGGTGGCTTTTCTGGGTATTGTTAAAGACTCACAAGGTCGAAGTTAACTTATACCTCAGGTATTACAGCAATAGGCCAAAATCTTAGAGCTTTTTTTCTTTCAAAGGGCATAGTTCGGGTTGAAAATAATACAAAAGATCAGACAAAGACTCATTCATGACTAGTTTTGGCTAAAATATGAAATCATGCAGCAGCTGTGAAAAATAGAGACAAGTTAAAAAATAGTATGATCAAATGGTCAGCAATCCCATCTCTAGGCATATATACAAAAAAAAAAAATCAAAACAGGGTCCCAAAGAGATATTCCCATACCTATGCCATTTAATCTACATCAACTTCCATCGCCTCGACTTTACCATTGACCACCTCCTATATTTTAGTTCCAAGGCAGCTTTCCCTGAAGGGTGACTGCAGTTTATCACACTGAAGACATCTGGAATATACTAATTAATGGCTCCTATTGATTTTAAATTACTGCCTGCACAGAGTCACTTGACCTCCAAATGACCTTGCAGGATGGTCATTGGCATAAACAATGTGTCTAGAGATTATTACAATGCTATTTTCCCCCATCTAGATGGAAAAAGTGACAACCAATGAATTCATCTCAACCACTCACGGTATTTCTAAGTATTCCATTCAAGTGCGGGCCACGGTGAGCTCTGTGTGCCGTGAGCCGGGGCTCTGGAGTGAGTGGAGTCAGCCTGTTCATGCAGGTGAGTCCCCCATACTGATGCTACCGTGGTGGCCTTACTCAAGGATGAAAACACACCGCGATCTCTGCATCTCTGCTATCGACTCAACTTCCCTGGCACCTCTGCCTTCTCTACCATGTAGGTTTTCTGGGAGACCGATGAAGCTTAGGTGACTCACCATTTCCTCAGCACAAACCCTCCCCTGGCTTTGTCCCTGTTTTGGATTTGTGTTCTTACCCTTGGGGAACATCTTGGGGCAGGGGAAGAATAACCTAAAGCATAATAGTGGGTAGCCCTGGGTTGGGGAAAATGAGAGTAATCAAGGAGGATCAAGCTGATGCAAACCTCCAGGTGAAACCCCTTTGAACAATTACCTTCACTTAAAACCTGGATGATAGGCATGTAAGTAAAATGGGTGTGCTCATGAGAGGAGGAGGGTGAAGGGAGAGGGTGGAGGAGGGCGAATATGGTCAACATACTTTATGTCCATGGGTAAAAATGGAGCAATGAAGTCTGTTGAGATTGGTTTGGGAAAAGAAGGAAAATTGTGATGGAAGGGGTGAGTCGGCTCGAGGGACAGCGTATGAACCTATGGGCCTGCCGAAATCACACCCCTCCCTACAACTAACTGATGCCCTTAAATGTGGAAGAAAAATCCCAACTAGAAAACCAACATCGACAGTCGCGCAATCGTACTGAAATTCCATCAGTCTGAATGCACTCGATTGCATGTTTAGTCCTCATCTGTACCATGTGACCATCCCATGTGACCGTACCTTGTGCATGTGTAACTGTGCAATATGCATTTGCTTCCCACTGTGCCAGTCATGACTTCCTACTGGTCTCCTCCCACCACAGAAGGGTTCAGTGAAGCTGGGATCTGCCATTTACGTTCATTTAGTGGGGGCCATGGCTCATATCTGTAATCCTAGCTACTCAGAAGGCTGAGCTCTGAGGATCCTGCCTGGGTAGTAAAATCCTATGTGACTCTTATCTCCAGTGAACCACCCAAAAAGCCAGAAGTGGAGCTGTGGTGGAAAAAAAAAAAAAACCCCAAAAACAACAACTAAGGAACAGCACCCCAGGCCCTGAGTTCAAGCCCTAGTATTGGCATGTGTGCACATGCTCACTCATGTGCACCTACCCTCTCCTTTATCATTCACTTGAGAGCTCCCCCTCCTCTCCATTATCATCACCTTCCTACTTTGGATCTGGCCTCATTACTGTTTCCTCCCAGGTGCACCTCATTGGCATTATCCTCAGCAAATCCCATTTCACTGACTGCCACCCATTTCCTGAAGACGAGCTGATTAATATTAGCACTCACCTTATAAATCCATCCTTTCTGAATTTACTCCCCTGCTTAGCTTGGGATCATTAGTGGATTTAATCAATGCAGACTTTCCTTTTCATCAAGATGATTAATAAACATAATAGAAACTCTAAGCCTCTCGGGGACATTCTGCATGGCTCTTCCTTCCCCCCGGTGGGTGCAGCCATAATTGTGCCCGGCTTGCAGTCTTCCGGGCAATTGGGCTGCTACATTCATTTCCTCCTTTCCTACCAAGCCCATAAATGGCACCCTGGAGCCGTCCCCTTCCATTTACCCTCCCCAGCCCCCCCTCAAATATCATCTCTTCCTGTGATATTAAGTCCACCCCCTATATTTTAATTATGGTAAGGAAAGAATCGAGATATTAAATGACTCAGTAGTTGTCAAACAGCCAAGAAGTGACTATTAATGTTTAATTTCCTCATCTAGGTGACACAGGAGCCAATTAGCAAATTAGAATAGATTCAGCTAACTAATTAACCCATGATAGCCCAAGGTTATTTCATAAAAGGTGGCACACACCCTAAGTTTGATGCAGTTGGGTTAGGGGGGGAGGAGGGCACTTCAAGTGGGGACAAAGAAAGCAATCAGCAGGACCCCTCTGCATGCCCTAAACTGCGCCTTCAGTCTGCTGTCCTATCCTAGGATTTCCAGAGCATGGTTATTTGCAAGAAGAAATAAAACAGCCATTGCATTTATCTATACTTGTTATCTACTGTTTCTCAGCTTCTGTCTTAAGAGCTGAACTTCCCAATTTTCACTAGTCTTTCTCCTTTTGTAACTTTCTTAACTGAACTTCCCAATTTTCACTAGTCTTTCTCCTTTTGAAACTTTCTTAACTTCCGGATTCTTCCGTGTGTTCCTTTGTTATCTTTCCTGTTGACTGACATTATCTGATTATCTGTGCTTTTCCACTGGCCTTAGTAAAGCTTTTTTTTTTTGTCAGTTGTGGGGCTTGAACTCTGGGCTTGGGCGCTGTCCCTGAGCTCTTCAGGTCAAGGCCAGTGCTCTACCACTTGAGCTATAGCGCCACTTCCGGTTTTCTGAGTGTTTATTGGAAATAAGAATTTCATGGACTTTCCTGCCCGGGCTGGCTTTGAACAGTGATCCTCAGATCTCAGCCTCCTGAGTAGCTAGGATTACAGGCATGAGCCACCCACGCCCGGCTTAGTAAAGCTTTTTGTTGTTTGAATTCTGTACTTTTTCTTCCTTCCCCTCTGTGATGCCCCAATGCCAAGTGGGAAACAAGCTATATGAAAATAAATTTCTCTACCTTCCCTAGAGGAATGGGCATGTTGGCTGCATGGAAGTGGCATCCTGTAGCTACATGCTTGGCTTAGACTCGGTCTTGTTTGTCCGTGACAGGTCATAGCCGTAATCATGGGAATTGCTCTCAACCTCACTAAAAGCAACATCTGATGGCCAAGATCTATGTGATGGGGGAATTAGGCATGAATGAGAAGCTATTTCTTAAAGTCTTCTTCAGGCTTGAGCTTCATGGCACTTACCCCCAGGGCCTAGAGCAACATTCACCCACTGTTCACATCACTGGAACTCTCCACCGAGCTCACCGCTAGCACCTTCAGCAAGCACGCATGGTACTCACGGCAAGTTTTCACATCTTCTCATGGTTTGAGCTCTGTGTCCCAGAGTTATGGGATATGCCTAGAATGTTAGGGCTGAAGGCAAAGAGATTGACGCAGAGAATCCGTGTGGCATGTAGGGGATTGGGCTGGGATGGAAGGAAAGCTTTCCCCTTCGATGGATATTCATGATGGCTGTGTGTGAAGCAGCCCAGTAATTCCTCCACAACCCATGCAACCAAAGGCTTATGGACGGTGCAAGATCCTGGAGTTCCAGCTTGTCTCCCTCCCACTCCTATGCCTGTATTTCTTTCCCTACCCCGCTTCTGTCTGTGTGTCTCCCCTATCCCAGCATTGTCTTTGAGTATATGTGAGTATATGTGTGTGTGTGCATCTGTGCACTGTTCCTCAGGCTTGAACTCAAGGCCTGACCCTCTTGTGCAGTTTTTTTTCACTCAAAGCTTATGTTCTACCACTTGAGCCATGACTCCATTTCTGGCTTGCTTTGGTGGTTAGTTGGCAATATGAGTCTCATAGACTTCCCTGCCCAGGCTAGTTTTGAACCTGAATCCTCTGCTCTAAGCCTTCTGAGTAGCTAGGATGACAGACATGAGCTTCCAGAGTTATCTTTTTAAATTCTCACTATAATGAGTTAAGGAACAAGCCAGGAAAGGAAAACACGGAAGAAGGGACCAGCTTTGTGTACTCCAGGCCTTTGAAAACTTTCCTAGGACGAGAGATGGAAAGTTCTGGGTCAGCACAGTAAGATACTGCTGGAAAAGTTTCAACAAGTAACCCAGCAGGAAGAGGAAAACCATTCACAATGTTTGTTTTTTCTGCAAGTGGAGCATTTAGGCTGGGTAAACATTGTAGTTGGTTGACTAAAACTCTTCCTTTCACCCAGACTCCTGTGGTTTCAAGGCTGGCTTGACTCTTCTAGGCATCCCTACTATCTGGTCCCAACTGGGGGCAGAAATGCCTTTGTCCCACTGCCCTGAAGAATGGCTAGCCTGGAGCTTTCAGATTCTGCCTTCAAAGGCCAGAAGCACTGAATTCTCATTACTCCTCTGGCTCAACCACCCTCTCTTGCTGGCCACACCCCTTTCCCATGACTAAATCCTGCCTCTCATGATGTAGCTGCCCATAGGGACTTTATCATTGGACCTAGTTCTAGGCTAGGCAAGCCCATGCATATACACTTGTGCACATGAGAAAATAGATGACCAAAGTTGCACAGCTGGTAAGTGGTGGCCTAGACCTAGAACCCCATGACACAATTGACTATCCATACCTAACTTCTAGGATGTTCTGTCTGGAATTGCCGAGGCAAAAGGTCAGGCCATGCCTGAGCCGCAGGAGATGGGAGCCACACGAAGAGAATCTCTGACAGCTATTGCTCTTCTCAGCCTCCATCCATCCCCAGACCAGCATTGTTTTCATCCACCTCTTCAGAACCCTCTTGTCTCACTTGTTTCTCTCCAAGTTATCGCCATGTTTATTTAAATGCAGGTCCTCGAAGGTTAGGACTATTTGTAGCGTAAGTCTCTTTGTCAAATGCAGGTCCTCGAAGGCTAGGACTATTTGTAGTATAAGTCTCTTTGTCTTCCCTGATCTCTGGGATATTTGGTGTTGATCTCTCCTGAGCTACTGAGACTCTCAGCCCAATGGAAGTGATGCAGATGAGGGTCTTGAGCGTACAGACACCAGGTATACCCCACTGCACACAGCTCAAGTCTCTACTCCCTCTCTGTACTCTGGTCCACTTAGATGCAGTTTTCTCCAGGTGACACATGTCTGTGCACTTTATAGTGGCTTGTGGATATTCTATGCGTCATTCTCTCAGGGTGCATTCTGCTGCTCTTCCATTCCTTAAACCAGGGATGGCCCACTGTCTATTTGACAGCTGCTTTGTGAAGTTCCTACCTACAAAAGTTTTGTGTGAAGTGGGAGCCCTTTTACTCTACACCCAGAGGAAAGCCACAGGGTGCTGGTTAAACCTCGTATTACTGACATTGACATCCTCTCAATTACCCAGCCCTGTTGGTGCCATTTGAAGTTTTCCCCAAATCTACCTGCTGGTCTTAATAACGCAGCAGGGTTGCTTTCATTAGAAGGATCCAGTTAATTTACGAATTAGCTCTTTTCCCTGAAAAAAACATTGTTGAGTCTGTAATCTGATTCAAAATTGATACAGATGCATTGAAAGTCCATACCTTTAGTGGGCACTGAAGGTGGGAAAGGCTTCCAAATCAAACCTGTCTCCTGAGAACTATTTGTCTTGGCTACATCAACGGTAGAACTTTGGAACTAGAGGGACAATAGCACCCAAGCCAGAAGTGATTTTACAAGCTCACCAAGGCAGCCAGAGGCAGGGCTGGATGGGACAAAGTTGGTCCAACACTTAGAGATTTCCTTCTCTCTCTGTGGCTACCATCCCGTAGGTATATCCTAGAACATCTAACAACAGAAGTTCAGCCGCGGTACTGGTTCATCTGCAAGATCAATTGGTTGAGAGGCCAAAAGAAATGGAAGCGGAAGTCACAGAAATCAGACAAATCAATTCCCCAAGCAGTTTAAGCTGTTGATATCTGCAGAGCAACTAGAAATGAGGTAGAGAGTGGTGGCCATCTCTGTGGAACAAACTATGTGACTTCCTTTTTCAAAAACTGGTCTCTGCATGGCTAAATGAGAGAGCTGATCATCTTCCTCAAAACAAATGTCTGTGACTTGCTTTTCAATGGCAGGCACCGTGAGCCACAGAGAGAGTGCAAATCACCTATCATTTTTTTCTACCCAGTCCTGGGACTGGACTCCAAACCATGCATGAAATCTTTACTTTGAAAAAAAAAAAGCCCAAGGCTATAGCATCTCAACTGTTTTAACCCAAGCCATGAGTCCTGTCTACAGACCCCGTTTCCCTGCTTTGCCTACAGCAAAATCATTTACCATGAGTCATTTTCTCTCTGTCTCTGTCTCTGTCTCTCTCTCTCTAATTGGTAAATCAATAGTGGATAATTAACAAGTAATTTCTACTCAGCAGTGAGTATGTGATAACTTTTTCACTAACTTTCCCTGCCAATTTAGATTTACTTTGCAGGAACGCTCACCTGGTGTTCTGGGTGTGAATTTTGTTCTGATTTGGCTTTCTAGACCTACTAGACAGGCATCCCCTGAGAAAGGGCTCATTGCGAACTCCCTCCTACCTAGTACCTAGTACCCTGCATATACTAATAACTTTCCTTTTAATTGAAAGGAAATCAGTTGCCCTTATCTTTTTTTGCTAATTCAGTGAGAATCTTCCCTTATCAAAGTAAGAGAGGAACTGAATAAACCAGGGAGTGGTTTAACTGCAAAGATTTTTGTAATCCTGGGCAGAAGACAAACAGAACTATTATCAGGACTTGACATGGCAGCGCAGAAGGAGATTTCACAAGTTGAGCTGGACGAGTGAATGCGTCCTATGACACCTCACCCCCCCCCCCTCCGTGGTTTCTGCAGGAGCCCACGTTTTGCCCTCTTTGTCCCTTCGTTGTAGACTTTTTATTTCCTGACATTTCCCTTGCTGAATCTACAGACATGCTGGTGATGGTAGAGATTCTGAATGTACTTATTCAGACCTTTGGAACAATGGAGGTGAGCATGGTTGGCGTCCGAGATGGGGATGTGTAGCAGCCTGAGTCCGTTAGTCAGAGAAGCAAAGCAGGAAGAAAAGACAGCAGCACGTGGAACCAGGAGCTCTTTATATTAGCCATGGAAAAATGCCATTAAAAACAAGGTTTCACAAGACGCCGAGTTCAAATCCAGGCAGTCAAACATGAACTCTAGAAGCCCTGGTAGTCAATGGGATTTGGGAAAAAGGAAAGAAAAGGTTTGCCTCTGAGGATTTTTTTTCCTGTCATTTTATAAGGCGCAGCTGATGCTTATTTATAGTAGACATAAAAACTTCACAATTAAGCTTTTCTTTCACAGTACACCTGTAACCAAAGGACTGTCCTTCAGCTCTTTCACCTAATGCTAACACTTTATCACTTGAGTCACAGATCCACTTCCAGCGTTTTGGTGGTTAATTGGAGACAAGAATCTCAGGAACTTTCTTTCTTGCCTGGGCTGGCTTTGAACCTTGATCCTGAGATCTTAGCCTACTGAGTAGCGAGGACTACAGGTGGGAGTCACCAGTGCCTGGCAACAATACCTTTTTGTTGTTGTTGTTGTTTTGTCTTGTTTTTTAAATAAAGCATCTTAGTCCCACCTAATGGGAAATAGCCATTTGCAAAGCAACCACTTTCATTAAACAGGGGATCACATACTTGGGTCCAACAGCTAGGACAGGCAAGGCAGGATCCTAAACCAGGGCTTTCCTGTGGTGAACACCACATAGCCACGTGAGAAGGCTCTGGAGAGTGTGTTACAGATGCCTTAGTTTGAGTCAAGGAACTCCAGGATGAACTCCTACATGGCAAACTGGGCCTAGAATCCACATCTCCAGACTTGGCAGGAGCCAAAAGCATGTGGCTCCCATATTTCCGTTGTAAATCAAGGAGTTGAGGGAAGGGGCGGGGCCAGGGAGAATGGGGGAAACCAAGGTAGCTTCAAGGATTTGGGGTTGGCAGCTTGAAAGAACAGGGCTTGAAATGCAAAAGTCAGGGGAGAAGTTGTTTCGAAACAAAGCAGATCATAAATCTGGTTTGGACTATGGTCAGCTCTGAGAAGCACTCAAGTGATCTGTCACCAATGGGTGATTCATGATTTAGACCTGAGCTGCTGTGTGCCGGGAATAAAGACTTGCGAGAAGATTTGGGGGGAATTTAAAGACACTTTTCAGTGTTTGCAAACAGACTACAGTAGAAGAACCAAGGGATGAGCTTGTTGAAAGGGCCAGTGGAAATTTGATTTTGTGTTTTGGTTTACAGTACTGGGCCTCATGCTCCTTGGCTTTTTCCACTCAAGGCTGGGGTTCTACCCCTTGAGCCACAGCTCCCCTCCCTTTCCTTTGTTTAAAAGAACAAAGGAAATGCGGTGGAAGAACGAAGCCAGGAGTCAGAGCACTCATGGCTCCATTTCAACGTGGGCTCAGCCGGTCAGCGTGGGCTCAGCCGGTCAGCGTGGGCTCAGCCGGTCAGCCTGGGTTCAGACACCAGCCGCGTCAAATGCTGAAAGAGCAAGAAAAAGAAAGCTCAGGGAAACAACCCCCAAGAATCATTTGGATTAGACGAGGAAGGCATTAACGATGATTTTTAAAGACAGTTTCGGAAGTAGAAAAACCCATTAGCCTGAATCACCTTATTCAAGAAATCAGGCTAAAGGAAGAAAGTGTTTGATGACGGGCAGAAGGTTTGGCTGAGCAAAGCCATGGCTTATTCAAGATAAAGGACTCTGTGAATGTTGGAAAGTGGGGGGGAAGAGATCGCGAGGGAGATGAAAGGTTTGGGGAGCAGCAGAGAAATCTAGATAACTGCCCTGGAGACAGCAAAGGAAGAGCTTCGGCGGAGCGAGAGTCACTCACTAAATACAAATATAACTCCCCCTCTTCATACTTGCATGTTTCCAGGTTTACAAGGTTCAAGACTTTGGGGAAGTCTTAAAGCTGTTCTAGAGCACTGGAAATGTTGACTTCCAGGTGTTTGTTGTTTTACAAAAGAAATGATTCATGGCAAAATTGAGGACTAGAGCTCTTTTTCTCCTGGTATAATGTGGTTTGAAGCGCGCCATGGTAACTTATAATGACTGTGATGTTTGCTTCATGCGGTTCTTCCTTGATGGACTCCAGGCTGTAGGATACAAGGGCTCACGTACATTCTTCTAAGCACAATGATCACAGTCTCTTGCACATCATTAAATACCTAATGGGAGCCTAATATTTGTTCAGAGGATTTGAGCTGAGAATTAATGGAGTAGTACATGGTGTATTCAGGGAGGAGACTCAGGTTCTGAATTCTCTTCTCTAAGTGAACCGGGAACTTTACAAAAACATTTCTTCTGCCAGGCATCTGTGACTCCTGCCTGTAATCCTAACTACTCAGGAAGCAGAGATCTAAGAATCCCAGTTCAAAGCCATCCAGGCAGGAAAATCCATGCTTGCATTTATTCATCCTTTCTCCTTCTATTTCTGTGCTACCATCTTGCTCCCCCCAAATAGAAAAAAGCAAACTAAACAACAACAGCAAGCAAAAAGCAAAAACAAACCAGTCCCTGGAATGTAGATCAGAAGCAACTTCAGAGAATTGGGTGCTGTGAGCTGAACCTATACAGTACTGACCATGATAGGTTTTCTTCTACTCTCCTGGCTATGAAAGAGAGCAAGGGGAGATCATTAAGGTCCTATAGCATTTATTGTAGAGTCTGCAGCCTAAAGCCTTAGTCTTCACCCAAAGCTAATAAGCTCCAGGGCTCAGGAAGCACAGTACAAGGAACAGATTCCTAAAATACTTGCTAGCTGAATAACTAATGCTTGATGCTTCAAAGTGGCCTTGTTTTCATGAGCTCATTCTATTCCCATATCAACTCTGTGATGTGGACACTTTAACAGGTGAGAAATCTCAGGCTCAGGAAAGTTCAGCCATGTGTCTAGTGTTGTTCAAGACTCTGGGACTCACACCCAAGCTATGTGATGCCTGAAATCTGTTCACTTCCCTTCCCTCCCCCTTGATTCTAACGCTTTCTCTTTCTCTCTCTTTTTCCCAATCAGGGAATGATGAGCAGGAGCCCTGGGCAGGATGGTTTTTCATTGCACTCACAGCCACGGTCTGCATTCTCTTGTTCGTTTCCTTCCTCATCTGCAGAGTGTAGGTATTCTTCATGTGTAGCTGCTTCCAGTTGTGTCTGAGTAAGGTATTTTCAAGCCTTGCTCAGTGTACATGAGATGGAAGGGCCTCATTGTCATGTGGGGTTTATAGCATTTCTCTGTGTGGATCATTCTGAGGTAGATAGACACCAAATACTGGCTCACGATGTACAGAAGCTAGACCAGGTCCAGCCCTCTGCCACTGCAAATCCCCCTGTGAGTTTGTTGACAGTAAATGGATATAGGTGGAAGGTTTTTACTTTCAGTACTTCATTGGGTAATTGCTTGTCTTTGTTTTCTTTTTGTTTTTGTTTTTTTGGTTTGTTTTTTTTGGGGTGCTAGTCCTGGGTCTTAAACTCAGGGCCTGCACACTATCCCTGAGCTACTGCTGCTGCTGCTGCTGCTACAGCTGCTGGTCCTCCTCCTCCTCTTCCTCCTCCTCCTCCTCCTCCTCCTCCTCCTCCTCCTCCTCCTCCTCCTCCTCTACCTCCTCCTTTACCTCCTCCTCTTCCACTTCCTTCTCCTCCTTCTTTTTCTTTATGAGATCTTTTTAATTAAGTGCTTATGCTGGTAGTGTAATTCCCAAAGGATACAGAAAGTAAGAGCCACAAAATTAGAAGAACTTCGAGCTTCTTTTGAGCAAGGCTAGTGCTCTACCACTTGAGCCAGAAGAGCTCCATTTCCAGCAGGTCTTTGGTAAGCCATCAACGAAGGCTTTTTATACCCCAGGTAAAAGACGACAGCTCACCAGAGGCTGACATCACCACCATTCCCACACATGATGAGTCTCAATAATCAGGGGCTCATCCTACCTGGATCTTTTGTCACCTGGCCAGAGTGGATGATGATGATGATGATGATGATGATGCTGTTGCTGGAATTGGGACTTGATATCGGGGCCTTGCGTTCTTGCTTGTTTGTTTTTTCATTCAAGTCTAGACTCTACCCCTTGAACCACACTTCCACTTCTGACTCTTTATTAGCTACTTGGAAATAATCTCTTTGATTTGTGTGCCTGGCTTCAAATCTTGATCCTTGGACCTCAGCCCCGAGTAGCTAGGATTATAGAGCCACTGGTGCCTGGCAAGACTGATTGTGCTTAAGTTAAAAAAAGTCTAGAAATGCCATGAATATCTGGTATCAAACCTTGTGACCTGAAAATGGCTTTATAAACACTCCCTATCGATCCACTTTGGTATTCAGGAAAAAAGTGTCCTTTAAGGAGGTATAAGCCTCTGCTCTGATACCTGGCTCATGCCTACAATCCTAGCTACTCACAAGGTTGAGCTCTGACAACCAGGTCTGAATCCAGCCTGGTAGGCATATTCATGAGGTTCTTAACTCCAATTAACTGGCAAAAAGTTGGAACCTGAGGTATGGTGCAAGTGGTAGAGCACCAGCCTTGAGTAAAAAAGCTGAGAGACAACACCCTGGCCCCAGTACAGACGCACATGTGTGTATGTGCGCGCATGCACATGCGCGCGCGCACACACACACACACACACACACACACACAACATGTTCTGTCTTAGCTCTGTCACAACATAGGGTACAAAAACCTTTCATGTTAAGGAGATTACTATCATAGTTGTTATATTTGGGTAGCATCTGTCCAAAGGAGGATATAAGGGGAGAGGGAAGGTAGTTTAAAGGAAAGGAAAAGAAAAAAAATGTCCATGATCCACACAATTGAGAAAGGAATACCTTATCCAGCACTGCAGGTAACTACCTGGTGCTATTAAGTGGGTACTTGGAATCTATCTGCAGACCTTTGGCCTGGCAATATGCATAGAACAGTTGCTAGTGTGTCTCTGTTGGTTGATTCAGAAGCTGTGTTACAGCCTTGCAGGGTCCTCAACTGACGCAAATGTCTAGAATTGTTGATCAGTAAAGATTCTGCCTTTATGAAGCAGCTAGTTGTAAAACCAATGAGGTGGATGTTTAGACTTGGTATTTGAAGGCACATAATTCCTTCCTTTATTCTCTTTGCAGATACAATTTGTGGACCAAGTTGTTTCCACCAGTTCCAGCACCCAAAAGTAACATCAAAGACTTCTTTGTGATCACTAACTATGAGGTAATGTTGAAAAAGTTAACTTTTTCTTTTCTTGACCTTCTTGGGGCTTGAATTTAGGGCCTGGGCACTGTCCTTGAGTTTCTTTTGTTCAAAGCTAGTGTTCTGCCTCTTGAGCCACAGCTGGCTTTTTCTGTGATTAATTAGAGATGAGAGTCTCATGGACTTTCTTGCCCTGGCTGGCTTCAAACTGAAATCCCTAAATCTCCTGAGTAGCTAGGATTATAGGTGTGAGCTACAGGTGCCTGGCCTAAGAAGATATGTTCCAAGTGCCCAGGGTTGAGTCTCCTGCAACCTCTCTCTGGGTTTTTTGTTCTACTATAATGTAGATAGGTGGATCAGGAGACAGGAGCTTTCCTCTTACTTCCATGGTCCTGTTCTTTGGCTAAATGGGGGTTGTAAATGTTCATCACTGCCCCTACATTTGTTAAATGTAAATGTGTAAGTATGTAAAGAACCATCTAGGGAAAACTGTTGCCCTTGAATATACATTTTCATGTTCTGTTCACCAGCCAGAATCCAGGGATTTTCCCAAATGGTCACTTTCCAAAATCACTTGTTGAAATAGTATTGCCTAAGTGAATTATCTTGACATCCTTGTCAAAAGTTAGTTTTCCACATATGTGAGTGACTCCAGTGCTAGACTATCTTTTTGGTATCAATGATTTATTTATCTGTTTTTAAACAAAACAATTCTATCAGGGTTCCTATAGCTTTAGGACCAACCTTGAGATCAGGTAGGGCAAACAGGCCTCAAAGTGTGATTTTTGATTATTCTGTGTTTTTTTTTTTTTTGCATTGCTATGAAAATTTTAGAACCAGCTTTTAATTTCCTGTGATTTAAAGAACAAAACAAAGTATCAAAACAACAACAGCAACAACCAGAAAGGCTGAAGCTCAGTGGTAGAGCATCTACCTATTAGGTATGGGATTTGGAGTTAGTCCCCAGCAGCCCATACACACCCACAAAATAATCCAAGAAAAAGAAAAGAAAGATGATGTCTATGAACATAGAGCAATATAATTTGAGAGACTATACAATGTTACAAAGAATGAAAGAAATTGATAAAGCTGTGCAAAGGCTGTGTTTGTTTATATTGTACTCTGCAAGTACAAGAACCTAGGATCCATTCGCAGCACCAAATAGTAAGTTAATTAAAGTGGTGTCTCCCTTTGAAATAGCCTATTTAATCATATGGTAATATCATTATAAATATAAAGGCACCTTTATGCCTAGAAAGAGGGCTGAGGAGCATTGGTGAACAGTGAGGTATGTTTTGGGGTACAAGTTCATGAGGATCTTTTTCTTCTTCCTACTTTATATTTTCATATTTTCTTCAACAGTCACTATTTTTTTTTGTTGGTCATGGGGCCTGAACTCTGGACCTGGGTGCTGTCCCTGAACTCTTCAGCTCAAGGCCAATACTCTACCACTTGAGCCACAGCGCCACTTCCAGCTTTTTCTGCTTATGTGGTGCTGAGGAATTGAACTCAGGGTCTCATGCATGCAAGGCAAACACTCTACCACTGAGCCACCTTCCCAGTCCCAAAGTCACTATTTTTATTCTTAAAATTATGGAGGGGCTGGGAAGGTGGCTTAGTGGTAGAGTGCTTGCTTAGCATGCATGAAACCCTGGGTTCGATTCCTCAGTACCACATACACAGAAAAAGCCAGAAGTGGAGCCTGTGGCTCAACTGGTAGAGTGCTAGCCTTGAGCAAAAGCAGCTTAGGGACAGAGCCCAAGCCCTGAGTTCAAGCCCCAAGACTGGTAAAAAAAAAAAGTTACTTAAATTCAATTGTAATAAATCCAAAAAGACAAGATGCTCATCTAAAGGATTTTTTTTTTTCTTCCAGAAAACTGGTTCCAGTGGTACAGAACTTGAAGTTGTAAGTTATGTGGAAGAATGTGGAATGGAGGTCTTGGAACACTCTGTGTTTTGATGGTCACTGTGGCATTCTCAAGCAACACTCTCACGCATGATTCTGCAATAAGAATAGGACTGCTGTTTCTTGGACAACAGGTGTTCAGAATTTACTGCATATACAGTGTAGCCACAAGACAATACCTTAGGATGGATAGGTCTGAAAGTGTGCGTGCTTCATCAAGATCTCCCTGCTCTTGGCAATGTGACCGACGAATCGAGTATTCTGTTGCTTATTTCATCCTGATTTGATATAGTGAGACACTTCCTTGCACCTGCCAAATGTTGCAATTTGCATGACTCACCTCAAACGTCTATGTACAAGTGACAGTAGTGAGTGGGAAGGACTCCCAGATCAACAATCAACCTCCTGAGCTGGAGCCAGTGGCTCACACCTGTAAGCCTAGCTACTTGGGAGGCTGACATCTGAGGATCATGCTTCAAAGTCAGCCCGGACAGGAAAGTCTGAGAGACTCTTACCTCCAATAAACCACCAGAGAACTGGAAGTGGAGCTGTGGCCCAAGTGGTAGAGCTCTCGCCTTGAGCTGAAGAGCTGAAGGACAGGGCCTAGGCCCAGAGTTCAAGCCCCATACCACTACCACCACCACCAAAAAGAATCAACCTCCTAAGAAGATATCTGCTGCCAAACCTCAGAGCAATTGTGACGCTGTATCTACCTAGCTCTTAAGTCCCGGAGCATTCCCACAGGCCAGCCCATTAAACATTCCACTCTGTAGGGAGATTTCTCTTCTCTTCATCATCTTCTATGAGTTTACATCGTACAGGCCTTTTCAGGAGCAGAAAGTGGAATCAAGCACAGCTGTGTCCTGGGCAGAGATGGGAGCAGGTGCAATGGTATGATTGTACAGGGTCCTGGAATCCCCACCATGAACACACTTTTTTTTTTCTGGTTCTGGGACTTGAACTCTGGGCCTGGGTGCTGTCCCTGAACTACTTTTGCTCAAGGCTAGCACTCTACTACTTGAGCCACAGGGCCACTTGTGGCTTTTTCTGAGCAGTTGATTGGAGATAAGAGTCTCAGGGACTTTCCTGCCTGGGCTGGCTTTGAACTGTGATCCTCAGATCTCAGCCTCCTGAGTAGCTAGGATTACAAGCGTGAGCCACCAGTGCCCAGCTTCATGGCATACTCTCAATGTGCTTTCTGGAGTTGGTTTAGTCCATTATGATCCTCCAAAGGAGATGCAGTGACTACTACATCTAATTTTTCTAGCAGAATTCTAACCGAGGCTGGGCTCAGAACAAAAAGCATAGCATTTGCCGCAGCTGTCAATTACCTGTTGTTCAACCCAAGTGGCAAATGCCAGAACTTCACACCTCACTCTCTCCTCTTGATAAACCTGCCATTGCCTTCCATTTCATGGAATTTGACTGCCAGTTGGCAGAAGCAGCTACTGAGGGCCGGGTGAGGAATGGATACAAGGATCCTGTGGTGCCAGTAATGAGGAGAGGACTGTCAGGAAAAAATAAAGCTTGCTTAGATGTGGACCAGGAAGGCAAGGCTCACTGAGTGCTCAGGTAACTGGCAAACTTGTTTGCTCACTCAATCCATGGAGAATCTCTGACGGTCGTCTTCAGAAACCTTCACGTACAAATATGAAGGGACTCTGGTCAGGTGTTCTCAAGATGAGCATGTATCTTGGAGGGCATTTGCCACACCAGAGACTGGGCTCCGGTCCTCAGGCTCTGAACAGGGTGACCTGCATCTGAAAGTTTGCGTGGCCAACAAGTTAATTCCTGTGTGATGCTTATTTTAGGTCGCTGGTCTGGAGACGGCTTTGAGAAGTAGGGCTCTGCACAATTCTTAGGACTATCACCATCATTCACTGAAGGAATGTGATGACAAAGCCAGCTACCCCGTGAGTTCCTGTCATCCTTCCTGAGCTGGCGCTACCATCTTGTCCTGGTGTGTGTGTTCATGAGTGCGTGTGTGTGTGTGTGTGTGTGTGTATGTGTGTGTGTATACCCCAGTGCAGCCTGGTTCGTGTGGGCTGTGAGCTTGTTCTTCCTTTTTCTTGGCTTATGGAACTTGTGCTTATTCTTTGGGAACCTGTATCCAACATTGCCTCCTCCATGAAGCCTTCAAAAGCAGACTTGGCTGATGTTGCCACTAACTCTCGTTCTGAGCCTCTTCCCTTTCTTGGAGCAAGGATGGACCACCAACAGCTATGTTGTCTCTCCATCAGACTGTGAGCTCCAGGGACGAGGAGAAAAGTGAGATGCATCTCATCTTCAAAGCCTCACCTATACTTGACCTTGAAGAACTATAAAGGGCAAGTGGACTTGCTCAGTCCTAGTGTCACAGCTTGCATATGTCTGAAATTCAGTAATATTTGGCATGGACCCTGAAGGCCTTTTTACAGCATCATGGAGGTGAATAAGGTATGTCTTCTGGCAGTCTAGTAGATAGAGATCCTGTGTACTTGGCCATTAGTCTACCATGCCCTGGATGTCTTTTGGTTGGTATAGTGAAGTAACAATGTACAAATGGCTCTGTAAGAGGAACTGGACTCCAGAAGTGGTTCCTGTTGTGGGTATATTGTTCTCATCAGCCAAGATGGCGCAACAGAGAGTTTGGGCATTCACGTAATGGTGAAAGGCCACTCCTCCCAGACTGAAGAAGCTGAGATCCAGATTCTCTTCCATCATCCTAGGGCGGAAAAGCCCGTCTCCGGTTTCCCTCAGCCAGGGGACCAGAGCCAACACAGAGATCCTCTAACATACAGTTTTAGCCCAGTTCCGTTTGTCAGCATTTAGAATTCACGGTGTGCAGTCTGGGCATGGTGCTGGGGAACCTGGAGGGGGACCCGAGGGGGATGTTCACATTTGCCAACAGCTCTGTCTCCCGAACCTCATTGAAATGGCCAAGGCTTTCAAGCGATTTATGCAGACGAAGGAAGAATCCACGTGGGCAAAGAACATCCTGATTAAAAATCCAAACATTTTCTTGGTGAGACTTGTATGTGTCAGGACCATCTGTTAGTGGAATTAATAAACCCTGGGTGTTAATTTGTTAAAGAAAGAAAAAGCCAGCTATCTGGAAGCTAAAACAAAGATCCGAAAGCAATCTTGGATGGCCCAACAAAGGTGAAGAGCCTAATTAGCACAGGTTTGTTAGCCGAGGGATCTTTGGGACAATGATTATGGATTTATTTCTGATGAGGAGCTCGAGTTTCAGGGTACCAACCATTCGAAAACCCTCTCAGAATTTTATGTTGAGCTAGGCAATCTTGGGTTTTCTCATCACTCCTCTGGTGTAGGTCATAGAGATGATTCTGAGAGAGACATGTTCAGGAGAGAAGTGAGCTGTTCAAAACTGGAGAAGGGTAGCTGCCTCATGTCTCCCCTAAATATTTTTCTCCTCTGTCCTCACTTCAGTCTTCACAATCAGTGTAGCCTCTGAACTGCATTTCTGGCTTTCAGTATTTCCTCTCCGTTAAAGGCCCTATCTGCTTCTATCACCCGAAGGAATTCCTCCTTATCTTCAAATTAAACCTCTTGGAGAAAAAAAAAAAAAACTCCACTAAGGTTTGGCTTGTCAGCTTTCTGGAGAAATCGTGCAAAAACACAACCTCTATTCAGATCAACATCTTCATTGTTTCTCTGCCAGCACCATGAGGGCTCATCTCTTCATGATTCTGCTTAAGCTGTCTTTATTGGAAAAGAAAAAGGGAAAAACAACAACCAAAGACTTTCCCCATTTATTCTCCTCTTGATAACACTTTATCTTCTAAGAATCAGCTCTTTGCCAGGAAGAAATCTTCCCTCAATTTCTGGTTTGCACCAAATGTCCATTTATGTTACTCTGATACTTTTTTTTTTTAAACGTGTGTGTGTGTGTGTGTGTGTGTGCATACACACCCATCCTGGGACTTGAACTCAGGGCCTGGGTGCTGTCCCAGAGCTTTTGTCCTCAAGGCTAGCACTCTACCAGTTGAGCCACAGCTCCACTTCTGGCTTTTGGGTAAGTAAGTGGAGATAAGGAAAAGGAAGTGAGTTCATGATATGCATTTCAGATTAGAAAGCAATATTCCACTTAGATTCTGCAGAAGCAAGTTCTGTGAAATGCTTTCTCATTAAAGCTGCAGAGTTATCTACCTTCAAACACCAGAAAGATCTTGGAAGTTTGAATGTGAAGTTAATGACTTCAATAGAATGATCCTTCCTGCATAGGCTTGTAAGGTTCAGCAAATAAAAATAGAGGTGGACTAGTTAAATTTGAATTTCAGATAAATATTATATAGGACATATACTAAAAAATAGTATACATTAAAACATCTGAAATCTAGGTTTAAGTGAGTGTCCTTCGTTTGGAATCTTGGTCTTGCAAGAAAACTAGTTTGAAAAAAGAGCTAGCCACACTCATACACTGTGGTCAAAGAAAGGCAGCATCCCAATTAGACCTTTCAAAAAGAGAGAGAGAAAGGAAGAAAGGAAGAAAGAAAGAAAGAGAGAGAGAGAGAGAGGAGAGAGAATATCTCTAGCACCTGAGCTGTGTAGATCTTTCTGAAGGAATCCTGGAAGCTTAGCCTAGGGCCAGTTACTTTTTAATCTTAGTATATATTCTCCTTGGAACCTCCTTTCTTGTTTTACCAGCACATCTATTTACCTTTCATCTGCCTACCTATCAACCATCTCTCTCTCTCTCTCTCTTTCTCCATTTGCTGTTGTTTCTTCTATTACCTATTATCTATCTCCTATAATCTTCTACCTATCATCTTATCAACCATCTATATCTATCTGTCTGTCTGTCTGTCTGTCTCTCCATTTGCTGTTGTGTGTTTCTTCTATTACCTATTATCTATCTCCTATAATCTATCATCTATCTTCTACATCTATCATGTCTATTTGTTATCTTTTTGTCATATATCCATCATATGTATCTACTTACCATCTATCTTTTATCTTCTATTTGCCATCTATCTTCTATTGTCTATATTTTCTATCATCTGTTATCGATCATCTACTATCAATCAATTCTCTTCTATCATCTATATACCTATCTTTTATATGTAAACCTATCATCTATCTTCTGTCTTCTACCCATCTACTTATCATATATTTATCTATCATATATCTATTATCTTTCTATCTACTATATCTATCATCTATGATCTATCTATGTATCTATCAACTACCTTCTAACTATACATCCTATAGGTATGTATCTATATATCTATAATCTATACATAGATAAGGAAATCTAGTATTTGAAATGGGCCCCGGAGCCATGTCACTAGCAGCTGAATCCCTCTGCCTTTGCTCAGTTGAATAACCTAGAGCACACCTCTCAACTACTCAGTTTCACTTCTCCATGTAAAAAATAATTGCAATAGTAACTAAATTACCAAGCTGATTTACACTGAGATTATCATACACTGCATGCATTGCTATTAACTTCATTGCTTTCCTCACTATTGTCACCGAATTCTTCCCTACCTGTACCTGGCTGCCCTGCTTTCCCCTGTACCTGCCTCCCAGGGAGCCAGCAGTGCCTGGCTAAATACTCAGCCCCCTTCACAGACCTTATCCTCTCCCTCACGTCTCCATTGGAGCTTGTTCTCCTTCAGACGTCTTCATCTGCCCTCCCATTCACCACTTCACTCTTGCTGACTCTGTCCTGCACAGTCCCCAAGCTGAGGTTAAGAGCAGAGTTCCTTACTCCCACCTCTCCTCTTTCTGTGTAAATAAAATCTCGGTTTGAGCATGAAATAGCTGCCACAGGCTCATGGGTTAGACACTTGTTCCCAGCTGGTGACGCTATTTGGGCAGGTTGTGGGAACTTTCGGTAAAGCCTAGCTGTATGAAGTTGGTCAGTCAAGGTGTGCCTTTGCATGTTAAACCTGGTAATCAGACCTTTCCTCTCTCTCTGCTTCCTGTCCACCATGAGCAGCCCCTTCACATGCTCCCGCTGCCATGGGGTCCTGCCTTAACAAAGCCCCTCCCCCGAACCAACAGAGTCAAGGACTATGGACTAAACCCTCTGAGGACATGAGCCACAAGGATTTCTTACCTTAAATTCTCCCAGGTATTTTGGCCACAGCTACAGATAGCTCTCTCTCTCTCTCTCTCTCTCTCTCAAACACACACACACACACACACACACACAAACACACACACACACACGTTGAAATCAAAAGTTCAGAATTCTAGTCCCAACTTCATCATGGTTTGTGTTACTTTGGCCTGACTGCATATCATAAATTAAATGGTAAGGATAGTAAGAAAAGCCCAGAGGATGAGATCAAAGATGTCACAGTTAATTACATCCATGTTAAGTACCTCAGCCTTGTAGTTTCTAGACTTTCAGATCATCATGGGGTTGGCCATTTTTTCACTTTCTGTCTGTTTAACTTGCATTACTATAACTCTGCTAATCGACAACTGACCATAAACTGTTGGGGAGCAAGGACAGAGGCCAATTTTATTTAAACCGTGAACTCTGTTGAATATTATAGTTTACACTTGAGTTGTAGAATTGGAACATTTAATCTGCATGGCCCATTTAGCACAAGGGCAAAAGGAATTTACTTATAGAATAGACGGCTTGGCTTACATAGAGTAATTGTACTCTGGCAGAGGTCTGGCAAAATCTTAGGAAATGACAATAGGTGTTCTACTCCCTTGACTCTCATGAGTCAATTATGTCAGAATACTGTTGGATGTGCTCACAGGTTGACTAAAAATTCTTGATTTCAACAGCTTATCCTTCAGATCTCTAATGAATGGCATTGTAATTTTTTTTTTTTTAGACAGAACTTTGTCCAAATTGTACCAACAGGGAAATACAGTCAAGCCTTGATGATAGATACGAATTGGGAAAAGAAGAGAAGCACTCATAATCAAATACAGTAAAAAAAAAAATCACCTGGTCATTGATAGTACATTAAATTACATGATACTTTAGTAGCTCAAGTATTTTAAGTAAGTGCTGCGTATATACTTTTAATAACGCAACATTCTTGAGCATGTTTTCAGTAAGGTGGAGTTAGCAAGAAAATAGAGGGAAAAATAATATTTATTGTTTCCAGAAAATGGAAACAAGAGGCTTTTTCTTTATTGTTGTTTGTTTTCCTTTTGTCTAGTTGGTTTGCTTATCTGTCTTTGGGAGGGTAAGGGGGGGTACAGATAGGGAGGGACAAAGGGAGAACAAAAGCAGTGCTACTCACTAGACACTATGTTGAAAATGAGCTGTACAACCCCTGGCTGGGGATGGGAGGAAAGAAGTGAGAAAGAGCAAGAGCAGGGCTGACATTGTCCAGAAAAAGGATCGTGCTCATCATCTGACTGACGCCCCTGTAACCCTCAATACATCACCTTCATAATAACAATAAAAATGCATGAATTTAAAAATAAGGAGATGGAGGAAAGGTTGACCAGGATTTAGATTACCTCCTTGATGTAAAAAACCAACATTCTGATGGTAGGAATAACGCAGTCACCGTGATTAAGAGCTGATGGCACCCTCATACCTCAGAGGCTGGAAGAGCTCAGCATTTCCTTGAGAAATGAAGTTCATGATGCAGGTCTTCCACCACCCGCATGGAAGGTGCTGATTTGTGCATGGGATGTATGGATTCTGTGCGAGTTGGGTACACTGAGAAAGTCCAATGATCTTTGAGGATAGAATGTCCTTTTACACAGTTAAGCCCCAGGTGGACTGGATTTCACACAAAAGAGAAACTACGGCAGAGCACATGAACGGGTTAAAGGAGCAGCACAAATGTTCCTAGTGTTCCTTCTTTGGGTAGAAACATTAAACAGTGACTCATTCATCGTGAGGGTGGGACTTGAGCCTTGGGCCTAGCACATGCCCTGGAGTGGCTACACAGACGAAGTCTTAGAATCACCCAGTAGCTGTTTCCCCACATTCTAAAAATATCAGGCATAGCGTAAGATGCTCTGCCTGCGTGACCCACCTTGATCAGAAGAATTTGGATGACAAGCAGAGTGGTATCAAAGCAGAGTTAATCAGTACACAATGCAAACATTTCCAAAAGCTCCTGCAATTTGGATCTTTGGAATGCACCGGTGCTAATTGTCACCAAGGCTTCTTTTTGTCCTATTCTGAGCTTCTGCGATTGAATCTGGTTCACACTACTTCCTTCCCTTCTGTTTCCTTTCTTGTTTGTATTTTAAGGTATTGAGATTTGTGGTTGGGGCCTTATTAACTTTCTGTGTCCCCTGCCTGGGATAGCATGGAATACACGGAAGCCAACAAATCAAACACATTCGGGTGGAAGTGTCTAGGGGATGCTTTAGACAGCATCTTCAGATGCTGCTGCTGAGAGATGAAGGGAGTCCATCAAGACAGAAAGTTAGGAACCACTAAGACTCCCCAACTTGGGGAATTTGGTGATAGTCTTGGGGTTGGTTTTTCTCTGGCACACAGGCAGGCAACTGATGCAAAATGCTACTTCAAAGACCCCTTCGATCAATTAATCAATGAGTATTTATTGCAAGGCACTGTGCTAGGCACTATGGAGAGTACATGGAAGAGAAGACCAACATCCCTGCCCCCGAGGAGCTTACAATCTAGTTGGGAAGACAAGGCATACAGAACAAGGAAAAGTACGTAACAACAATACAGGAGCGAGGTTAAAATGCAAGTTAACAGTACAGGCATTCTTTCCAAAAGTTGTACCTGGTTCATTTTGAAATGAAAAGATCGCAGAAAATTGGAAGGGAGATCGTGCCAAAGGACTGACTGGTGGGAAAGCCCTCACAGAGGAGCTGGGACCAATCGGCTCCTTGGGAGAGTGAAGGGTGGTGTGGGCAAATGGCTAGGATATTTCAGGAAGGAGCAGCCATGAGATCAGAAGGCACAGAGGTGAAACCAAAAGCAAGCAGAGCTCAGAGCCAGGAGGGCTCAGTGTGGTTGGATACAGGGTTAAGGTGTTTTAGATTAAGAAGGGCTTTTTAAGCATTTTCACTTTGATTTGATCTTTTTTTTGGGGGGGAGGGAAGCAATGGAAGGGGTTCAGGGCACAAATAGATATGTTTTGATTAACTATACAAAAGACTTGGCTCATGGAGAAAATATTCATATCTGATCTTCAAGACATTATTGGTGGCTTTGGACCCTCCTGACTTCCAAAGGGGAATCTGAAGTGGTGTCTTCAGGGTTGTCAATTTCAAAGGGATAATTCAGGGTCTTTGAGCTTTGGGCCCCAGCCAGAGACATTTCAGTCCCTCTGTGACCCCAAGTTATGAGCTAGCCCAAGGGTAAGTTAACAAATTCCCTGACAGGCAAGGCAGGAAAAATGCTCCCAGAAGACAAGTATCTTTACAAATGACAGAATATTTATTAACAATACCTTAAAAAAGATTACATATGCTAGATCACTGGTAAATATAATTTACACTTGGGTTGGGAACTATTTGGGGTATTTTTTTTCATTCATTTTATTATTTTGTTGATTTTTTTTCTGCGTGTGATTTTAAATCTTATGTAACATAGAAGTAATCATATCAAACTAAGAGAAGAGGAACACAGCTTGAAATACTGACAATATTTTTTCCCAGTTACCATCTAATTTTTCACACAAATGGAATCCTGATTACGACGTTATTGGATGAGTAAAACTAGAAGGTTGAAGAGTTAATTGATGTCATTGGTAAGCAAAACACGACAGATTGCAGGCAAACGTGTATTCTCTGAGAAGAAAGAAAAGGTGGTAGTGCGTTTGCAGGTGAAAATTTTTATAGAGAAATCTCATTGCCTTTTACGTTACAGGTCCAGTAGTGGCTGCTTACAAAAACCTCCCCAAACACAACAAATAGTTCTGTTCATAAGAATATGGTTTTGTGATATTGTCATTTTTCCAATGTGTGGTTTGTACGATTTAGAAGGATAAAGATTACAAAGCAACTAGACTAGCTATTGCAAAATTAGCAGAGTCCACAAGATACTATACAATTGTACTAAAGATCCTTTTATAGAGTCATATGAAAAAATTCTTCGAAGCAACTATTTGCTGAAAGAGGAGAAATCTTCAAACTCTGCAGGCGATTGTTTTTTAAAGAAGGGCCTTTTTTTTTTACATGGTTATACATGTTATAGATAAGAAATTTTGTAGCGAAATTATCAATCCATTGACAGAGAATTACATTTTTTAAATAATTTACATTCAAAACAGATACATTTATAAATAAGCAAATTCTCTTATTTGAAAGAGTTGGTTGACTAAAGGAAATTTTGGTCTAGATTTCTACAGGATATGTAACTTCAAAGTCAATGTCTAAGATAATGTTACAACAAAAAATGATGAGAGAAGAAAAAATTCTTATCATATGATGCTAAATTTGAGGATGGGAATATTGCATGAGGTGCCTTTTGGGCAGTAAGTCTAGCTGTTGAGATTTGTAGTCATTTCTGAAACCATCTCAAGTTGTGTTGACCAACAAAATTCACAACTAGGGGGGAGGGGTCATATTGTAATGTGGATGGCTTCCACCTATAATCCTAGCTACTCAGGAGGCTGAGATCTGAGGATTGTGGTTTGAAGCCAGCCTGGGCAGAAAAGTCCATGAGACTCTTATATCTACAATAAACTCCTCAGAAAAAGCCAGGGTGCTTTAGCTCAAGTGGTAAAGCACTAGCCTTGAGTACAAAAAGGCTTGGGGATAGTGCCCAGGCCCTGAGTTCAAGCCCCAGGACCAGCAAAAGAAAAAATAAAAAGGACTTGATCCAAAGCAAGGGTAAATTTATATACAGCAACCTTGAGTTAGAGACCAAGCCTTCAGCTGTTCCTTGTAAAACTGTACAAGTAATTTGCAAGTTATTTACCAAGATAAGTTTTCACACTCTTGTTGTTAAAGGAAATCTTCTCAAATCATAACTGAATGGTTGTGTTGCCCATAGCATTTTATAGCAGAGGGGGAGGGGGGGAAATTAATATCTACATTATATGTTAACTTTAAAAAAGTCTATAAAACACTAAATATAGAATAAAAAATATGCATATAAGGACATATGTAAACTGCTTTGGTAACACCATATCATAGATGTCTTCAGTGCATTGCAGAGTTTCCCAAGAAACTTCAGACAAAGCTAGATCTGCTTTGAGGAAGTATTGTATAATGCCATTCCTAAAGAAGCAAAAAAACATTTTTTTCTTATCCAGTAATAAGATGTACTCGAACAACAATATTACTTAGTACTAGGTGTCTTCAAAAACAATTAGCTAAATGTTGTTTAGATTATAAATAGCAAGTCCTTTAGCTCACTGTTGTCATAAACTAGACCTGGCTGTGAGGGAGATCATGATGGTACTGATGGCTGACAGCGTACACGCATTCGAAGTGGAAGCCCCAGATCCTCTTGCATAGGAATCTGAAAAGAGAAAAGAAATTCACTGGCCTCATTCCAACTATGGCGGAAAGAGAAGCCACGGGGCCTTCCAACCCAGCCCCATTGGTTCTTCTGCAAATGATTCATTATTCTTACTAATGCTTTTCTTTTTAAAAAAAAATTATATATATATTTTAAATTTAAGAAGTTGTACAAAGGGGTTACCATATAACAAATCCATCTAGTAATACAATATATTTATCTCTCCCAACAACCCTTTCCCCTCAACTCCTCAGTAACTCTGGACTTGAATTCAGAGCCTCACATGTTCACTTAGCTTTTTACTCCTCTTGAGCCCCAGTTCCATTTCTGGCTTTTTGTTACTTAAGTGGATAGAAGAGTCTCATGGGCTTTTCTGCCTGAGATAGCTTTGGATCTTGATCCTCAGATCCCAGCTTCCTGAATAGGATTACAGACGTGAGCCACAGGCTCCTACTATCTTCAGTGACTCTTAATATTCTGTGATTACCTAGCCATGAATTTGGGAGATGTATACCACATCCCTTTAATTCTTTTTAAGCTTTTGTAGAGTGAGGATGCTCTTATCTAATGTGGAAAGAAACTCCAACATCACATGTGACAATATTGATAAATGTTATGATTATGAAAATTATTCAACAATATGAAAATTACTATTTTTTGCCAGCACTAGGGCTTGAAGTCAGACCTTTGTATTTTATATTCACAAGCACACTCATTACTGTCATCCAATAATTATTCCAATATAAATTGTTCAACATATGCTCTATAATGAATAAAACGAAGAACCACCAGCCAGTCTAAACTGCATGCTTGCAATGATAAGGAAGTATCAGATTTTAACCAAGTGAGCTATGTCAACCCTGTTTTAATGGTTTTCCTATCTTACCGTACATCTGACTCCCTTTCAACAAAGTCCTGTGATGAAATCTACCATCCTGTTGCCCTTCTACTTTTAAAACACAAAATATCCTTTAGTGTTTGTAGACAAAATCTGTGCTGTGAATATTCACTTTAACAGCGTGGGGAAATCCCACCTAAATTCTGAACCCGCATCTGTGCGGACTCAGTTTACCACTGAAGTCCTGTCTCTGTTCTCTGTCATCAGCACTGAATCCCACCGAGACAAAAGGCAGCTCAGAGAAAAGGGAAAGGGCCAGTGAACGGTTTCTCTAATCATCGGAGGAATTTAAATTCTGTGATGCAATTAAAATTGCTTAGACCCAGTAATATGATTAGTTAGTGTCTGCAAGGTATCATAAGCTCTTCCTTTCCTGGCAGAAAAGTAACATGACAGCAATTAACTAGGGGACTTTGTAGGGAGAGTTTGGCCCGGGATTTAAAATACCATCTCTCAGCCAGGTGCTGGTGACTCACATCTATAATCCTAGCTACTCTGAAGGATGAGACTGCAGGATCACTGTTCAAAGCCAGTCTGGAGAGACAAATCTGAGAAACTCTTATTTCCAATTAAGCAGCAAAAAGCCAGAGGTACAGTCATGGCTCAAGTGATAGAGCACCAGCTATGAGCGAAAATAGCTCAGGGCCCCAAGTTCGAGATCCAACAGAGCCATTCCCAAGCAAGGTGAAAACAATTTTTTCCAGTAATAAGATGTACTCAAACAACAATATCATACTACGGTGTCTTCTAGAACAAGTAGATTGCTAAAATCTAAGGCCAGTAGAAATGTTCACTTGGATATCTGAGTATCTTAGTAATCTTTCTTTTTTTGTGTGGTAGTAAAATGACCCAAATATAAAAGGAACCATTTAAACTCGTCTAACCAGTGCAATTCAGTGCAGTAAGTACCTTCCAAGTTGTGCAAACCGCAGATTATCAAACTCTAGAACATTCTTTCACTGTGTCAAGTAGAAACCCAATACCCATTAAGGTGGTGCCCCCTGCCAGCCAGCCCTGGCCCATCACTAACCTGCTTTCTGTCCCTATGTATTTGTTTGGCTACTGTTTTGTCTTTTTTCAAAATCACTGGAACCCTACAACACTAAAAATAGATACTTGAGCTACTTATAAACACTCTCCTTGAAAACTGAATGGAATAAAATTGCTCAGAAAAGAATTCTCCCATACATTACTCAACCATATTTGAAAATGAGGACAATCTTGACTACAGAAACTATCTATCTATCTATCTATCTATCTATCTATCTATCTATCTATCTATCTATCTATCTATTATCTATCTATCATCTGTCATCTACCTATCATCTATCTATATTTGGGCATTTAAAATAAATAGCATTAAGTTCAAAATATGTTCAAGTCCAGACCATGAACCATGTCATTTCATAGAGATAAGCTGGTATAGCAGGGCTCCACCCGTGAGCCACGCCCCAGCCTTTTTTGTTATAGTTACATCCTACCATGCCTGGTTTATTAGTTGACATGGGCAGATCTCCCTGGGCAGGACTCCTGATCTCTGCCTCCAAGCAACTATGATTGCAGCTACTTTTTTTTTTTTTTGCCAGTCATGAGGCTTGAACTCAGGGCGTGGGTGGTGACCCCGAACTTTTTCCCAGGGCTAGCACTCTACCACTTGAGCCACAGCACCACTTCCAGATTTTTCTGGTTATGTGTTATTGAGGAATTGAACCCAGGGCTTCATGCATGCTAGGCAAGCACTCTATCACCAAGTCACTGCAACTGGCCCTCTGTCATTGCCTTTTTATTGTTTTTTGTTTTGGGGGGCTTTTTTTTTTGGTTGGTAGCGGGGCCTAAACTCTGGGCCTATGTGCTGTCCCTCAGCTCGGCTCAAGGCTAGCTTCTACCACTTGAGCCACAGCGCCTCTTCTTGCCTGTTCTGCTTATGTGGTGCTGAGGAATTGAACCAAGGGCCTCATGCATGCAAGGCAAGCACTACCCCTGAGCCACCTTCCCAGCCCTGCCATTGCTTTTTTAAAGAACCTCTTGGTGAAATCGTGCTTTAAAATCTGGAAGTTGTAAGTTTGGGACTTTCTGTATGTGTAAGTCACCTGGGTCAACTTGGAAATCCTCTATGTGAATGACAGAAGGATGTTTGGATTTATTTTTTGTTGATTGTATTATTAGTTAATCTAAACTGGACAAACTTGTTTGCATGAAATTGCCTGTGGCCATCAAACTTCCATGTCTGAAGAAGGATGCTGTCACTCACTTTCATGATCATTTTTCCTTCACAGGCTTAACTTCCTTCAAGTCTTGGCTCACCTGGAGAGCCGATGGGTCAGGCAGGGGGCTGGGGAGAAAGGAGACATTCTTACTTGTTATCTTTGGAATTCGGATTTGTTCACTGCTGCTGCCATCCCCGCCGTCGCTGAATGGCTTAATTTCGATGATGTAATCTTCATCGAAAGGCAATGACAGCTCCACAGATGTTTTATTTGTTTCAATGACAGATGTGCTGCTTTGCCGGTTCCACCTGTACAAGACCTGCGAAGGCAGAAGAAACAGGTGTCACCTGCTGTCTAACCAGAGGCCCCAAGGTGGGGCATTTGTTTGTTTTCACCTCTGGGCACCAGTGAAATGTAGAGCCTTCGAGATGGTCTGGCCACTGGCTGGTATTTGGAGGGCTCATTTAAGCAGAAGATATGTGTCCTGCTACCATTTCATGATGAGGATAGAAAGTTGAAAGGATCCTGTGATCCTGGGCGAGGGGAGTAGAATTCTATTGATATGCGGTGGGGCCAGGTTAGCACATCTGGGAAAGTGGGAAAAATGGAAAGCTCATTAAGGTTATGTACAGAGTCTGACGCACACCAGGGCTTTGGCTGCTGGGTGACTATAGGCCATTTCCTTCACTCCTCTGAACCGCTCTTCCTCCACCTGTAAAAGGGGGAATGGTAATCCCTACCTTTCAAGATCACACAGGACTGAGTACAAAGGCTCAGAGGAAGTGTGTAGGAAATGTCATCTATGAAGGCTCAAAAGGGATAAGAGAAAAGGTTTGGAAAAGGTTCTGATTATGAGGCAGGCCTGACATGCTATTACTATCATGACTCTTTTGGTGAGAAGACAGTGTCTGCATATGGAGATTTGTGAGAGGCCAGGGTGGTGATTCCTGCCTCTTCTGTCCTACTGAGACTCCTCGTAAAGGGACTGAAGAGGTGGCCTCTGTCCCTTCAGAAGTGTCTGTAGCTTGAGGGGGGCCCATCTGTGCATCTTTTGTTTCCTTTCTTGAGCCCCTGAGGAGCCAAGTTTGGGCTGTGACTTATTTGTGTGTGTGAAAATACACACTCACCCGCCTGGAACTGTCTGCTTTGGTTGGTCTTAACCAAATCAGGAACAAACCCATAAAGACCTGGAAGAGTGTGTGTCTGCCTCTGTGGAGGTGGCCGCCATCTTGATGACCTTTCCTGCATGCTTAACGAGACTTGTCCCCATGGCCACATCTAATTGTCACCACAGTCTATAACACACGTACTCTGATTCCTCTCTACAGAGGAGGAAGCTGAGGCCAGAGATCTCAGACAGCCAGGAAGTGGAAGGATGAGATTTCCTAAACCCAAAGTCTTAAACCATGACAGCCTGCCCTCTCCAATTTCTCATGATAATAAGTGACAGGGTCAGTGACACTGGTGGTCCTGAGCCTTGGCTACATAGGAGAGCTACATGGTGAACTCGTAAAACACTGATTTGCAGACAATGGTTCTGAACAGAACAACAAAGGATGATCCAGTACAAACTGGATACTGAGACATCTTTGCGTTTACTCTAAGCTGCTGGGGTAAGTTCCTACAGAGGAGGAGTCCACGTATTTTAATTAATTAACTAGCCAATTAATTAATTAATTAATGTGTGTGTGTGTGTGTGTGTGTGTGTGTGTGTGCGCGTGCGCACACCAGTACTGGGGTTTGAACTCAGGGCCTTGTTCTCTCATTTGGCCTTTTTGTTCAAGAATAGTGCTTTATAACTTGAGCCCTGCCCTCTATTTCTGGCCTTTTGGTGGTTAACTGGAAATAAGAGTCTCACAGACTTTTTGTCCAATCCGGCTTTGAACCACCATCTTCAGGTCACAACCTTCTGAGCAGCTTGGAATACAGGTGTGAGCTACTGGCTCTTGGCTTATTTATTTTAGCTTAAGCAGCTCAACAGCTATTGTTAATGTGTGGCAGACATTATGGATGATATTTGTGGCCTTCAATTTAAGCACCTATCAGAATCATCTAGAGCTCCATTAAAAACACTGATTGCTTGGCCTATTTTCTGAGCTTTAGATTAAGAAGGATTGGGATGGGATTTGAACATATACATTTTTAACACATTCCGACATAAGCTAGGGTTGCTTGATCGAGGATCTCAGTTTGAGAGCCACAAAACTAGCCCATCTTTCCTTATGATTGCCCCCCTATAAATGCCAGTCTCCTGAGATTAGAGATACAGGGTCATTCTTCTACGGTAAGACAAACACCAAACACCAGAGAAACTCATTGAGTTCTCTTAAAATGGCTGGGATCTCATTTGTTCCCTGGTAGTTGTCATCACCTCAATTTATGTCTCTCTAATACAAGGTAGGAAACACAATTTCCTTAAGGTAGAAAGATTCATAAGTGATCCCTCCCCCTCTCTCCCCCTCGCACACACCATGGAGCATCAGCTCAGAGTCCCTTGCTAAACGATCAAACTCCAATAAATCCTAAGACACATCCACAAGTGCACGAGCCTCTCATCACCGCCCTTCAGGAGAATGGGGCAGCCGATGCAAGGTCACAGCTGGCTTTCAGTAATAAATTGCTTCTTTGATTTACCTTGGGTCCTTGCAAGAGCTCAGGAAATTCAGCTAGTTTCAAATATAAATCCTAAAGAATCATTTCCAGGGAAAGTAGCGCCCCCTCCCCCTTTTTATGAATGTCTTGTGATATTAGAGCCTGCAGTAGAACCTAGATAAAGGCCCATCAAACCTTACTCACACCAAATGCTTGGTTCGCCTGATTCTCCTGAAGGCTGTTGGCATTTGATATGATCCAGACTGGAAGATGGGGTAGGCTAGGGGGTGGGGTGGGGGAGGCGATTCTGGCATGATGAAAGTAGAATAGACTGCCTGCTTCCACCTTTGAACATCAGAACACTGGATGTTCCAACTGCTTATGTATATTACTTTTTCAGGAAGACACTGCCATTCATCTTCTGGTTTGTTTTGTTTTGGTGCCACTACCGGGGCTTGAACTCACAGCCTAGGTACTGTCCCTTAGCTTTTGCCCTTAAGGCTGGTGTGCTTTTACTCAAGCCACAGCTCACATTTGACATTTTGACAGTTAATTGAAGAGTCTCACAGACTTGACACTGTCATTATTCTTATTTCAAAGATAGGAACATAAGACCTGGAGTTGTTAAGCAATTTCCTTGGGTCTTATGACCAGGAAGTAAGTGGATGCTGTAAAGCCAGATCCATATTTTACTCCTCTCGCCTACCATCCCTTAAAGACATGTCTATCCTCCAACACTAAATGTACAGTGTCTATAGTCAGTTACAAGGAGAGTCCTTGGGGTCCAAGTGATATAAAGGGAGTCTCATTCCTATAGAACAATTCTTGAAAAGAAGACACTGAGTCTACAACCAAGGGTTCGGGGAGTGTCATTTTGAACCACCTAGTTTAACCACAGTACCCAATGCCTTTTCTCCACTGTCACCCTATGTGGTTTATGTCATGTTTTGTGTACTTGTCATCCACCAATTAGTAATGCTTCTTTTAATGCAGACATCTGGATATGTCTAGACCCAGAAGCTAAAATGAACATGAAAAACTATATATCTATATCTATATCTATATCTATATCTAGATATAGATATAGATATAGATATAGATATAATTTTTTTGGAAAAAAAGTCTAAATCCCTGGGTTTAAAAGGTTATACCATTTGCTTTGCTATTTAAAATGGAAACATTTCCAACCTCTCTAGTTTAATTTATTCCCATATTTTATCCCCTTTCAACAGAAATAAAAATCATTCCCTGAAATTTTACACCAAGTACTGTAGACCTTTTCTGGCAGGTCAAATGCCCTTGTGGTTTTTTTCTCCTTGACCTGCTTTATTATCCTTATATACCCTGTGTGTTATTATCAAAGAATTTTCTGTATATCTGAAAAGATGTCTATTGGGAAAAATAAATATAAGAAAGATTTTTCTGGGGGGTGGGGAGGAAGGTGTTACGAAGACAAACTCATCTGGGAGTTCCTGAGAGGGAGCAGGTGTACTAAGAAGTCTCAACTAAATAATAATCGTTACTCAATTTTTCTTCTAAAAATGCCTATAATCTTTTAGGCCCAGTTCAATGAAGCAAGCACCAGTGTGCATATTGATCCTAGGCCCTGAGAAAGGCAAGGCACTTCAAATCACTTTCCTCAATGGGCTTCAGTTTTCGTATCTGTGAAATGAGAGGTTTCACTTGATCATCTCTAGTTGAGCTAACAATTTGCCTGTTGCCTGAAATACTTCTGGCAGCTCCTATTCACATCAATTTCATTTCAGCAGCAGCTTGAAAAATGAGCTTCAAATCTAGTGAACGGTTTTAAAGGTTTACCCATGGAATGTGTTCCTTTCCCAGAGACGCCTATGAAATTTCTGCATTTTTTAGGCTATCTTCTTTACCTGTTCTACTGGGCTTTGGAAGAATGCCTTTCTCCCCTGCCCCCTTTCCTTTGGTTTGCTTACAACGGTTTTGCTCACATCATATTTCCATTTATTTGTAATGGAGGTCAATTCAAAGTTATTAGCTAGAGTCAGAATTCCAAAATAGCAAAGCTGTGTCTTCACTCTTACCTTCTTTCTTAACTTCTTTTTTTTTGGGGGGGGGGGGGGAGAAGTTGAACTCTGGGCCTGAACGCTGTCCCTCAGCTCTTCAGCTCAAGGTGAGCACTATACCACTTGAGCCTCTGTGCCACTTCTGGTTTTCTGAGTGGTTTATTGGAGATAAGAGTCTCACGGAGTTTCCTGCCCAGGCTGGCTTTGAACTGTGATCCTCAGATCTCAGCCTCCTGAGTAGCGAGGATTACAGGCGTGAGCTACTGGTACCCGGTTTCTTTCTTAACTTCTTTATGAACCTACTCTTCCCTTATTGATCTTCCCATCTACCCAACTACCTTCCACTTTTCAAAACCATGGCCAAAATGCTATGGTTTCTCCCAAGTTTTTGTTAAAAAGTTGTTACTTAACATTCTAGGGCTAGAAAAAAAAGCTAGACTTGGGCACTCATGTCTCTGGTCAAACAAACTCTTTCACTTTATTTAACACTAGAGGAGTTTGAGAAATTAGCTCTCCATTCTTTTTCATGTATGTGTGCCTGTGCTGGCGCTTGAACTCAGAGCCTCATGCTCTCTGTTATTTGCTCAAGGTTGGCACTCTACTAGTAGAGCTACACTTCCATTTCCTTTAGAGAGAAGATGCTCTTGGATTTGTCTTCCTGGGCTAGCTTTGAGCTAAGATCCTCAGGTCTCAGCCTCAGTTGAGAATGACTGGTACTCAGCTTAGATCTCCATTTACATAAAACCATAAAGGTTGTATCTTCAGGTGGAGTTTTAATGGTGACAATTCAGGCATGGTCCTCTGCTACTCCCTACTTTGAAGACTCACAAGGCACCAGCTACTTATAAATACCCAGCAGGATGGTGAGTACTTCAAAAAAGTATGGTGAAGTAAGTTCTGGTTTTCAGGGCAAAAACAAGCCACTGGTTTGGGCTAGAGGGGGCATCAGTCTGAGGGAGAAAGATCAGATAGGCAAAAGATGATAGAAAATGAAAATACTAGAAGTTCCCCTTTATTAAAAGGGCGTAAGCAGTCTCAGGAAATTGAAACCATTTATTTAAAGTCACATAGCAGTAAAAGACTAGAATATAGGTGTTGGGTCTCCTATGTCTTCATGCTAGTAGATGATCCTCCCAGAAGAGTTTTCTGGGGGAAGGGACCTGGTGATCGAACCCAGGGCTTCCAACTTGCCAGGCACACAAAAAGAAGATTCAAGAAAAAGACTGCAATGGGCTACAAAGCGATTCTCTCCCTGTGGACTACAGGTCACTGTGCCATGTGGATGAAGGATAACCAGTCCCTGCTCCCACGTCCTACTCTGGTCCCATTCATTAATTCCATTAATTAATTATCTAAGACTCCACCACCAATTTACCAACTCCAAGCCCAATGTTGGCTTTCCCTCTTCCTTTACAATAATCCCAGGTTCTGTAACCAGTGCTTGTCTGCTGCTCTCCATATCTCTGTAGATAAAAGCCAGAAGTCTGCAAACTGAATAGAGACTGCCTACCAGGGTTATATAGCCTGACCAGCATTGCCTCCAATGGTGTTCAAATGCAAATCAAAGCAAAATTAGGTGAGTTGCCAAACATTTTAAATGGGAAGATTTTACGTAATGGTCTATTTTGCTCTGCCATATTTTTGCATATTACTAGAATATCTGAGGCACTGCACTCACTCTTTCAGAAGCCAACACAAACAGGAAGGAAGTAGTAATAGCTGGAACTTCCTGGTGGCTACCTATACTCTCTAGTTGGCTCCATCTTCTACCCAGCTGCCTCTACTGGGCATGTCATACATATATCTCTTGTGAGAGATATATGAATATATATATTTCATAGATAAGACATAGGTAGGTAGGTGGGTAGGTAATAGATGGATAGATAGACAGACAGATAGATAGATTGAGTGATAGAAAGATAGATGCTTTTGAGTCACTCTCCTAGTTACCATCTTCTCAACATATTCTTTGGTTCACAAATATGGCTGCCACATGATCCTTTCTCTCGGTGCACAACACCCTCCCATCAAAAGGTAGATCTCCCCCCATCTCTGAATCTGAGATGGACTCATAGTAGCATTTCATCCTTTGTTTTAGAAAGGGACTGGCAGGTGGGTATGGCTGGCTCATGCCTGTAGTCCCAGCTACTCAAGGGAGTGAGACTGTATGATCACGGTTTGAACCCAGCCAGGCCAGAATGTCTGTAAGGCTTCATCCCCAATTCACTGGCAAAATGATGGACTGGAGGTTCAAGTGGTAGAGTACCAGCCATGGGTAAGAAAGAGAAGCAAGGGCGTGAGGCCCTACCTTCAAGCCATACTATTGGTGCATACACACACACACACACACACACACACACACACACACACACACACAGAGACTCTTTTTTTCTAATCTAAGTCAAAAAACCCTATTAGATGTCTGATTACCTTGAGCCAGGCACACTCAGGAAGCCCAAGCGACCCGTGTGGACAGGCCCCCTGGAGAGAGGGCTGATGCCCAGCCAGCCTCCAGCTTTGCCAACCACTCCCAGCGCAAAGCCAGAATGTATCAGGAGAGAAGGACAGAAGGGTGATATTGATCAACAGGGACGGTACTTATCACCTGACTTCTGGAATTGAAACCCCTTTGTACAAGTACTTAGTGAAAATAAAACAAGAGAAAAACAATTCCAGCCACAGTGTCTGTCATTTTAGTCTAGTACAGGTGGGAGAATCAAGAAACTGATCTCCTGATGCTTTAGTCCCTGGTTTGGAGGTAGTTCGCTAAGTGGTAGTTGAAAGCTAATATGTAGCCAAAGTGCTCAGAATGCCACAAATCTACACACATTTTCTTTTTGTTTTCTGTTTAAAGACAAGACAGTATTGATTAGATGAGGTAATCAAATGTTCTGAAGAGCTCTTAGCAACAAAAACATATGAACAAAATGATGATGCAGTAGTAACACTGGGAAGTTAGTACTGCTGATTTGAAAAATATAACCGATGTAAGATTGAACAAAGCAGTGGTTCTTCAGGATTTAGTAAAGACTCAACTACAGTGTTTCTGAATAATGATACCTGGGCCTAACATTATAGCTAAAGTAATGGCAGCGTATGTGTCCCACTGAAAGGCCATGAGTTAAAGAATTCACCCCCAGTCATGGTACTATTGGGGCTCAGGGGGAGGTTAGTGGCCTTGTAGGGGGCATATCCTTGAAGAAGGTTGCGACCCTGGTCTCTTCCTCTTTCTCTCTGTTTTCTAGCCGCCATGATTTCCTCTACCACAGGCTCCTTCCCATGATGTCCTGTCTTCTTACTCTAGGCCCCAAACAACCATGGACTGAAACCTCCAACATTAGGAGTCAGTTTCTTCTTCCTAAACTGATTATCTCAGGGATTTGTTATGGTAATGGAAAGCTGCCTGGCATGGTTGATTATTTAAATCCTGGTCAGATTTCAGGAGGTAGTGACAAAACAGACCAAACTAGTATAGAGCAGAGATTCCTGAAAAGGAAAGCCTGGCTGGGGGAGGGGGAATACACACAAGATCATGGATCATATGATTCGTGTGAGAACTAACAGCAGAGCTAGGTGTGTCTGCAAAAAGAAATGACCCACTTTGTATCCTTTTACTTCTGACTCATTATCCAGAGCCTTCACTTGATCCCAGTTCAGGATAATTTTGGAGTCCGATGAATTCCATATGATGTTTCCAGGGGGTTGGCTTGGTGCTGTAAAAAAAAAAAAAGATTAAGATATACGAAGTCACACATTATTAAATCTCAATAGATTCTGACGAATCTCTCCTCACTAGAATTCAAGAGTAGAGGCAATTTAATGGGCTATTGCACTAATATGTGTCTTCAAGGTCACTGAAATCCGACAAGATACCACATTGCAAATGGAAAAAAGATTCAATTGGTCACCTCACATTTATAGCTAAAAGAAGTAGCCCTTCCCTGGGAGGAGGGAAACATTTATCTTTCTGTCCTCTGGAGCAATGAGTTTGACACGGTATTCTAAAAGGTTCAGTTAAAATGCTAAGGTGAATTTGAATCCACATAATGACACCAATTAGTATGCAAATGATCCCTGGGAGATGGGGGGGGGAGAAAGAATGAATTTAGGATACGTTTGATGAATCTGTTCCCCTCCCCCCCGACCCCCCCAAATACTTGGGAGCAAGTTTGCTCTTACGTGGCTTTCTAGTGGTGACATTGACTGTGGCACTAGAAGGGCCTGTCCCCGCCGAATTATATGCCTTGACAGCCAAGTGATACAGCGCACTGCCTTTTAAGTTGGTGATTTTTGTGGATGTCTGATTTCCAACTGTGCGTATTTTTCTAGCATTTTCTTCCTTGTCGTCATGTCTCCAATATTTTACCTGAGAAAATTAAAACAAAACATAACAAAAGGTCTTGGAGAACACATTCAGTGAGGAATATTTCTAATGTCACCAAGCGATCCTATTTCTGTGCAAGGTCTCAATTCATGAACAGAGATTGTAGGATTAAAAAAAGAGGTGTGTAGCCAGGGCCCAGGTGGCTCATGCCTGTCATCCTAGCTACTCAGGAGGCTGAGATCTGAGGATTGAAGTTCAAAGCCAGCCTGGGCAGGAGAGTCCATGAGGCTTTTCACTTAACCACCAGGTAACCAGAAGTGGTGCCGTGGCTAACTAAAGTGGTAGAGTGCTAGCCTTGAGCTGAAGAACTCAGGGGCAATGCCCAGGTCCAGAGTTCAAGCCCCACAACTGACAAAAACAAAACAAAACAGAACGAAAAAAAGTGTGTACACTTTGGAGCCTTACCCATAGTAATAAAGTCTCCTCTGAATGACATACATTTTGAAAAAAATGCCACTGGAGTGGAACACAGGCAAAGCACATCCTCACACACGGCTGAGATGATACCGTGTCCATGCTGGGTTAGAAGCCAGGCGTCTGAAATAAATGCCCATGTATGGCAATGTGGCTCTCTTCTCCATCAAAATGTGTCCCGGAGGGGTGATTGAGGGGTTTGGATTTAAGACACATATCTCTTTGTTACCTCATAACCTTGAATCCGTCCTCTATTCTTCCCTAGGGGAGAGGCCCAGAAAACTTCAATATCTGTGGCAGAAAGACTTCTGGCAAAGATGCTGGCTGGTGGTTTGGTGGGCTCTGCGGATGAATGAATGCAGCCGTTATTATTCTCTCCGTTGTGTCAGAACAAATATGACATAAAAGGTATAAAGAAAATGATTGTAAGCCCAACTCTCCGTTTTCAGGGGAGCAAGGATCACTCTCTGTGGGGGTGATGGTGGGGATAGGGAAGAGGGGGGTGGTAGTGAAGAGACTTGTCCAAAGTCTTTGGATTCTGAAATTGGGAGTCAGTGGATTTGAAGTAACTCAGGACCAGAATTATAGGTCACCTTTTCAAGGAGACACACAGATCTTTTAACACAGATCTTTTCAAATTGAATTTGTATTTGTCATAAGAAATAGTCCTGGCCACTGGATTGTAAAAATGAGAGAGGTAAAGGAAAATGACAGTCAAATGATTGCGTTAAGCTGGGTGCTGGTGGCTCCTGCCTGAAATCCTTACTATTTGGGAGGCTGAGTTCTGAGAATAATGATTTAAAGGCAGCCTGGGCAGAATCGTTCCTGAGACTCCTATCTCCAATTAACCAGAAAAACAAAAGGAAGTGGAGATGTGGCTCAAATGGAAAAATGGCAGCTTTGAGTCAAAACACTGAGGGAGAACTCAAGGTCCTGAATTCAGGCCCTGGTGCCAGCACACACACACACACAGACGCACAGACATAGACACAGACATGCACAGACACACACACACACACACACACACACACACACACACACACAATTTGACTACAATTGAAGAGACCTTGGTGTTTAGTTCTACATCAGTGTCTATAATCATGGCCAAGTCATTTACACATATCGGTGTCTTCAGCTGCAAAGGGCAGGCTGGACAATTTTACAAATTTCAATCGTTTTTTTCCCCCCGATTTCAGCCAGAGCTGGGTATGATTTGTATGCAAAACTTTCCTTTTAATGGTCTTCTTAGAGAGAAACCTAGTATAGCCATGTTGCAAACAATGACATCTATAAGATCTTGTACTTGATAGCTTGATTTTTCTCTGATTAAAGCAAGACATAACTATTTGATGCTTTTAAGTTCCTTATTTGCAGTCAGCTTCTTACTCTTTCTGGATTGCGCATCAAACACCAGGAAATATTGGACAAGGGGCCCTCTAGCAACTCATCACTATTCAAGATTCTATGTATGTGTCAATTAATTCTGGATGTATTAAAATCACTATACAATAGATGGATAGATAAATAAACAAATGACCCATCCTCAGGAAACAGACCATCACGAACACATCCCACCAAAATTCCAAATTTACAATACAGTAAGAGCAGAATTATAATAAAGGGATGTGAAAATTCTATAAACCTTGTAAGTGCTATGCTAGTAAACAACACCAGATGAATGAGAAGAAAGAGAAGCAATTCTTCTATTCAGCTGTTCTACAAATTATAAGAAGGCCTCAGAGGTTCAAGGGGAGATTGGAGGGTGAATGGAAATTCAGAGTGGACAAGAAGGCAACAAGACAAACTGATGCCCATGCAAAGGGCTAATGCCCTGGGGGGGCTGCACATCCTTGGGAGGTGGGTCGGACGTGGATTATGCAGCAAAGAGCGAGGAGATGAGGAGACAGAGAGGCAGGGAATGTGGCAGGATGCATGCAGATGATTTCTCTACTGGGGACAAGAATGAATTACTTCTTCATTAACCCTCAACTGATAACTCAACTTTCACATGCTTTAATATGGTTTCACCATCCAGTAACAAGCTCCAAGAGCAATGCGGGCTGTACGCGAGGCTTCCTGAGGACCTCACGGAAGAGGAGGCGAGATGTGAGAATGTGAACCATATGACAGTATGTCTGGCCGTGGGTTAGTGCGCATGTGCAGTTCCATGGTCGGCTTTGTTCTCTAGTCCGTTAGGGTAAGCTGCATGACTTACGAAAACATTCATCTAAAGGTGTAAAATAGAGTTCTTTTCAAAGTAGTGATACCATTACACACGCACGCACGCACACGCACGCACACGCACGCACGCACACGAACTTTGTGGCGCTTGTGATGTGAGATTCTGTGGCTTTACGTTAAGTTGCTTGTTGTTGTTCCGTTCTGGAGTCACAACCTCACTAGATAGCCCAATTCGGCTTCGAAGTCTCTTCAAGGTGGGCCCTGAACTCACAATCCTGCCATCTTAGCCTCCCAAGTTACCGGGATTACAGGTGTGCGCCATTATTCTGGGTCAGAGTTGTGGTTTTTTTTTCAAGAGATGGGTAGTGGATAATGAACTTTCTTTTTTTACAATATATTTTTCTCACATGGGAATATGCCTTCAGTTGACATGCATTCTGTATTTGACATTTCCATTTGCACACGGAAGGAATATTCACTTGCAGGTAGCGCGGGCCGTACCTTCTTCAGCAGAATACACCAGCGTGGTGGGGCTGAACGGCCCTTCTCCTTTATTGTTGAAGACGCCCACTTTCACCTCAAAGGGAGAGAAAGGGCGCACGCTCTCATTCCTGAACACGTATCTGGAGGCATCGGCCGAGGCCAGGACGGTGAGCATCCAGATCATTTTGCCATGTGGCCGGAAGGCCACCACGTAGCCAAAGCCTCGGCCATTCTGTAGTTCCTCGGGGACCGTCTGGGAAAGGAAGAGTCGGTGATTAGAAACCAACAGAGCGTGACCAGATGCTAATACTGCCTGTCCTTCCCTCCAATACTCTTGTCTCCGTTCCTTTACAGGCATCTTGAGGGGTGTGTCAAGGGCCTTTTAAATTTGTCCTTCAGTCTGCCTTGTGTATCTGTGAGGTGTTAGATTGGAGGGAGTTTAAAAGGGGGGTGGGGGAGAAAGAAAAGCTTGGCTTAGATGAAGTCACTCTCCCTTTCTTGTTAAAGACCTCAAAGAGAGAGAAATAAATTAAGTAGACAAGTGAGCCCCTTAAAAACACATGCTCCTACTATGCACAAATACTAATCTTCCTCCGACTGCCAAGTAGACAAAAGATCTCATGGAAGGAAGAAAGACCAGCGTGGTGCAGGTGAGATATGTCTCTCTCTGCACCCCAAGAGCTCAGCTGTGTGTGAGGAGAGGGTTTGTTGTACTGCGGGCTCTCTGGCTATGAGAACGCTTTTCATTTCTGGAGTGATTGTCTAGAAATTTTCAAACACATTAAAGACCCTTTTTGGTGTTTCCTACCTCCTCTCACAAAATCAATTTTTAATAAATTGGTGATGAGCCTTCCTCCAGGTTATTTAAAGAAATATCTCATAATCCAGTAGCGCAGCCAACCGCCAGGAAATCACGCTGCCTTGCTGAATTTATTGCTGGCAGACATTCTCAATCAATTGGTCAGGGAGCAATTCAGGAAGAAAAACAAAACAACAACAACAACAGCAAAAACCCTACTGGTTTTCTCTCAACTTGACTTTAAATTTTTTTGTGCTATCTTCCCTTTTATGATTGTTTGTTTTCCTGTGATATATGAAATTAAAACTTGCCTTGACAATGCATGGGCCAACACCTTTATTTCCTGCTAGCCATTAGCTACGGGAGAGGACATGTTGGCACTTTAATGGATTTTAACTCTGAGAAATAATATTTGACATGGCGGACAATAACAACCTGGCCTAGACAGGATATATGTCCCTTCTCTTCTGCCATTCATTTACCTCCCACGTTATAACCAGTTCAGATTTGCTGCCTCCTCCACCACTGACGTTAGCTGGGGTGACTTCAGGGACTGTGCAGGAGACAAAAAAACAAGTTACGTCAGGTGGTAATGGTGAGTGAGGGCCAGGATACTCAGACTCCTACATCTCTGTCTATAGAGCTCAGAAACAGCGTGAGCAAGGGACTTTGGGCATGCTCTGGAGGGAAGCAAAATGTAGCAAGGAGATGGCTATTCTTTACCTGTTTCCCACTCAACGAGGTACCAATGGGATTGGCCTATCTTACCAATTGTTCAGCTCCATCCCTAAAGACCAAAGGGTTCCAGGAAAGAAGAAAGGACTGAGATGTGCTGGTAGGTCCTCAATTGTGGTTTAGTCATTTATTAACCATGTCATGGTACACATAGGAAAGAAGAGGAACTATGCCCACAAAGAGCTTACAATCTTGTTGGGATGAGAGCACACAGAAAAGGATCACAGATCAATGTCAACAGCCAGTGAACATAGCACAGACAGAATGGAGCAATGCAGCAGTGTTCTGGAGTAGCAGGCTGCTGGGATGGGGGGCGGGGCTAATGGCTTCTCCGAAGGGGAATTGTGAGCTGGGTGTTGATGCAAGTGGAAGCCATAGGCTGACCCCTGGCTCCCTGTGCTTAACCTCTTGGATCCCCAGTTTTCTCTGTAAAAGTGGGGAAATCTGGCTCATTTCCTCCTCAGGGTTGAGTGGATTAATTAAGTAGTTGTTTTGGACAGGGCAGGAAAGCAGGCACGGCATTCACCATGTCTTCCTGTAATGGAAAGATTCACAGAAAGGCAGAATTTAAAAATGTCTTTGCTGGGAAATGTACCTCATCGGTGGGTACTTCCCCTTGGCTAGAGCCAAGGACATAGCTAGATGAATTTACTTTTTTTTTTTTTAAAGGAAGGTACAATTTCTGATTTGCCTAAGATCTTGTTATGCTTTCAAGAATCATTTGCCTTCTACCTGTATGCATGGTAACATTATTCTCTCCCTGTTTTTATTCAAGCTCTTCGCAGGATGTTCTCAGTCTTAGCATCTGGAACAAAAACCTAGTGAACATGCCTGAAGACATTTTCCTTTGCCATTCATGATTTTTTTGGTAACACAAATAAAAAAAAACAAAAAGACAGACATGAAAGAGTTAAGCACAGACAATTTCTTGCTACACTAGTGGATTCAATGAAGCTGAGTCTCTACTCTGATTTCTGAGTTTTACAATGATTTCAGGGGATAGGTGTGGGAATGTGAATCTGGATTTCACTTGGGGCTAAAAGAGCAGAAGAATGCAAGGTCTCTTCCTACATTTCAGGAGCTGCCACAGCGGACGATGTGCATCCTGGGTGCTACTCACGGGCTTCTTCTGTCCTCCGTTTCTCTGAGGGCCGACTGGGCTCCCCAATGCCAATCACGTTGGCTGCCACGGTGCGGAATTCATACTCAACCCAGGGGTTCAAACCCACCACCGTTGCTGTGAATGTCTTCCCATCAATGAGTTCTGGGACTGAAACAAATCAGAAGGTGAGAATGTTTCACAGGATTCCCAGAAAACAAATGCAGGCACCATCCATCCATCCATCCATCCATCCATCCACCCTCCTATCCATCCATCCATCCATTCATCCATCATCCATCCATCCATCCATCCATCCATCCATCCATCCATCCATCCACCCGTCGACCTATCTATCCATCCATCTATCCATACACCCATCTATCCATTCACCCACCCATCCACCTATACACTGACCTTTCTATCCATCTATCCACCCATCATCCATCCATCCATCCATCCACCCATCTGTCTATCCATCCATTCATCTATCCATTTGTGCATTTGTCCATCCACTCATCCACCCACCCAACTATTCTTCTATCTCTCCATCTACATATCCAACTATCATTGTCATCATTATCTCATTTAGGGGATGGTAGGTAGTTGACCATAGATATAAAAACTTCTGTTACAGTGAAGTAATCCCAGAACTCTGTATGTTTAATAATACACTCAAGTCAGATACAGGGAGATGATGTAAGACTCGTTTCAAAGGCCGTAAGCTACTTGACTATAATCATTATTGTGATGGCCTAACATGCTTTCCTATCTTTTTCATATATTGTCAGGCACACTTTTATTTTCATTATGCTCCTAGGAGAGAAAAATGAAAATATGTAAAGATCTGATGATTAGCACAGTCAACACTAGAATTTGTTGTCTCGACTTCCAAATTTTTCTTCACTTTCTTTTGAAAATTATTCTGTGATTCAACAGGAAGTAGGTAAATACAGAGAAAAATACATAAACCTATTCATTTCTGAAGTGTTTTTTTCTTTTCTTTTTTGGCAGTGGTTAGGTTTGAACTCAGGGCCTCGCACTTTCTAGGCAGGTGTCTGCCAGCAAGCCATGTCTGTAACTGCTAATTTTTGAGGTAGGAACTTGCTTCCTTCGCAAACATTCACTTGGACCAAGATACATCAATTCTAGGCTTCCCTTCATAGCCGAGATAACATACATGTGCCACCAGGCCCAGACTGATGGAGTCTCTTGGACTTTCCTGACGAGGCTGGCTGAAACCATGAATTTCCTGACTTCAGCTTCTCAAGTAGCTTGGATGACAGGCATGAGTCACTAGCCCCTGGCCATTTCTGATGTTTGAAAAGCTAAAATTAAGAGCAAACAATTGGGGTTGCTAACATCATTATACAATTATCTAAATTGTATGAAATTGGGTCTTTCACTCCATTTATTTCTAGTTCAAGACATCAAGGCCACCTGGCCTTCCCTTGGGGACTAAAGGCCAGTGAATCTTGCTTGCAGGAATGATTTGCCCAATTTTTTTCCTTAGAGGAAATCTATATGAAAAAAATAAAATATTGACAGAGATGGAAATGATTAAAGAATTACTTAAAACCCCAAAGAGAAGTGGTTGTGGCACTAAAAAAAAGTATGTAGAATAAATAACTTGAAAGAGAAAGAGGATGGAAATATCAGTGATACCAATAATTATGGCTTTAAAAAGGCACTAGACTTATAAAACAGATTAAAATTCTTACATCTCAGCATTCCCAAATATATCAATCTGAAAAAAAAATGGGGGTAGCAAGTGAATAGTCTCTCTAAATTCTTTAGATACTGTTTTCTGGGAAGTTACGTATAAACTTTACGAAGTCTGACTATCAAGCCGGCTTATGGTTCAAGTGATAAAGTGTCTGCCTAGAAAAGCATGTGGTGCTGAGTTCAAACTTCAGTACTACCAAAAAAAAAATTCTCCCAAGATTGTGCTTGTGGGATTGCACACACCACTACCTTTCCCTAGGCCACCACAGTGATACACACAGATAATCTCAGATAATAGGCAGACTCGTGCATTTTATCCATTTGAAATGTAAGTTCCAACAGAACCAGCATGGCAGACCTAAGCATCTGCAATACTCTTGCTTAGGATGAGTGAAACAAATACCTAAATGTGAGCTGGTAAGGAAGCAAACATACAACAAATGCCAGTACAGATAGCACTGGTCTTGGAGACACAGCCATGGGTGTTCTTGGGAGCTGTGTCCACTCAGATGTCCCTTAGCTTCTGCTATTGTCCATCATGCTGAGTTCCAGAAGACCCAGAGAGATACCAGCACCCAGCCTCCAATATGATACCTGTACTGACTGCTTGCCAGCCCACGGAGAACGGAGTCCTGGCTTGGATGACATACATGGTGACGGGGCTGTGGTTGTCAGGCCCGGCTCTCCAGGAAAGCTGAGCAGTGGTGTCTGTGATTTCATCAATGGTCACAGCCTCTGGGGGACCAGGAGGACCTGGGAAAAAGCCAGACTCTTAGAACCAAAGCGGGGGGTTAAATGTGCGTGCGTATGATCCAGTCACTTTAGCAGGGAGCTGACTCACTTAAACACTAATTCATCCACTCATGCATCATCATCATCATCATCATCATCACTCAATCAACTTCTTTTCTGAACACCTGCTGACTTCCAGCAGCTCTGCTGGACTCTAAAGCTACAGAGAGGAATGAGGCGTGTCCCTTTCTCTCAGTGGCTCAGAGATTAGGAGGAAATACTATTAGGTAAACATAGCATTGCAGTGGAATCTTCGTTTTGATGCTAGGCGAGAATATTGGGGTACCGAAAAGGCTCAAATTCATGTCTCCATTTATCATGTATTTACGAGTTTCTGCTGTGGGCCAGACATACTGTGTCTGGGGACAGAGCAGTGACAGAAGGTAGGCATCGCCTCTGATTACATGAAGATTACAGTCGGCTGGAAATGGGCATTTCTCTCACGGAGGATGTACAGGAGAGCAGACGTAGCTTTGAAGGTTTGGAGTGTGACAGGGTTGCATTGCACATTCTGCTGCACTTGTAATTATTAACGTCCACCTCCCCTTCCCCTCCATCCATCTCTGCAAGACACACCATTGGGACCACAGCCAGTGCGCCAGTGTCATAAGCCCCTCCCTTCCCTAACGCAATTTTGAAGCTAGGACGGAGTCTGGACCCCCGCTTATGTGGTTTCTACCTGTCAGTCGGGCTTGTATTTTCCTACCCAGGCTCCTGATGCGTATGGTTTCTGTCCATGCACTTCCACTATTGAAAGTGGGAATAAATCCAGCTTAACTAAAGGATCAGAAATCATAAAGCAATGGAAAGATGGAGAGCAACAGGCAAGCAAAGACAACAGTCTTTCCACATGGAAAGCTCTGGCCAGTCAGCAAAATGCAATTCAAATGATATTTCATTTCCATTAGATGGATCAAAGGATTGAGTCCTAGGAGAGACTTGCAAAGCACAGTTCAGCGATGACAAGTACTCCTAACTGTGTCACGTTCCAGTGACAGGGGAAGAAAAGACAGACCTCTGGGTGGTGGTGGGGGGGGGGGGGGGTAGGGAGTAAATGGCAATTTCCCAAAGGAAGACTTCTGGAATTTACTCTTACTCTACATGATGCTCTACCATATTCATATTCTCTCTCTCGCTCTCTCTCTCTCTTTCCTCCCCCCCCAAATCATTTTTGTAGACTTGCAGGTGAGACTAAATTTAGCTTCTCCTTCCCACTCCTGAGTGAAAATGTCTGCAAATCTGTATGCTAGAATGGATTAATTGTCCACGGTGACATTTCAGCATGACAATCTGATGTCACCTGGGGAGGGCCAAGGTAACCTCTGGTCTTTGGGAAGCCCTATTACCATGTACACCGGGAAGATAAGCTATTCTTCCTGTTTGTGTTTTTCCGACCAGTTTCTCAACTTAGTATTTGCACCCTTTTTCTTTATGGATACTGCTTTGTAGTGGCCTTTAGAATCAAAGTCCCCTGAAAGGAAAAAACATTTTGTTCCCCAACTCATTAAAGAATACGTGTGAGATCTTTGTGGCCCACCCTTCAAGCAGGGGTGTAGATTTGGTCCCTGGAGAAAAGAGAGGAGTTTCAGCCTATTGTTTGGTCTTTTTTAAAAAAAACTTTTCTTCTACCCCCCCCATCAAATGTATAGCTCCAATTTACAGAAGGTTTCTTTCATTTAGATGATTAATTCAAAATGATAAATATCAGAGGACAAACGTGATATAACATTGTCGAAGTCCCACAGATTTTTGTTTGTTTGCTTTTGTTTTGGGCAATAGCAAAAGGAACGAGTGTTTGCATGCTAGAATATGCTATGGCTCAGGGAAGGGAGAATTTCTGGGGGCCTTACATAGCTAAAGATAAAATAAATAAGCACAAGACAAATCAGGTCCAGAACCTATACTCCATGCTACGCCATTTTCAACTATGCAGGGTAGTAAAGCAAACTTCTGCCTCCTCTCTCTACCTAATGGGCGGAAAAGTTGCAAGGTCAGAGAAGGAAGAGATAAAACAAAAGATTATGGTTTTAAACGACATATTAATTTATTGGCCTTATTAACCGGTGCAACTAGATTTTCTTTTAGACTGCATTAGCAAATTCCTCTTGGCATTCAATGTTATTTTCGGTGAAATGAAGTATACAATATCATTTAAGAACTTCAAGTATTACTGATTTAAATATTTATTAGTGTAATTTATTGGTGCTTAAACTGCTGATCTGAACATTATCCTAATTAAATAGAAGATAAATTTCTAGCAACAGAATTCTTTTTGTCCCCAAGGGGAGAGCAAACTGATTCTGGTATATATTTTTTAAATGGAAATACACATATTTCTGTAAGTTATTCTCTGGGCACGATCACTTAGGTGCGATTCCGCCCCCCCCCCCTCCTCTTTTCTGGCTCCTATCTGCAACTTAACTGAAAGGTGTGATAAGTCATTTAAAGGTAACCGTATGAGTCCTGAGGCTATTTTCCTTTACCCTCTCTTGATAGTGACTTTAAGTTTCGAATCCCTTCCCATTTCTCCCCACATTCTGCCGAGAGGTCGCAGTAAGATTGTTTTGTTGGTCCCTACATACTCAGATTCACCCTGCCTCCAACTCCGGACTTAAAAAAGAAGTTTCCTTGCGCTCTAAGTTCTGCAGTGGACTCCAAAGATGTGCTCCTTTGCCAAGGATTCTGAGAAAGAAGCAGCAGCTTGCGAGCCGGGAGCTTATTTTCTTGTTCTGAGTTTGCTTTGTTTTTATTTTAGTATTTTTGTGGTCTAGGGATTGAACCCAATCCCTATGCACGTTAGCCAGATGTGTTACCACTGAGATACAGCCCCAGGCTTACTTGACCAGGACTTGAACTTGGTGCTTGATGCTCTTGCTCATTGGCTAGTACTCTACCAACTGAGCCATACCTCCCATGTCGCTTCATTTTTAGTGCTTCAGAGAACCAGGGAGAATGCATAGGAATGGGTCAGACGTGTGCCTGGAGTATTAAGATTTTTCCTTTACCTTTAAAACATTTCTTCGAAGTCCATTTACAGTTCTTTTGACCCATTTCTTTGGTATGGCTTGGAATATGATATGACCATGATAGGACCCATGGGGTCCGCTCAGGGCGTCTGTTGTTAGCTCCATGTTCTGCCATTTAAGCAGTTACTCACGAACGTCTCATAATATTAATTTTGACACCAGCTCCAACCTTGTTTGCTATGTCTCAGTCAATCAGGGGTTATCTTCCTATAAAACCATATTTTAAAACCTGGGTAGTCCTGTAAATTTGTGTGTGGAGGAGGACATAAAACTGGGGAAAAAAATCTAATGATCGATTTACTTAGGCTACTGTTTTACTAGTGGATTAAAGAATCCGTGTGGGGGCTGGGAAGGTGGCTCAGTGGTAGAGTGCTTGCTTTGCATGCATGAGGCCCTGGGTTCGATTCCTCAGCACCACATAAGCAAAAAGAAAAAAGCCGGGAGTGGCGTTGTGGCTCAAGTGGTAGAGCACTAGCCTTGAGCTGAAGAGCTGAGGGACAGCGCCCAGGCCCAGAGTTCAGGCTCCATGACTGGACACCAAGAAAAAAAAAGAATCCGTGAGGTTTAACCTAGATGAAACCCCCAAACGGTATAGCTGGATGGATCCCTTTTAACGCAGATGCTTTTGCTGGGCCCAGTGGCTCACACCTCTCATCCTCACTATTCAGGAGGCTGAGATCTGAGGATCACGATTCAAAGCCAGCCTAGGCAGGAAAGTCTATGTGCCTCTCATCTCCAGTTAATCACCAAAAAGCAAGAAATGGAACTGTGGCTCAAGTGGTTGAGAGCTAGCCTTGAACAAAAAAACTCAGGGACTATACCCAGGCCTTGAGTTCAAGCCCCAAGACCTACACACACATATACAAGTATATGCTTTTGCTGATCAAAAGTATTCTAGAACATCGTATCAACTTCAATGGCAACAATTGGAGCATGGACAGGATTTATTTTTAGGATAAAGGAACTGGATTTGCTCAGTACATTGTCTGACAATCCGGCATGAGAAATATGTGTGCAGGAAACTTCTCTTGGCTGTTATCCACTGTTTGTGTGCTTAGCTTCTGCCTGTTTGTTTGTTGTTGTTTTTTTCCAATAATTTTAAACCCCTGGGGTTTTAGAACTCTGCTAGGATACATATCACAAAAATATTTAAGGACCAAAAAACAATTCAATACCTCTTACAATCAGGTCTGCAGAAGCAGATAGTCTGTCCACGCTTGTCTGGACAATGCAGACATATTTCCCAGCATGCTTCAGTTGGATGTTTCGGATCATCAAATCACCAGCTGAATCCTGCTGATAAAGTGGAGGAAAGTGGCTACGATTACTTTTTAATGAGCTCTAAATAGCATTATCACATGAAGGACACTGTGACTAATGGATTTATTTTACACTGGCTGATGAAAAACATTAGCGATGCAAGCCACGGTCTATTAAAAATAGGTAGGTTAGCCCAAGAAACAATGCCAACATTTCAGAACCCACCTTTGGCAAGAGCTCAGGTGCCTGGCTTCCCTGGGTCTCTGGAAGAGTCTACTAGACCCTTATCGGAAGCACTTAAACCTACTTAGATAAGGTGATTCTTGAGCTAGTCTTGTTGATTCCCTTCAACGTGACCTCAGCCGGCTGCCTGTGCTGGTATTCTGATACTTTGGAGCTCCTTATTTGGAAGGGGGAAATGAACCCATATTTGGAGTAGTCCACATTTCCCTGTATAACCCTGACTTGCAGCCAGCATTTTGATTGCTCTCCGGTTTAAATTAAAGGATTATGAAGACCGACTCTCCAAGGAAATCTTGCATCACCTAATGTGGAACAGTGCTAATTTGTTTTCCAAATGCCAAATGCATGTTTGATTAGCAGATGAATAAGTCTAATTACATCCCAGTATAGATGCCTAGTTACCCCCAGAACCATTTCTGCACCGTTCACCAACAAAGTATTTTTCACAAACACGAAGATACCTTCACAGAGTATCACAAAAAGGTGCTATACTTTAGAATTTGGTTTCACAGTTCTGTTAATCAAAAGTTTGGAGATCACTTGCCCATACAAGTGACTACTCCACAGGCTAGATTTGGAATGCTGTGCCTCTTCTTAACTTCTTCCCACAAAGGATGAACATTTAGGGTATATTAATCTTTCCATGTTTTCCCATTCTAAATATAACGGTGTCAGTCCTCCCACTGGTAATGATGATGTGTGATACTTAGTGATATTTTGCATATGGCTGTTATTTTCCAAGTGTTTTAGATAGAGTAATACAGCAGTATTAATGTCCTTGGAAGCAGACGTTCTAGTTATCTTATTTTGTAGATGAGGAAACTCTAGCACAAGGAAGTTAGGTGATTTACCTAAAGTCACTTGTAAGAAGCAGAGCCAGAATTGAACCCACATCACCAGCTCTAATCCTTGCTCTTAGAGATACAGAAAAGAGACTTCTCTGTATCTTTGTTGGAAATCACTGAGTTCTTGGCCTCTTTCTTTTGTTTCAATACAACACACACCACATGCACTTTTACTAAGGGCGGTGAAAGAGGCAGAATCTCGCGCTGCTATTAGAAAGAGTAGAAGAAAGGCTGAAGTCTAGACTGCAGGAGAGCTAAAGTTTTGATACCTGGTTGTCTCAGGCTGATCCCTGCTGTGTGATTTTATCTAAATCTCTTAATCTGTCTGTGCCTTTGTTTATTGACCTCTAAAAGAAGGATGCCTCCCCTTCTGGGCTATGTGGTGAGAATCCAATGAGACTGGATGTTATTGTGAAATCCTTTTATAGACGATGAAGCACGGAGTAAATTTAAACTGGCATTATTGATGGTCATGATCAATTTTCTCTGTGAAACAATCACGTCAAAAAAAACCCTTAAATCTAATTGAAGTAGAACTGTGATTTTTTTTTTTTTTATCATCACAGACATCTTTTATTTATAACACTTGTGTTCCTGTCCAATTTCCACTATTTACTGATCACATCTTATAACAGCTCAAGTAAAATGGGAAAAATAATTGCTAACCTATTTCACAGGGATTCTGGGAGGATTAAGGAGCTACTATATAAGCGCTTGGTCAATAAGTAGGTTCATTACAAATAAAAGAGCAACCACCATCATCATCATCATCATTATCACCACTGTTGCCATCAATATTGTTAGTCTTCTTTACCTAAGATATTTCACATGTTGGGATCTTGAGGAGAAGTTCAAATACAAAATAAAATTGCTAGAGAGATGTAGGCAGTGAAGTGGGAAGCCATATTGATTTTAAAATGGAAGCCATATAGGTTCTATGAAAATAGCTCCACGATCTCAATAATTTATTTTATTCTTTGGGTACTTAAATAGCAAAGAAACCATGATAGCTGGAATATTTCAGAGCACAGAAAACTGCTAATACAATGTCATGTTTTTATCACTCAGAATGTAATTGTAGTTAGTCTTACATTTTGACTGGAATTGTATCTTTCAAGCAAAACTGAAATGTAAAAAAATAACATCAGGGGGCTGGGAAGGTGGCTCAGTGGTAGAGTGCTTGCCTTGCATGCCTGAGGCCCTGGGTTCGATTCGTCAGCACCACATAAGCAAAAAGAAAAAAGCCGGAAGTGGCGCTGTGGCTCAAGTGGTAGAGTGCTAGCCTTGAGCTGAAGAGCTGAGGGACAGCGCCCAGGGTTCAGGCCCCATGACCGGACCCAAAAAAGTAAATAAATAAAAAAATAAAATAACATCAGGATCCAGTAAGAGCCTCACAAAAAGAGACTTCTCAGAAAAAGCCAGAACTAAGAAGTATATTTATGTCCCTACCAAAGAGAACACCACAGTCACAGTTTGTGTTCTCCTACTGGGTTCTGTTCTGTTTCTGACAGAGCACTTGTGAGGAACGGAGCACAATGACACGATACATTTTGTAAAACCTCAACAGGTTGATTCTACGGAGCATCCTTTCCAGCACGCTGAGTCAGGAAGCAGAGACAATGGACTTGGCTTCAGAATGGCGCAGGTCTTCCTCCTCTACTACCAAATCCTAAGGCTACAGCCATTAATGACCCTGGTGGGCATTCTCACTGTCTGTAGTGAAATCCTTCAGGTCACACTTATTTCTTAGCAATAATGGAGAAAGGGCTAAAGGGGAGAGAGAGAGATTCCTCACATGAAAGGCAAATGGGCCAGGCCTGTAATCCTAGCTACTCAGGAGGCTGAGATCTGAGGATCGCTGTTCAAAAGCCAGCCTGGGCAGGAACGGGAAAGGCCATGAGACTCTTATCTCCAATAAACTACTCCGAAAACCAGAAGTGGCACTGTGGCTCAAGTGGTAGAGTGCTCGCCTGGAACTGAAGCGCTGAGGTCATTGCCCAGGGCCAGAGTTCAAGTCCCACAACCGACTGACCAAAAAAAAAAAAGAAAGACAAATGGCACCCATTCTACAGGCAAGGGTTGGCACAGAAGATGGAATTAAAGTGCTTGTCCATGATAAGCATTAAGGTTTCTCCATCTGGTGTTCCTCAGTCCTGGTGTTGTGTGGCAACCGCTGTGTCTGTTTGGCTAGGCTACCTATCTGATCCTCAGGTCTCTATTTAAAATTGGTAGATGTCCCTACCATCCTAGGAGATAATACTTTTTGTTATCCTTCCCCTGTCTGATAATAAACGGGAGAATAACCAACTATTCTGCTTACTTTATGAAAAATGGTCTCAGCATATACTTTTATACTATAATATATTATATACTACTTATACTAATATAATAATTTATACTATTATCAAATCAATGTGATCCCTCCTCCACATACTACCTCATTAAATTTGACCAAGTCTTTCTTTTGTGCTAAACACAGAACTATGGATGTTTTTGATTGCAAGGAATTTGAAATCTTGCGTAAGCTCAGGCCTTAGTTCATGTATTCTCACTTGGCTAAGTTATTAAGTTGAACCAATTGATAGAGGTCCAGAAAGGTTATAATTTTGACAGTGCCATCCAGATTGCATCACCTGAGACTCCAAAAGACAATCCCTAATGAACCAAGATATCTACTGATGCCATAAATGATGGTACCAGATGGATGCCATCCTTGGGAAAATAGTCATTGAAAGTGTTTTTAATGTCTGTGACTCAAACTCCTTGAGAAAGTTGGCATCCATGCAAGAATAAAAATGGTAATATAGCTAGACCAATCATGTACAATTAAGTAATACTTTGTAAACTTCGGGCTGTTCATGCTCAACCTAAGGTGAGAAACTTGAGGGGGAAATCAGATTCTTATTGAGTTCAGAGCCCTGCTTTTACATTCTGCTTGTTTTTTTGGTTAGGGCTGTCTAATAGACTGGCAGCCAGAGTGAATCTTTATTATTAGTTGGAATGTAGGGCTGTGTTAGGATAAGAAAATCATTTATAAGAATGATAGTTGCAAACCCAAATTGCTTTCAGGTTTAAACCTCTTCTTGTTATATCTTCACTAATATACATTTTATCAAAAGTAAAGCATTTCAAAAAATTGAAGCATTCGGATTCATTCTACTTGGAGATAATAAATAACCTCGCCATCATTTTAAAATCAAGTCCTAACTATACAATAATGATTCTCCCACAGGGCCAAATTTTTGACACCCCAAAATTTTGTGAAATGAGATGCTTGAAAAGCGTTATCAGTTTGGTGCTGGTGGCTCACTCTTGTAATCCTAGCTACTTAGGAAGCTGAGATCTGAGGATTGTGGTTTGAAGCCAGCCCCGGCAGTGTCTTATCTCCAATGAATAACCAAAAAACTGGAAGTTTTTTGCACCAGCCTGGAGCAAATAAAGCCATGTGAATGAATAAATAAACAGGAGGAGAAAAAACAATTCTTAAATAGTGACTTTCTACATTTTTCTACATTACCCTGAAGCAGTTTCAAGAAGTTCAGTTGCTTTGTATCCTGTTTCCTGTGCGCTATTAATACTTACCCCTCCAACTCTTTCAAAGTGGTCTCCATCTTTGTCAAAGTCAATCAGGTGTCCATTGAAAGACCAGGTGAACACAATGTCGAGCGAGTGATCGTGTGTCACCTGGCAGGGCAGAACAATGCTCTCTCCAACAGTGACATCCATGCTGGAAGGTGGGACCAAGACCCTGGTTGGATCTGGAGAGTTAAAGAAAAACAACAGCAGTAAGGACAAAGCCTTTGAGCTCGGGTGGAAATAAACTAAATTTAAGAGTAGGGTATACTTTTGCTTTATTTTATTTCTGTTATAGGCTGAGATCCATAAACCTTAGTCATCCGAGAAGCCCGGACTTGGGCAGGAGGTCATTTTTAATATATGAAAAGATTAAAGTACACCTTTCTACAACCACAGGACAGTAGGGAGGAGGGAGAGAAGATTTCCAAAGATTATGGCTGAAAGAACCCTTTTTGGCATGTTATTCTGAAAGAGCCTCTTTTAAAAACATTTTCATGTCTCTCTCTCGTTTCACTAAAGTCGCATCTCAGCTAACCACAGAAATATCTACATATATTGGAACTTATTGGGGCCTTTTTTCTGTGGTAAAAAGTTGCTTGTTTTAGCGTGGAAAATTTAGAAAATTCAGAGAGAAAAATCCAACCAGGGAAAACAATACAAAATACTTCCAAAGAAAGAAAAAGAAAAAGAACCCCCCCCCCCACACACACACAACATCTATATAATGTCCTTTATAGTATTGAGCCTCAGCAATAATTCCTCTTTCATTTGTCCAGCATTTTCCAACAGTTTTATCATACATGGTTGAAAATATGGCACTCACAATATGTTCCTCTTTTCCTTGTTTTAGGTATGATTTATTTTAGTCTATTTCTGTTAAATTTCTGCAGAACAGAGATTTCAACTTACAGCATTTATTTATTTATTTTGTGTCAGTACCTGGAATTGAACTCAGGGCCTTGCAATTCAGCTTGGTTTTCTCACTCACAACTAGTATACTACCACTTGAACCACATCTCCAGCCCAATATTTGGGGGAAGGGGGCTAATCTGGAAATGGAGTCTTGCACTCTTCTTTGCCCAGGCTTGCTTTGAAACTTCATCCACTAAATTTCAGCCTCCTGAGAAGCTAGAATTATAAGCATGAGCCACCCGCATCTAGCTTAGGCTTACAGTGTTGACAAAATGTAGAACTAGTAGCCATATTGGCAAATTTCATGACAAAAATAAATAATGCTGTAGTGAGCATCGTTGACAACATTCTATATTCATACTGCTTCTTTAAAAACAAAAGAGTGTTCATTAGCTTTTAAGATCACCTTTACATAATTGCTTTAGTGGGGTTGGAGCGTGCTTGTTTAGTTGAGGCTGTTTGTAAACTCTAGTCCTCCAACATCTCACATTATAGCTATCCCAATTTTTCAAGATAATGTAACTTCATAAATGGTAACAGAGAGTATAATAGTAACATGCAAATTGAATTCAACACAAAAGCCATATAAGTGCCTAAAATTCAATATAAAAGCCATATAAGTGCCTAAAAGAATGGAATTCTCAGCACAGCCCTATTTCACAAGTTTTTATGTATTAAGCCAACCAAGCAAATAATTGCAAATAAGAGATATCAAAGCCCCAAACCTACAACAACACCAACAAAAAAACCATAGAAACACAATAATAGAACATGATTAATTATCTTCCATAGGGTCATGTTGCAGGCTATGAGGTATTTGGATATTTGTTAAATGAACCTAGTAGAATAAAATCTCATGTGGGGAACTTTGAGATTATACTTCATATGAGATATTTATTTGGGGTTTGTTTTATTTTTAATTGGCAAAGGGGAATTGTACAAATTTATGGGGTACAATGTGATAGTTCAGCACATGCACACATTTTAATACCCAATCTATCACCTCAACTTCCTACTTTCCTGTATAAAGAAAAAAATAATTGTAACACACTTTTTTTCTATCATTTTATCCAACTCTGGAAAGAAAACAGTTCAGGGTTGTTATGAAGGGAAGTTTCTGTCTTAAAAAGGTTATAATCTACTGGTAGGATATACTTTTTCTATTTTCTGGAAATAAGAAAAGATCGTGATAAATGGATGATGTGCTTTTAGTTACTATCGAATGAGTGACATCCATGAAATGAGAAGTCAACTACTTGTACTGGCACCTAATGGGACAGAAATTCCCTTATTTCAAAGGCTGAAGCTTTGTAAGCCACATAATAAAAAATCTATCGATTCACTAGCACTCAGCAACAGATATAGACTAGATGGCTTTTTTTAAAATTTTGATTGAGGGAGAGATGTAAGGGCAAATCTTATACTAAGAAAAAATTTAGGAATCACTCCATTTGGATTTTATGTCATTTGGCTTTTGTTGTTGTTGTTGTTAGTCATGGAGCTTGAACTCAGGGCCTGGGTGCTGTCCCTGAGCTCTTTTGCTCAAGGAGGTGCTCTATCACTTTGAGCTACAGCTCTACTTGTAGTTTGCTGGTGGCTAATTGGAGATAAAGGTATCACAGACTTCCCTTCCCTGGCTAGCTTTGAACTATGATGATAAATCTCAGCTTCCTGTGTAGCTAGGATTACAGGCAAGAAGTACCAGCACCCGGTTTCATTAGGCATTTTTGATTTTGAATGTTCCTTGTCTATAAAATGAAGACTGAAACATAATCCCACGCTAAAACAACATATCTTTATGGGCTTTTATTTTGCAAGGAGCTTATTTTTATTTTTACTTATGAGTGGCAGTATTGGACTTTAAACTAAGGCTTGGCCTACTTCTTTAGGCCGTTGTCTGCCTTTAGTTAAGATACACACTAATTTTGAAATTTAGGTCTAAAATCTAATGTACTGTCTCCTCATTTTTTTTAATGCCAAATCTATATTGTGTATTGTAAGAATATCACACGTAAAAGAAGCTGAGAGAGTAATAGCCAAGATCACTAAGTCCCTTCCTTTGTGAGACTTTCATTTACTCCTAATAATTAAGTGGTATTACATTATTTAAGAGAAGAGAAGACTGACACCTGGACAGTTAAAACATTGTCTGTTGCTCTATTCTGCTTCTCTTCATTTAGCTGATAAACACAATGCACAAACATTCAGTGTCTGAGTCTAGGGGTATCATAGAGCCATTTTTCACTCTTTTGTACATATAGTCATCTGAAGATATTTAAATGCAAAAGTCCAGAAGTTCTGCTATGAGGCACGAAGTGCTTCTGAGGGCTTCACTGCAAGAAGAATGGACAGATCATCCTAGGCAGGTAGCAAGCCACAACTGTTTCTAACACTGAGCTTACACACCTAACTTCTGGGTGTTCCAGTCCAATGTCCAGGCTCAAGTTCTTAAAAATCTTTGTCTCAAATCTCCTCCTATCTCTTGGGCAAACAACCAGTTGGTTCATATCTTACAGACATTTGAAATTGGCTCATAGTTTCCTCCTCTCCTCCCCTCTCCTACCCTCCCCCCTCCCTTTCTTTTCTCCTCCTCTCCCCTGCCCTCTTCTTTCTGGTACTAGAGACTGAGTTCATGGCCACATACACAAGCTAAGCATATGCTGTATCACTGAATAATATTTGACTCATATATTTCATTGGCATGTCTCTTAAAGAAACATGTTCATGCAGGGATCTGGGACAGATTTATTTATGTATTTACCTATTTTTGTATTTATTATTGGTGAACTCAGTTGCCTGTGAGTCAAGGACCAGAAAAGTTCCTTAAATAAAGGATCATGCTGGTATAGTTGAGGTGCTGAGAGTGATAACCAATTAATTTAGTACTTGTCATCAATTATGTTCTGAGTTCTTAAGTAACAAGAATCAATGCATTATACACACACCAAAATAAAAAATAAATAAAAGATCTTCTTGGGACCAGAGAAGATTAAGCTGAAGTGCTTCAAAACCTTCTTAGCTCCTTAGTTTTTTATAAAGTGTGTGTTTCTTTACTACTCTTGTTTGCAGTGTTATGAACGCTGATGTTTTCTACTTGATTAATTTCCTTAAATTTGAATACAAACACCATACACAAACAAACAGATGGCTTTTTGCAAAAACAAACTGTCGCCCCTCCTTTGGTTTTCATTCATCAAGATCAGGAAGGTCTTATGTTTATGACTTCTGTTCTGATAGTCACTCTAGCTATTGTTCTGTGCAGAGAACTCTCAGAGGCAATTAGAACTCAAGATGTAAACTGATGGCTGTATTTGGATGTACTCAAACAGCAACAGTAAGTTGCACTGAGCCAACAACAACCCTTACCTTTTCTTTGTATGAGTGGTTCATATTGTGGAGAAGGACAAATTCAAAACCCTAGGAACTGATGATGAATTTTCCAAGTGTTTTAACCCTCTTGGAGGTTTCTAGAAACTCTTTTACTTCCTGTAGTACTTTCTATAATGTAGAGATAACTGAAGGTAAACCAAGTGCTTCATTATCAGCACAGTAGCAATCAGGAGGGAGAGTTATTTATTAAATATTTAGTTAATAATAACATTGACAATTAAATGCATAAGTTATCACATGTCTCAACCTAAGCTACTTGGGAGGCTGAGATCTGATGATTGTAGTACAAAATGGCCTGGGTAGGAAAGCCCTTGAGACTCTTAACTCTAATTAATCATCAAAAAGGCCTACGTGGAGATGTTGCTCAAGTGGCAGAGCACCAGCTTTGAGAAAGAAAGTTAACAGACAGAGTTGAAACTCAAATTTGGAGTTCAAACCTTAATACCAGTGCGCGCGCGTGCACACACACACACACACACACACACACACACACACACACACACACACGACCAAATAAAACCCACACCAGCCAAAACAAAACACTGGACACTGGTGGCTCATGCCTGAAATCCTAGCTACTCAGGAGGCTGAGATCTGAGGATCATGGTTCAAAGCCAGTCCCAGCAGGAAAAACTATGAGACTTTTATCTCCAATAAACTACCAAAAAATCTGGAAGTAGAGCTGTGGCTCAAGTGGTAGAGTGCTCGCTCTGCACAAAAAGAAGCTGAGGGACAGTGTCAGACCCTGAGTTCAAGGCCTCGGACCAGCAAAAACAAACCAACCAACCAACAAGCAAATATGAGTCAAGTTCAAGACCCTGGACCAGCAAAAACAAACAAACATGAGCAAGGCCATCATACACTCTGATCTTGAAAGTTGGTGAGATGCCTTCTTGCGTTAGAGCTGTTATCTGTAAAAATAAATGCTTTTGAGTCCATGGGGAAAATAATTCCATTTTGATGTCGTTTTCCTTATACCAAGCTAACTATCCATTTCAATGTGTACTTCCTGCACATTTTGATCACAGTGCCAAAATATTTCCTTGGTGCTGATTAGTAAAGTATTTGACATCTATATGTTTAGTCATCTTCATTCATTTCTTTTTGGTAGCAAATTTCTGGACAGTAATGCTTGGGATGCTGTCTTTTGGTAGGGAAGTAGCTTCCTTTGTTTTTATTAAGTTAATTTTTATAGGGAGCATTTAAGAAATGGAATTCTACAAAGGCCTGGAGCTACTGAAGGAGCTAACAGCCAGCTTCCATCTAATGCCATAAGGGAGACTGGGCAGAAAACTATTTTTAATAATAGTTAAATGCCACGGCAAAGACAGTTGATTAATGATGATAATAAACCTAAAAGCAACATCTCTATGGGTGACTTTCAACACTCTATGGTTTTTCTCACTTCTTTTCAATACAAATAAAATCAGTACTGGACAAATGAATTTATCAGTTCTCTATACAACATATCTCTAAAAGGAACACACTACATATTAGATGAGAAATAAGACTCCCAGTGATTTCAAGCCAACAGGACTTAAAGCAAAAAGCTACACTCAAGAAATCAACTTCATAGCTTACACAGGGGTGAGAGTGACAGTCCACCTGGGTAAGACTTGAGTGATTTGGGATAATCATATCCAAGTAGCTGCTAAAGAAAGCTAATGCAATTTATTTCCTAATCATTGTGGCACTATTGGGTCATTAGGTTCTACATTTGTGTGTGTGTGTGTGTGTGTGTGTGTGTGTGTGTGTATGTGTGTATGCGTGTGTATGCCAGTACTGAAGCTTGAACTCAAGGCCTGGGTGTTGTCCCTGAACTTTTTTGCTCAAGGCTAGTGCTCTACTACTTGAGACACAGTGCTACTTCTGGCTTTTTGCTGGTTATTGTTCAGGACTTTCCTGCCTGGGCTGATATTGAACCACGATCCTCAGAGTAACTAGGATGACAGGCTATATAGCCACTGACACTTGGCTTAAAATGCTGAAACCAATGTCTGGCCATGTGACCTAGGCTAGCTTCTGACTTGTGATCTTCTTGCTCCAGCTTCCCAAGTGTTGGGACCACAGGTATGTGCTACCATGTCATCTAGGCTAGGTTCTATCCTTGAAAGCAGACAGTGACACAAACCATCATACCATACTTTGCTGAGTGTTGTAGAAAGTGGGATGGATGGGCGGATATGATGTCATTCTTAGGCAATCTACACATAATTAGTCTTTCATTCTTTCCCTTCCTTCCTTCCTTCCTTCCTCCTTCCTTCCTTCCTTCCTTCCTTCCTTCCTTCCTTCCTTTCTTTCTTTCTTTCTTTCTCATCATGGGGCATGAACTCTGGGCCATGGTGCTGTCCCTCAGCTCTTCAGCTCAAGGTGAAAACTCTATCACTTTGAGCCACAGTGCCACTTCTGGTTTTCTGGTGGTTAAGAGATAAGAATCGTATGGACTTTCCTGCCTAGCCTGGCTTTGAATGGCGATCCTCAGATCTCAGCCTTCTGAGTAGCTAGGATGACAGGCCTGAGCCACCAGCGCCTGGCTAAATGTCCTTTTCAATTGTTCTATTATCACTGCTTTTGGAGGCATGAATTTGGTGTTGTTTGTTGACTGGCTCTCATGGTGGCAGTGTCTCCGAGTCTCAATTTTTGTTTTTGTGCCAGTCATGGGGCCTGAACTCTGGGCCTGTGTGCTGTCCCTCAGCTCTTCAGCTCAAGGCTAGTGCTCTACCACTTGAACCACAGTGCCACTTCTGGATTTTTCTGTTTATGTGCTGCTGAGGAATAGAACCCAGGGCCTCATGGATACAAGGCAAGCATTCGACCACTGAGCCACCCTCCCAGCTCAGAGTCTTAATTCTTGAATTTCAAGTTATCATTAGGAAGTTTTCTTCCTCCTCATGAATACTGCTTCCTGTTATGTGGCTGCAAAGACCAGATTGCCTGAGGGATTTGGGGTTTACATCTAATGGCATAGCAAAACATAGAGCAGCCCACCCTGTATTGCTGGACAGGCTGGAACTCTTTCCAACTGGCTGCCAATGTAGCGTGTGTGCCCTTTCCCAGGCAGAGAACTCATATTCAGGTCCTGACGTTAGCCATGTGGCTCAACTGCCAATAGGTCTGGGTGTGAAAAATATTGTGCACCAGCAGATAGAAAACATCAGGCATCTGTATGCACCATCAGGCTCCACTTCACCACATTTTGCGCCACGATGGACCACATACACCACCGTGGTCCCAGAAGGTTCTAGTACTAGGGATAACCCAGCCATGTTAGTTCCTGTGAGTTCATGTGTACTATTACTGCACAATGGTGAGAATGCTTTGTGTTCCATCTGAGTCTAACCATTGTTCAATGAGGGCATGACATCTGCTTGGTTTCCAAGTATCCATTTTGGTTATAATATTACTTTGTGGAATCCATTAGGCATTTGGTTTGTTTGATTACACTCATTTTTTTTCCCACTGAGAGTTGTTTTCTATTGAGCAGCTGTACCTGTGAGTTGAGAATTTATCTATTTATCTATCTATATCTAGATATATAAAGATATATATATCTAGATCTATCTATATAGATAGATCTACATATTTAGATATATTACATATACATTATATATTATCATATATATTATATATAGATATAGCATATTATGTATTATATATCTATATATATCTAGATATAGATATCTATATCTGGATATATATTATATATAGATATATTATATATCTATGCTTATATATACTATATATAGATATATGATATATATACTATAACATATAATATAATATATACTATATATATCTAGATATATGTTATATATACATATATATGTATATGTATGCATATACATATATACATATATACATATGTACACATATACATATATATGTATATATATAACATATGTAGATATATATATAGATATATAATATATATAATATATGTAACAATATATAGTATACACATAATACATATATAATATATAGTATATATAGATATATAACATATATAGTATATATGTTATATAGTTATATAATTATAACATATGTTATATAGTTATAACATATACAGTATATATGTTTTATATCTATATATATAGCTAGATATAGATATATATGTTATATATCTAGATATAGATAGATAGATAGATAGATAGATAGATAGATAGATAGATAGATAGATAGACAGACCACACTGGGCATGGTGGCTCACAGCTGTAATAATAACTACTCAGGAGGCAAAGATGGGGAGGGTCTTAGTTTGAGGCTGGCCTAGGCAAAAAGTTCTGAAGACCCCATCTCAACAAAATAGCTGGATGTGGTGGCATATACTTTCATCATGGCTGTTCATTAACATAAATAGATCTGTGCATATAAGTTGATGCAGGAGAAAATAAAAAATAGTCAAACCCAAAATGGCTGGGGCCTGATTCAGGTAATAGAGCACCTGGTTTGCAAACACAGGTCTTAAGTTCAAACCCCAGTACTGCAAAAAGGAAAACAGAAAAAGAAGGAAAAGTAGGCTCTTCCTCTAAAGAGCATCCTGATTCCTTACCTCTTACAATTAAAATATGACAAATATTACTTGGTTATATGGGGAAGGGATGGGAACCAAACAACTACTTTACATTAATAGAAGACATGTGGTAAAGTAGGACCATCAGGTTAAGCAAAACAACAACAAACCTACCAGCATCAACGACAACACCCCATCGATGGCATGCAGTCGTTCATAAGCCAAGACTTTTGATTGATTTGTGCCAAGAAGCACTGACACATAAGGTGATTTGGTTCTTTGATGAATCTGTACAACTTAACAAATCACAGTAGAGGAGGACACTGGGCAAATGCTGATGGACCCAGTCAGACTGAGCCCAAGGTCTGGAGCCTCTGTGAAGGAATTGACCAGTTCCCCACCCTTCCCCAGCAGCATGCTAATCCATCTATTTTCAATGACTGGGAATGAAAAAGAACACAAATACAAACACCAACAAAACCCACCAGCCAGACTGTTTCATAAGTTCCGTGGCCACAAATGGAATGGCTCTAACACAAGACAACTGAGTATGGCCAACTTTAAGTTCTCGAGAAACAAGCACCACGCGATTATTAGGGTCATTAGATTGTATTGCGAACAGCCCCTATTTAATTACAAACACTGTCATAATGACACCTAAAATGTACTTGCTTGCTTCCCAAGTGTCTAAGTTGGTTCAACTATTAATAAGAATTTGTTTGAGCATTTGTTTTGTGTGTGTGTGGGGGGGGGGGGGTTTGTAGGTTATGGGGCTTGAACTCAGGGCCTGGGCACTGTCCTTGAGCTCTTTTGCTCAAGGCTAGCGCTCTACCCCTTTAAGCCACAGCACCACTTTTGGTTTGGGGGTGGTTTATTTGGAGATAAAAGTCATTCACTTTCGGCCTGGGCTGGCTCTGAACTGTGATCCTTAGATCTCAGCCTCCTGAGTAGCTACGATTACAGTCATGAGCTACCGCCCACTTTCCCGCCCACCTCCAACCTGGCTTGCATGTTTTGTTTTAAGAACTGAGCATAGCTTGACCAAAAATCATTGTGGTCAACTTCTTTGCTCTTAGGTAGATCTACCACCTGGGAAAGCAAGTCTTCTGATTTGGGATTTGTGCCATAGTCTTAGTAACAGGGTTTCTTGGCTGAGAAATCTTGCTCAATGCAAAGAATTTTTCTGCAGGTAGCTACATTTGTATGATGACTATGAATATTCCTTAAGGAAATTAGCAAGGAAATAACAAAAGGTGGAGGGAAATGGTGATGGAGGGTAGGCTAAATCTGTCCTCTCCCATTTTCTTGTTGGAGCTTAGCTCTGTGGTACAAAAGAAATGACAATCTAAAAGGACTATTGGAAAAGACTAGTCTCAATGACAAGTTCAATAAATTGTACCTTTAAGTCAGGGTATAATTAGAATCACTCTGTGACATTCCTTTAGCTGTGCTGAAAGATAAAAAAAGAATCTGAAATGGGAGCCCTAGATCTGGGTTCCTCTTGGAGAAACATTTTCATCAAATCAGAATTGAAATTCTTTCTGTCTTGGGAAGGAGGAATTAGTCCCACTTCTTTTGGCTGCAACACATGAATGCCTTGTCTTTACGGGCAAAAGGGTTCCAAAGACATCTCAGGACTGTCTGTGAAACAGAGCCGTATCATAAACAACGTATAAAAAAATGGCGCAGCGAGGTCTTTGATGATGAAAGAAATGTGTTCTTGCATCATAGGGGGTATCGCTTGGATAAAAGTATAGGAGTGCTCAGTTAGACTACAAAAAAAATGGAATACACACCTTGGGGCAAGGACAAAGAATTGCAAAAACAATGCCTTCCACAGTCATTTACATGCAAAGGAACACCCCAGACGCCTCCTGCAGTCTGCACTGTGAGAAAGATTAATATTCTGGACAGTAGATGGTGCTGGATCCTCAGCTAAAGGAGAACACATCCGCCTTTCTGCTTCACTTGCTTCTGTCAGCAAGTTTCCCTACGCTTTCAGATCTCGCAGTTTAAGAACTAGACGTCTTGGAGAAGAGGCAATCGTTCCCCTATTCCCATGCAGTACTGCTTGGTTTGCTTATAGATTCGAGAGGAGGTCATCCAGGGAACTACGAGGCCTACCGTGGAGAGGGCATTCATATTTCGGTGGACATTATTAGCTCCCCTTCCTTTATTGGATGTAGTCGTTGATGTATGTATAAAGCTTTTGCAAAACAAGATCCAACAAACCCCTCCCCGTCTCTGCCGACTCCACATAGTGGCATGGTCCACTATTGACTACCTTGCTGAGGATCCGTCTTTATTTCTAAGTGACATTTTCCCCCCTGTGTGTAGGAAATAGCCCAATTCGTTGTTCCGAGGCCCCTGCATGTACATGCATGCTATGTAAAGGCATCACAAGTTAAGCTAACAGATTCTTTGCTCTGTTGCATTCATACTTCAGAGTGAGCTCTGTGCACACGTTTAAAAGAGAAGGATGATTGTAAGACTCATAAATTAGGGTGTTGCCACTGCTCTTCATTTGGGGGAGATAGAGGGAAATCACTGGGAAATGGACTCCAGGAAGGCAGGGCTATGCTGTGACGTGGCTTTGAGGGTCGCTGCACACTGAATCCACTCTCTCACCCCACAGATAGGGAAACTATTCATTGGGAATTGCTGAACCCCCCCAAAGAAACACAAATCAATCGAGGGTCGGAGAAGTATCAAGCAACTCTGTTCAGTTTGTCTGAAGAAAGGTATTTACAACTTTTCATGCTCTTTAAAATTAGGTGGAGGGGACATAAAAATGGAAAGATACATCACACCTGTTAACACTTAGACTTCATCAATATAAAGAGTAACGGAGGTGGAGGAGGATGGGAAAGACAGCAGACAGAGCAAAGGAGATGGAAATGCATAGGAACCAAACAAGGAACACAGAGGCAGAGAACAGCAGAGCCCTCTACCTTACATACACCAAAGATAACACATTTTGGATCAAGGGCAGTCACATTAAGAGGAACTATGTATATGTTTTTGTGGATTTAACCCGGCATGGCAGCATAATGAAATACATTAAGCACACAGCGTAGTGTCTATTAACATAGTTTCCAGTTTGGTCCATATAGCACTTATGCTCCAGTGCCCATCAAAAAGTTATTTGATGTCTCTGAGCTATCGTTTTCTCATCTGTAATTTGAAGGTGATGGAATTTGGCATTACAGGATGATGGAAATTCAAAATGGATTAATGGATTTTGTTAAATGTGCTTCATAACCCATAAAGTGGTTCATAGTGAAACTATTATTACTCTTCCTATGGTTGTCAAGGATTTGCTTGAGAAGAAAGGAAAAGGAGACTCTTACTTTGAGAGAAAGAAGAGGGTGACATTCTCAGGAAAGCGTTTGCTGTAAGTCAGAATTCCTAGGCAGCTGTTAGCTGCTTAATAAAAGCTAGTGAAGATGACAAAGTAATTTCTGGTTCAAGCATGAATGCTCAAGTACCGGAGTTTATGTTCGATTGCCAGATGCTTCAAGCTAGCTGCTAAATCCAAAGACACTTCATGTGCCAACTATATTCTGGCATCTCAAGTCAGGATTGCATAAATGCACATTCCAAAAGGAAAATGTGTCAATGGAAAATTAGCCAGAAGGAGCAATGTTGAAACTGATAAGAAAGGCAGGCAACTCAGGTTAGATAAGGGAGCAAAATATGAAGGCAGAAAATAGAGCTGCTATAGGGTTTGCATGATGAAAGAAAGGGAGAAAGAAAGAAAGAGTGAGAGAGAAAGAAAGAAGCAAGAAAGGAAAGCAGGAAGGAAGGAAAGAAAGGAAGGAAAGATAGCCAAACACCTTGATGTTTGCTAATGATGAAGATTGGTGATTTTCATCTATGATTTCCAGAAGCCAGTCAATTGTTTGTCTCTCAATGGAAGATGTAATGTGTACTCCAAAGAAATGGTTAAAATGTTCACCTTTATTATCTTCAGTGAGACTTAAGGTTGCTGGAGATACGTAAGAATGCGCAAGGAATGTGTACACTAATCATTTTCCCTTTTGTTTTTGTGGTTGTCCTGTAGACTGTTTAAATGAGGATTTCTGACGAAGACAAATTGAAGAAGTGGGGGAGAGAATGCAACGTATGTCCCACAGAAGTAAGAAAAGTGAGGGGAAGGAGAAGGTTCGAAGGGACAAGTAAGAAGGCTGAAAGGGGAGATGCTCATCAAGACGCAGTTGTATTCATAAACTGCTTTCCTGAATGACAACTCCTTTGGACAACTACTTAAAGATACTTAAAAAAACAAACCCACAAACACAAAAAGAGAGACCAAGTTGATTTTCTATGGATGTCTGTTTCCTGCAGATTGGAATAATCACTTCAGATTCTTGTTCAATGGTCACAAGTCACCGTCACCATCCTTCAGCCCATCATCCTTACTATCACAGCAGCTTGCACATACATGTGGTTAGCGTGTGCGACAGTCTGTATCACGCGACCACATTTATGACATCTGTAAAGCATCTTCATCATGAGGATGAGGACAGAGAATATGATCTCTTCTTTAGCACAGAATCCTCATTCAAGTGTCGTAAGATCCATAATAGATATTCAATAACTATCTATGGAATAAACCAATCAAACTTTACCATGTAAGGATCATGATCATTAATTTATTTTTATTTATCATTAATTTTTATTTCCTTTAAAAGAAAATTGGTATTGGATCCCAGATCTGGTTGACTCAAAAAACTTACAAATGATTGGTACCCATTCTGATATGACAGCAGCCCACAGCTTGCTTTAATTCATTGTCTGCCAGTGTTTAGGTATGGATGAGCTTTGCTTCCATTTCCTTTTATTCTGAAAGAATATAACATGATGTGTTGGAACCAAATGCACAAATATAAGAAAGAGGAAGAAGAGAGAGGAATCTGAGTCCAGCCTGATGAGGTAGGAAAGGATCTAAGAATGGTCAGATGCTATTCAGGCAAAGTCTGCAAGGCATTATGGGAGATGACTGTCAACTGCTCCTAAACAGAGTAAGGTCTGGGTTATTTATGGAGTTGCGCTTCGTACATGAAGGTTCAAAAAGAGGGGAGGAGGGGAGGAAATAAGTGGACTTAAAACATTTCCAAATTGGGGCTGGGAAGGTGGCTCAGTGATAGAGTGCTTGCCTTGCATGCCTGAGGCCCTGGGTTCGATTCCTCAGCACCACATAAGCAAAAAGAAAAAAGCTGGAAGTGGCGCTGTGGCTCAAGTGGTAGAGCGCTAGCCTTGAGCTGAAGAGCTGAGGGACAGTGCCCAGGCCCAGAGTTCAGGCCCCATGACCGGACCCAAACAAAAAAAAAAAGTTCCAAATTTAAAAATAAAGTTCATATCATATCAAAAGTATGATATTGAGGAAAATTAGTACCCTCATGTGAGAGGCAGCTTAGTACAGGGGCTTTTTTAATCACCCTGTGGATAGTGGACCCAGAATTTCTGAGGTTTAATTTTGTTTCTGTCAGTTACTAGGTTGTCCATAGAGAAGCTCCTTATTTTCTTTAAACATAAGTATGTGTATTCCACATACTTTGAAGATTAATGTAAATCAACACAACATTTTGAAAATACAGCTTTGCTACATTATAAGCCTTTAACAAATGTGAGCTGTTACTAAGAACAGAGCGGAAATAAAGACGTTCCATATCTTCAGATCAGGGTAAAATACCCAGATCCTTACAGTGGCCAATAATGTCTCAATGAATGTTTTGTTGAAGAAAGAATTTTTAGGTGAAAGAGCCTATTTCCGGTGTAAAGGAAAAAAAGATGCCTGCATCATCTGGATCCCAACTTTGAAAGCTGCTGTCTAGGGTCTAGAGCCATTGAGGGGGGATTCTAAAAAACTGGGCTTCTGGGGCTGGGAAGCTGGCTCCGTGGTAGAGCGCTTGCCTTGAGCTGAAGAGCGCAGGGACAGCGCCCAGGCCCAGAGTTCAGGCCCCAAGAGGGGACCCGAAAAAAAAGAAAAGAAAACAGAAACTGGGCTTCTGTACTTAAAAACAACTAGATGCAAATTTCATCTTTACCATTGCTAGCTAGTTGTCCTGTCATGAGCTGTAAGATTAGCTAACTTGTTTCCTAATTTGGAACATTCCTTTCTACATGCAATAGGATGCAAATTTTAAGTACTTGGTATTAGTTAGCTATTGTTGTGATCACCATCACCATCATCATCATCATCATCAATCATCACCATCACCATCAATAATTTCTGTCATTATTACCGAACCTATTTGTGCTTTGCTTCATGTGTTTGAAGTACAGCAATTTTGGAGAAGGGCAATTTCTGAAAGCACGCAGAGATGGAGAAAAAGGAGAGTAAAATTTAGTTAGAGGGGGGAAAAATAGCATCTCTTCTAAGTCTCCTAGGAAATATTTTGAGCCTCTAACTTGTGACAAAACCTACCTCCACTTCATATTGGAAGCTAAAGAGGAAACAGAATGGACAGCTACTAAAACCCATAACAGATGCTGAGAACCATTTGCTGCTAGTGAGAAGATCATAAGGAAATTATCACCGTACACGCACGGGTTTCCTTGCCAGAATGAGTACAAACACCTAGATGAACAGTGCAGGTGCTTCTATGCTCATTTGCCAGGGCACTGCACCAAGTTTGAAGACGGCCCTTAGAACGCCACCAAGTCAAAGGATTATTATGCTCATCCCACCACACTGCAGGGCCCCCGTTAACTCTCTAGACATCATCAGACACTGTGGAAAATGCTGAAGACAGGACAATATGACCCTACACTGAGAAGATTAATAACCGGGGAATAAGGAAACGAGCTCACGCGTAGTTTGCTATGCTGATTTCTGCACGTATTCAAATGGATTATTTGGGTAGTCTATGGGGCATAGCCCCAAATATATTTTATTTGGGACATGGAAGGTGTAAGCCACACTTAATGGAGGGCTATCTTTAGCGTTGAAACACAGAATCTTTTTAGAGCTTTGTTTTCCCTTGTCTTTGTCTTCTACTTCATAATTCTCTGGAGGCCAGACACGGTGCAAGGATAAAGGGATTTTTTTTGGAGGAAGGAAGCCAGGGGAGCAGCTGCACACATTCCCACATGCCCTCTAAAACGGCTTACCTCACTGGGTCACCTGAACATACTGCTCAACTTTGCTGGGGAGAGCAGGTAGCAGCACACTTCAGGTGGGCCGTTCAGTTCTCCAACAGGCGCCAGCAGAATCTAAGATCTGCATTCCAACACAGGGCTGTGCTTATAAGGAGGCTAAGCACGGGCTCAGAATTCTCAGCACGTGAGAATTCTTTGCAAGTGAGGGGCAGTCACGTCCCTTCTCTGCTTCTTTTACAAGCTAGGTTCAAATAATCATCGTTTACCTAGATAACCTAAGAACAGTAAGACGGGAGGAAGCCAGGTGAACTACACAAGGCTTAAGGTCACAGGGCTCCCCCCTCTCCCTGCTGTGTAACTGTACAGCACTAAAAGTCATCTGTGCACTTGGATGAGTGTGTAAGGATAGAATAGTAACCATGGACTTATGGCGATAGTACAAGCAACAGTGCTTGCCTTTTGTCTTACCTAATGTTGCCTTCATAATAGCTCTATCATGATTCTCTGGGTATCTCTTGAAACTTCTTTAAAGAGTAGTAAAGGGATTTTTTCCCTTGCTCAAAGGGCCTGAACTCTGGGCCTGGGTGCTGTCCCTCAGCTCTTCAGCTCAAGGCTAGTGCTCTTGAGCCACAGCGCTATTTGTGGCTTTTTTTCTGCTTCTATGGTGCTGAAGAATCAAACCCAGGGCCTCATGCATGCAAGGTAAGCACTCTACCACCTAGCCACTTCCTAGCCTCTTATAGGGATTTTTATTTTAAGACATAAACATGGAAGCACAGAGAGGATGGTTGAGAGGCATTAAAATTGAGGATGTTGGGAAGCAATTGAAGACAAGGAACACTGAATCTTAGCCAGGTGCTGGTGAGATAGCGCATGCCTATAATCCTTAGTGATTCAGGAGACTGAAATCTAGAGGAATCCTATTTGAAGTCAGCCTGGGCAGAAAAGTCTCTGAGACTTCTGCTCCAAAATACAAAGCAAAAAGCTGGGTTGGAGATTTTACTCAAATAGTTGTAGAGCAGTAGAACATCAGCTGAGCAAATTAAAGTGCAGCAAGGAGGAGTCCTGAGTTTAAACCCTGGTACTGGTAAGAAAGAAAGAAAAAGAAAGAAAGAAAGAAAGAAGAAGGAAAGAAAGAAAGAGAGAGAGAGAGGGAGGGAGGGAGGGAGGGAGGGAGGAAGGAAGGAAGGAAGGAAGGAAGGAAGGAAGGAAGGAAGGAAGCCCTAAATCTTAAGCTAGCAAGGGAAAAAGACAGAAAAGTGAAAAGCAGTTCAATTTTCTCTTCAGAATATTGAACAAATCATGTTAAGTGAGATAAGTCAAGCTCAGAGAGACAAATAGAGCAAGTTTTCTGTTTCTCTCATGTGCAGAAGCTAGACCTAAAATATACCAGGACATGATAAATTGTACAGACATTCATACACAGTGAGGATTTTCTTAGGAGAGGAGCACAAAGGTACAATGCCTATGTGCATCTGATCATTTAAAATAATATTTATCAAAATGAACTGCAGGAAATAGAAGTTTTGCTTTGTTGCCGTTTTGTTTTCTTTTCTTTTTATCTTGTTTGTTCATTTATCTGTCTTTAGAAGGGCAGTGGGGGGCATAGAAATGAAGGGACAAAGGGTGAACAAATGCATCAGTGGTACTCACTAGATACTATGTTGAAAATGAACTCTACAACCTGTGGGTGGGGGTGGGAGGGAAAAATGGGAAGAGAGCAAGGGAAGGAAAGACATTGTCTAAAAAGAAATGTACTCTTTACCCAACTTATGCAACTGTACCTCCTTTGTTTATCACCTTTATAATAACAATTAAAAATTAAATTAAAGAATAAGATGGGCCCTGGTGGCTCACATCTATAATCCTAGCTACTCAGAAGGCTAAGCGCTAAGGATTGTGGTTCAAAGCCTACTAGGGCAAGAAATGTCATGAGACTCTTATCTTCAATTAATCACCAGGAGACCGGAAGTGGTGCTGTGGCTCCAAGTGGTAGAGTGCTAGCCTTGAGGGGAAAAGCTTAGGGGTAACACCCAGGACCTGAGTTCAAGTGCCAAGACTGATGGAAGAAAGAAAGAAAGAAAGAAAGAAAGAAAGAAAGAAAGAAAGAAAGAAAGAAAGAAAGAAAGAAAGAAAGAAAGAAAGAAAGGAAGGAAGGAAGAAAGGAAGAAAGGAAGGGAAGAAAGAAAAGGAAGAAAGAAAAGGAAGAAAAGAATATCCCTCAAAGATTAAAAAAGATTGGCAGCATCAGCATTGTTGCAATTGTAGCACAGAATTCTGATTGGATGAATGCTGTTCAGCATCCACATACACCCACCATTCCCTGTAGCCATCAGATTAGCTCCCCCTACCCCATAAGCATGCTTGATTTTGTTCTGTAAGCTCCAGGTCTCTGGAGCAAAGGACATTAGGGTAGATTGAAAGTGATACGGGTTTCGTGAATATTTCATATAGCAAATCCTCAGATTGTCAGTCTCCACTACGAATCCCAGGCAGGGGCTACCTACTACCTGCAGGAAGGAGCCTGGAGACTGCACAGGCCATGGCATCCTAAAAGGGAAGCCTTCAGCAGCAACGGTTGTAGATTCCGCCAAAGAAACAATTCCATTGTACTGAAGTCAAAGATGATAAAGTAATTGCAGCTGAGGTCAGACACAAATGAATTAGAGCTGAAAAAGTTTGTGTTTCTCTGTAGTTAGGGTTTGGAAGACTGAGTCTCAATACTTCCAAAATTCTGAAGAATTTTTTTTTTCTATTTTGGAATTCTATTCTCAGCCAGACTATGATCAAAAGAGGGGGGGGGGGGAGAGAGAACTGAGATTAAACTAATTTTGTTGGGTTTTAAATCACTGTAGGATACATTTTAAGAAATTAAGGAAAAAGAAAGAAATGTAGAAGTTAGGAAAGAGGAAAACAAAGGCTCTTGGAAGTGAGGAATCTAAAACAGGAAAGACATGTTAAGAATGCCAAGAAGTATGCTAAAAATATATTTTATATTATATATGTAATCCGATTTTTAAAAAGTTTTTGATTCAGATATGATGACATACATCTGTAATCCTAGCATTGTGAATTAAGGGTCAGCTTGAGCTATATAGTGACATACTATTTTTTTAAGTTTTTGAAAATTGATCAAAGGCTTGGTTGGAGTTTGAGTTAGTGAATATTATATGTAGAAAACTAAGAACCAAATAATAAAAGCAAGAGCGAGAGAAAGAGAGAGAGAGAAGAAAAGAAGGAAGGAAGGAAGAAAGGGAGGAAGGGAGGAAGGGAGGGAGGGAGGGAGGCAGGGAGGAAGGAGCACTGTTACATTGCTTCCTTGGGGATAGCATTGTGTAATTGTAGTTATATAATCATGGGTTAATGGCCTAAATAAAATTATGGTTTATGTATATTAGCAGAGTGTGTGAAAGAGACTTAGGTATTTATTTGCTGTTTTGAGATAGAAACTTGCTAGGCAGCCCAGGCCGGGCTCAAACTCACATTCTTCTGCATCATGTCTCCTGAGTAACTGGTGTTACAGAGGTAAGCCACTACACTTGGCATGAAACTCATTTTTATTTTTATAACAAGTCAAAAGATAATCCCTGAAACTGGAGAATCAAGCGACAGCAATAGAAGGACGTTATTAAAAGATGAAAATCAATACAAATCAAAGGAAAACAAGGAAAGGCCACACAAGGCGAAAGTGTTTGCCTTTAGGAGGGGGGCAGTGGCAGGCAGGTTATTTATTCCTCGTAAGCCTTTTAGAAACATTTCATTCCTCATTCTTTTTCCTGTAACTCTGGGGAAATTTTTAAACTGAGAAAAGGTGGAAATTGTTATTTCTATCTCAAAAACAAGGAAACTAAGACTCAGAGAGATCAAATGGCTAGTAGCAGAAGAGAAACTTTCACCTGGGTTTCTAGATGATTTTTAACTCTAATATACCTAGCTACTTCTGGTGTGGGTTGTCTTAGAAGAGGAAAAACAATAGATCTTTCATTTTAAAGAACCACTGAACCGTACACATTTAGGGGCCGCAATGTGATTCCTTGATATTGGTATGTAATGAGTAATGACGAAATTAAGGCGATTAATATTTCTATCCCCTTATGGTTACTTTCTATTTGGAGACTTCCCATCATGTTTTGTGGTCAGGGCTGGGCGATGTGTCACCTTGTTGAGTGTCTCTGTGTCATGGAATGCTAGTGTTCTGTATAAGGCTGCTGCTCTTACAACTCCAGGAGGTGGCTGCTATTCTCATTATATAAAGGCAGAATCTGAAGCTAAGCAAGAAAGGGGTGAAATCAAGGGTTTAAGGGTGGTTTCAAAGCCCAGCCTAAGAAGTCTCAAAGTGCCACTCATTTTAATCCTCCTCATTGCATTTAATGAGTTGTAGATATTGTCAAGCTTTAGAGAGGATTCCTATAGCTTTGGAATTTGTTTCCCCCAATGTAAATGCTGTCTCTTTCGCTTGCTGCTATTTACTGTCAAAAATGCAACTCTGATTTGTTTGTTTCCTTGCGAGAAACTGTGCCAGGTAAAACAATGCCTGGCAGAGTGTTTGTTCTGTCACCTAACATTCCTTTAGGAGAATGGCATTTTTGTCTATTGGGCTTATTCTGTCTCCAAACTTTGGCTTGGATAGGAGGCATTAGCATCATCCCTCAATGACAAAGAAGAGGAACTTTAGCTGGGTGCTAGGGTGCTGGCAGCTTATGCCTGTCATCCTAGCAACTCAGGAGGCTCACATCTGAGGGTCATGGTTGGGTAGGAAAGTCTGAGAGATTGATCTCCAATTAGCCACCAGAAAACCGGAAGTGGCTCTGTGGCTCAAAGTGGTAGAGTGCTAGCCTTGAGCAAAAGAGCTCAGAGACAGTGCCCAGGCCCTGAGTTCAAGCCCAATAAAATATAAATAAAAAGGAGGGGCTTAATATGTGGCTCAAAGTGGTAGAGTGCTAGCCTTGAGCAAAAGAGCTCAGAGACAGTGCCCAGGCCCTGAGTTCAAGCCCAATAAAAAATAAAAAGGAGGGGCTTAATATGTATTTTTTTTTAAAAAACCTGCCTAAACTGAGATAAGGTTATTCTTGCCTACAGTTAACCCCTACCAATTCTCCTGTAATAAGGGCCAGTATCTCAAATATGGAGGCCTGCATTCTTCATGTGTCTGAATAAGAAGCAAGGATTAAACTGTATTCCTGCGCCTCTCAGAGATCCCAGAAGAGGAATAGATCACATGTCGAAGGCCCAAATGACTTGACATTATGAGGAAATCTCTAAAACTACCAAAGCAAGTACAACGTAGAGTAGACGCAAGTCCTTGTATGTATGGACCAGGGAAGGATTCTTTGACTCTCAATGTATCTTGGCTTACATGAGAAATAATTTTGTAGTGAGTGAAACTCCATCTTGGATTCCATAGTGCTCTGTGGGCATAGAGTCTGTTGTATGTAGGACTGCTATCTGAGCCACCTGAAGGTAGCCAAGCTCATCTTGCATGTTAGAGATGGACATGGGGATACGTTAGTCCTTTGATATCCTCTCTTTTTATTTTTATTTATTTTATTCTTATGGCAGTTATGGGTATTCTTTTAGACTACTATCCAAATGATTAGCATGCACCTTATTAACCATATGCATTGTTCTGTATACTCTTGTAGAATAAAGGCAAGTTCATTTTCTAGGTGCTTTGCATGAAGCCAGGTTATTTGACAAATGACAGTACCCTTTGGGTCAGACGTTATAGATAACCACAGGCAGACCCAGGTGACACCTTTTTGTAGGCTATTGATTACCCTGGGCTGATATCCATCTTTCTGAGCACAGAATAATCTGCTGGCATTACAGAAATGATGGCAATCTTACAGAGAAGGTTAATCAGATACATGAGAAATCATATCTGCCCCTTGATGAAGTACAAGTCACTCAGAGATCAATCTCAGACCCCAGTTGCCCACAACACGGTCCCTCAGAAATCAGCATTCAGATCAAAGTGGATAGTGGTTCATCTTAGGCCAAGAACAAAACCAGACCCTCTGCAGATTAGAGGAGTTTTGCCTGCTGAGAGCATTGATTTGTGGGTTTCAGAATACAAGCACCATAGTAAACAACAGAAATATAAGAAATAGATACAAAGCAATGATTTCTGTTTTCTGAGGAGAGAGTAAGTACTCTCTCAGGCTTTAGTGCTAATCTCTCAGCCCTTAAGGCTGCCATAAAAATAATGTTAGAGCAGGGCACATTTTTAGGGAATTATGGTGAGCAACAGGTCAAGCACTTTGAGCTTTTTCTCCTGGGAAAGTGGTAGTGGAGGTAACAAGGGTAGACGATAAATGGATCATGGATATAACCCCAATAATACGAGGCGCTATGCATTGCTTTACATAGAGCATTTTAAATCTTACAACCGCTAACACTTCCCATTTTGTAGATGAATAAACTGAATTCATCCCAGGTAATAGAGTTTCAAGAAGGAGGGGGGGGTTTGACTCCAAAGTCCATGTCTCCTTTGTGTCATTCTGCTGAAGACCTCTCTCTTTTTTCCCCTCCTTGTTCTGCACATTGCTTGCAGTTTTGCTCAGTATTTTAAGAACAAGAAGCTGTTAAATTCTTCTGGGAGACACTGTGGACTGTAATAAGGGCCCTGCTGCTAGGGATGTGCCTGGATAGGAAATGTCTTACTTCTAGTTACTTCTGCAAAAAGAGAAATTTGGAAGAGATCATTGAAATTCTCCCATACCTCAAAGAGATCTTCTACTTGATTCATGAATCAATAGTTGTATATCTCCTGCTGGACTGAAGGCCTGACTCAAGGGGTAGAACACCCTCTGTGAGCAGGAAATCCAGGGGAGAGTGAGAGGCTCTGAATTCAAGACCTGGCACTGGTGTGTGGCACGTACACTCCACTTAAAGGTCTCCTACATGTTTTGAATTGACTGTGAGGATGATTTTACTGCACTACAGAGGGGGATCTAGTGATGTGGATATTCATTCATCCATCCATGTTTTATTTCAAGAAATGGTTTCACAGTATCTAATATGTGTAAGATACATACTAGAAGCCAAAGTATAGGTCTATAGTTCTTCTTTTCATGAAGCCCACTTACTACTTTAAGTGACAAGTAAAGAAAACAAAAATAAATTTAGATTATATAACTGGTATGAGCAAAGTGAATTATAGTACTATTAAACAGTACAACGTTGGGACTTTGGAGTTTCTATACTCTAAATTCATACATTGAAATTTTAATCCATTATGAAATTATTTTGGAGGTAGGACTATGGAGAGTAATTCATTAGTGCCATCCCGAAGGACATTAATAAGAAGATGCCAGAGAGCAAGCAGGCTTCTGCATACTGTGAAGATAAAGCAAGAGGGCAGCCATCTAACAAACCAAGAAATGAGCCACACAGACACTGCTGTCAGATTTTGGATTTCCTAGCCTTTAGGACTATGAAAAGTGTATTATTACAAAGTGGCAAAGGGCTTGTTGGCTTGTGTTTGTGTACTAGTGCTTTTTGGAAAGTAAAACACGATAAAACTGGAAAAAATAACTGACAAATTTAAGCCTCCCTTCCCTTCCTTTCCTTTCCCTTTATCCATTCCTCTCCCTCCCTCCCTTCCTTCTTCTTTCTTTCCTTTCTTTACTCCTGCCTACACTCTTTGCCTCCTTCCTGTAAGGTCCGCTCCTGGATGGTGAGCAGACTCCACCCTCCTCGCAGCAAAGTCTCCACCCAGTACCTGCGTTACCTAGGCAACTGGGACACCTGGAAGAGGTCACATCCGCTGAGGTCACATCTGAATTTGATGTGGCCACACCTTTCCCCGCCCATACCCTAGATAAGGCCTCGCCCAGGCCCAGACTCTCTCTTTCTCTCTCTGTTCGTTTCTAGCTCTTGCTCTTGCTCTCCTTTTCTAGCTCTCTCTGCTCTCTCTCTGCTCTAGCTCTTTCCTCTCTCTTTCCCAGCCACGTGGAGTGCCAACCTTGCCTGGTCCCAGCAGGTCTTCTGAATACCTGAATACCACGTGAGTGCTACTGTTCTTACCCCTCTCTCTGCTCTTTTCTAGCTCTTTCCTCTCTTTCTCAGCTCTCTCTCCTTTCCAGGCCTTTCCCAGCCACGTGGAGTGCCAACCTTGCCTGGTCCCAGCAGGTCTACTGAATAAACCTACCCCTTACCTGAATACCACGTGCGTGCTGCTGCAGTTCTTACTCGGCTACCTCTTTTTAAAAACCTAACACTTCCCTCCTTCTCTTCTATGCAGCCTGTGCATACTGGGTGAACTCTACTACTTGAGCTATGTCTGTAGCCCTGTTTATATATTGGGTTTTGAGATAGCCTTTTCCTTCTGCCTTTGCCCGGGATAGCTTTGAATTCATTCTTTTTCCTCCTGAATGGTTAGATTTCCAGGCATGCTCCACCATGACCAGTTTAGGTTGAAGAGATTTCTGAGCAAAGTGTTAAAGAAGCAGTTTGGTTTTTCCCGATTGCTTGTAATCAATTGTGAGAAGAAGACAGACATGTTAAGTAGAAAGGAGCTAGACAAGAAAAGAATAAACCTGAAAGCAATCCAGAGAACATCAGGGATGCCTCCCGGACCATCGCCTTTTCTCCAGAACAGCAGCCATTATGCCAGGGCCTGCCTGCAGAGTCCCGGGGGCCTGACTTCTTTCCTAAAAATCTATAGGGGCAACACAATACCTGATAGATCCGAGAGGTTTTCACTGTATACCAATATGCTGTCCCCTAGACCAATAAGGCCATTTGGCCAAGTGCTAAATTTCTTCATGGCTGAGAACCATAGAAAAAAAGGTGAAATAACTATTTGCATTTAGTGAACCATATTTCATAAAATCAACAGGTCACCAGACACTGGAAGTCCATTCAGTGTGCCTACTTGACCATCTTGTGGGGGAGGGAGCTGTTTAAGAGAACTATAATTTCTGCTCCCCCTCCCCCACTCTCTCTTGTTCTCTTCAGTGATCACAGCCTGAGTTTCTGAAAAACAAATATTCACACAATCTCCTGCTTGTGAAGTTGAAGTCTTTGGGGGAGCTTGACTTACAATATAGCCAGAGAGACCTTTTTGTTTTTGTGGAGTGACAAAGAAATCTGAGTCAGAATGCTTGAATGCATTCTCCTAACGAAGTGCTTCTTTATCAGATCACAAAAAGTTATAACTAGAGGAGGTCTCAGTTCTGTCAGTCACAGGTTCTTCACGTTCACAGGTGAGAAATCTGGAAAGTGGGAGACGGATCTGTTCCTCAGTCACAAATTTTCCAGGAAGTAACTCACATCTTTTATTCTCTACATAAACGTTATAATTCAGCAGAATGTCATCCACTTTATCTGATTCTGTCTGTCTATCTGTCTGTCTGTGTCTGTCATGCTAAAGCTGAATTGCATACTCCAGATGGCAGAGAGTCCATGAAAATAAGTTAGCCAAGAGGAAGAGCTATTTGTCTATCACTTTTGGCTTTCCCCTTCTGTACAAGAAATTCTCCAAACAGGTACACTGATGAATTCAGCTGTGATGACACCCCAATTTCCATAACAAGCTTTATCATTCCAACACATTAGTCAAATCAATTAGAAATAGTCCAGCAAATGCAAAAAAAGAGGGGGGTTCCAAAGGACGTTGTGACCATTAACCCACATTTTCTCAGTTCTTTGGCAGTTGACAGGAATTCCCAGTCAGCAGCTGGAGAAAGCAGAGTCTTTGTAAAGACAAGACTAATTTGTTTCCTGGTGAGAGGTGACAACCTGCGTCCATTTGCTTCAGATTTCTCAAAGATAATGGCGTGTGTTTTCTTGTCCCAATTAAGCACAGTCAGCTAGCTTCTGAGAATACATGTCCATTTAGATAACTGGGTTTCTTTCCCACTGATAACCTCTTGGTATAGATATGGGAGGGAAATTCAGGGTTAGTATAGAATTTCACGTCAAATAATTCTGAGAACGATTTGAAGCTCCCTTCTCTTAGCCTCCTTTTTTCTACACCCCTTTCGTGGTCAATTTTCGTTTTCTTAATAATTTAATAATTGGAAATAATTAAAGGCCGACCTTTTGCATGGAGCCATGAAACTTATTTAATAGGCGTGTCAAATGTTTGCAGAGGTCCTGGTAGTATCATAAATGTATTATTTAGAGTGCTAAGACAATAAGCAAGGAATGAGATCTGGGGTCAGTTTAGAGACCTGTTTTACTGCTCCCTGTTTTACACACTTTCACTGCCAAACAGTACAAATCAGTGGCTTCTACTCACCTTATCCAGGATCACATTTCAACATAGCTGATGTTTCCCCCTACCATCTTTCCTCTCTCCTCCTCCTATTTCTTACCCACTGGTAGGTTTGGCAGACAGAGTGTGAAGTTAATGGTACAGTGTGCGTTTCCCTCCTGGAAGGGTCCAAGCTATACCCATTGGGTTAGCCCTCCCTCCTGGAAGGTTGATCGTGAGGAGGACGTGGGTTGGTTGTTCAGTGGTATAAGTCTTCCTAACTTGGGGTTCAGATTTAGGAAGCCCACCACCATTAGTTATGTGCCTGAGCCACACTGTCCTCCGTCACTTGAGTAAGTAACAGAGCTAATGCGTATGCTTGGCATCAGCCTAACTTCTCATCTTCACTTGTGGTCAACGAGTTGACATTGAACTGGCCATTATTTCTATAACTCCTTCTAATTTTAACATATGCTTAAACAAAATAAATGAGATCTTTGCATTGGATACTATTTTAAGGATATATTTGCTTACGCATATATTACTTAAAATTAGCAGAATAGCTTTTTTTTTTTTAAACCTGACACTGATTGTGGATAAATTAGTGCCAAAAGAATATGCAGTAACAAAGTCCCTGTGACAGAATTTACCCTGGGAGCATATTTTGCTCAGGCAGGAAAATGCCAGAGCAGAAATGTTTCTCAAACCATAAAAATCACCAAGTGATTTTAAACATCACTTAGAAGTAGGGCAGTACAGGGGAGCCCAGGTTTGCAGAAGATGAATGGAGAAAGCTCCTCGAAGGCCGTACACACCTGTGTGATTCACAGGTCTGCAGTGTTTCCTTCCCCAGAGCAGATACCCAGTTTGGAAAATGAGTGTTAACAACAACAGAAAAAAATCAGTAGTTCATTCCTTCCGTGGCCTAATTGTTCGAGGCTTTCTCCTTCTATTGGACATGAATAATACCCTCAGCTTCAGCCGATGCCTTGACGCCCATCTCTCTGCTATCTGTCTCTGTTATCAGTTAAGAATTTCACAGCTCTTGAAGTGTCTGAAAACAATGACCATGTTCACCTCTGATCCTACAGTCTCATTTCCTGTCTTCATTCTATCATCAATCTTTTAGTGGATTTCAAATTTGAATGTCTATCTGAAAATCAAACCACAATTATCCCCACACTTTATTGTGTATTTCAGTTATCTTGAAGTACCCTCTTTTGTTTAGGACATTCTATGTGATATTTTAGATTTAATTTGCATTTTTCGAAAGCACAGAATATTAATGACTTGACAATTTTGAGACTTTAAACACCCAACCAGACTCCCCTCCACCCCACCCCAGAGGTAACTTACTCATCTTGATTTTTGAAGCTAAATGAAAACATTTACATTTAACACTACTAAAAAGAACCTTGTGACACTCGCTTTATATGATAACCTTTGCAATTTAATTCTGAAGGCCAGTTGTGTCCTTTGATCTATTCCTCAGTGATAGATGTAATCAGAAAATTCACCTAGCACATTAGTAGCAATATCATGTGTGCCTGACAAGAAATTCCAATAGTGAAAGGTTGAGGCTGCGCACCGTTGGCTCAAGATTTGTAATCCTAGCTACTCCAGGGACTGAGATCTGAGGATTGTGGTTTGAAGCCAGCCCAGGCCAGAAAGTCTGTGAGATTCTTATGTCCAATTAATCACTAAACGTCCAGATGTGGAGCTGTGGCTCAAGTGGTAGAGTGCTAGCCTTGAGCTAAAAACTCAGGGACGGCACTCAAGCTCTGAGTTCAAGCCCCATGACAAGCAAAGACAAACTAACAAATGGTCTGAAGTCTAACTTGGAACTTAATCTCCACTAAAACAGTATTGAGATGGGTGAGCTCTAGCAGTCAACTGAGTCATAATGGTGTAGATTGCCTTTCTCCGAAGGGTTTGTGATAGAACTATCTGTTCCCATCCTCTGTCTCTTTAGTCATAAGAGGACACCACATGTGTCCTCTCTGGGGGACATAGTAATCAGGTGCCTACCTTCTTGGAGCTCAGGCCCTACACGAGCCACCAAGCCTGCCAGATCTCCATCAGGAACTCGCAGTCCCTAGAGTCATGAGAAATCCCTTTCTGTTGTCAGTATGACGTGTTGTTATAGCAACACATATGGACCAAGATAATCCCCTAGCCAACACTTGAGGGGAGTCCTCGTATGAACTCCTCTCTCCACGCCTCTCCAGGCTCAGCTTTCAGGTCTGCAGGTCTTCCTGATATTCTTCCGATGAGCAAAGGAAAGAAATATATTTATAAGAAAAAAAGGCCTGTCCTTATTGCTCATTCAAAAATATAGATCTGTGTGGGCAGAATATCAACAAAAAAGTTATAAAACAGTATGAGCAGTATTATACTTCAGTTAGAGAAATACTTACAGACCTGAAGATAGATAGAGCTCTAATTCTACCTGGTTATAAGTCTAAAAGAATCTATAAAAATATTTGTGCAGATACCTCTGCATGAGGTGACCATCTTTATTCTAATATTAGAAATATATTTAAAAAAACACATGTAAAATTTACATAATTAAATGTTATGTGTTTCAGGGGTTCATGCTGATAATCCTAGCTACTCAACAGCAGCCAAGGACTGTGGTACAGTCAGCCTGGGCAGGAAAGTCTGTGAAACTATTTCCAATAAACCACGAAAAAGTTAGAAGTGGATCAAGTGGTAGAGTGCTAGCTTTGGGCCAGAAAAACTCAGGGACAGAGCCCAGACCTAGAGTTTAGGGCCCAGGCCTAGAGTTTAGGGCCCAGGCCTAGAGTTTAGGGCCCAGGCCTAGAGTTTTAAGACCCAGACAAGCATCCAAAAACCAAAACAAAAATGAGGCTGTGATCTATATGCCCTAGAGGAAGGGAGATGACCATATCTCTTGTACCTTTTGATTCTTCTCTCAAAATGGCCTCATAGAGGAGGGAGAGGGCTTCGTCAACTATCCAGGCCACTATAATTAGATCTCCTTTGTTTGACACATCAAGAAATGTTCATGAAGATACACAGTGATCAGACATTTTATCCAGGCTGTGGCCAAAGCCAATGGAGACAAATGTCTTATTAGAGAAAGATGAGCTTATTAAGGTAAATACGAAGTAGAGCATCTCTGATGAGGCCATGTGCGTCCTAATTTTCTTAGTAGGATCTAAGCTATCCTCACATTTACAAGCAGTTCTAGTTCTGAAGAGAGAAAAAGGCGGAAGGAGGTGGGTGGGGGACAGAAGCTAATAAGATGACAGGTGGCATGTTTTCCAGTTTGGAAAATCTTCAAAGCAGATGTTGCTAATCTTCACTTAATAGCATGTCTTGCACTTTTGCACACTGATTATAGACCTGCTAGAAGGCCACGTGAGAAGTCACCATTGCTCTAAATGTTCTGCAAGCATTTCCTCTCTCCTCTGAGGAACCTACTTTCTGCTCTTCAAATGGCTGCATAAAAGAGACAACCATTTTAACCTTTCAGAAATGGATCCAGCTAAAGTAAATCAGGGAGAGATGATGGAAATGTTAATTAACTTGCTTTCATCTTGGTCAACTTCTGTATTTAACCTAAAGGCCTACAGTGTTTTGGGTGGGTTTTTTTTTCTTTCTGAGGATCTGATTGCCTGTGACAGGCAGAGAAATTCAATCATGGTTTGGTGAAGCGGCTTCTTCAGAGGGTATTACTTCCTTTTGCCTCTGGCGCAGAAAACAAATGCCAAGAAAGGAAGGTGAGCATCACTTATGAATTATTCTGACACATCTCCTTCCTGGCTCAGGGGTTGGAAGAGACCAAACTTCCCTTTTCAGAGTTGGAACCAAGCGATGGCTTCTGGTTCCTCTTGAGACCATCTCTCAAACAAGAGGAGATGGATGATGGGCCACATGTACAACGCCTACCCTCTGCCTCTGAGCAATGCTGACTGCATGACAAGGCTTCATTCTAAACCATGGGAAGCTCAGGACACACAGAAGCAAAAGATAAAAAGGCCTAAGGTTCGCTCTCCTTGCTAAACTTATTACACAATTAGCCATTTAAAAATCCATCCCGGCTTTAGGAAATTATTATTTAAAAAAAAAAAAAGGCAAGGCAAACCATACTTTGAAAACAAACAACAATGAGCTTTAAACATTTCATGAACTGAAAAGCTCCACATAAACCATTTCTTTCCTTCGGTAGGGGACTAGCTCTACAGCGAGATGACAGATGTAAGATGACAGATGTAGCCTAAAAAGATGTGCATGAGAAAGAGATGGATTTTTGTTTATGTTTTAAAAAATATATAACTTTAATAATGCTGAGGGTGTGTTCAGACAGAAGCGGTAGCAGAGGTAGGCCAGAGATCTATGCTTTTTAATATCTACTTCCTCTCGAGTAAGGATTTTTATCACATTAATAGCTAAATCATGCTGATTGTAAAACAGTTGAAATGAGGCAATTAGTAAGGCCTATGACAGGCAGGAAGAATTCAACATGTGAGGTTTTCAATGCAAGCCAGATGGATATCTTCAATATACTTCCTATTATCTGCTTGTGGTAATAAGTTCAATTAAACCGAATCAGTGCAACACGAGTCTCTTTCAGTGGTCGGAAAAGAAATTAATTATGCGCCTCACATGTAATGAAGCTAAAGAGTCACATTCTGTTTGCTGTTTGTTTTGTTGATTCTGACTGTTAAGTATTCATTAGAGAAAAGAATCCAATATTTCATTCTACATTTGAATGGAGCCCCTTCCCCCAAGAGAAAGTCCTTGGGCTGGATGTGTTAGATTTCACTAATACAAGATGCATGTCCGTCCTACAATGTCTAACATAACAGTAAAACACCTGACCCACCCACCATTTATATTAATTTGTCGGAAACTATCTGAACATATAAAATTCTGATTTAACCAGTTACTTTTATTTTTAATATTGTATTTGTAGTTTATAACTACAATATATCTTGATCAATGTTGCCCCTTTCTTACCCATCTCTCCTCTACTTACCCCTTCCCTCATCTTTTTTTTTTTAATTGTGAAAATACCGTACAGAGGGGTTACAATTACATGGGCAAGGTAATGAGTACATTTCTTATCAAGCATTGTTGCCTCCTCCTTTGTTTCCCTTTCCCTTCTCATCCTCCACCCCAGCCAAAGTTGTAAAGTTTGTTTTTTGACATAATGACTTGTACATCTCATTGTTGCAATGGGTCCACCTGTATTCCTAGTTAAACAATTTGTTTTTTCCCTTCCTCTCCACAAATTATACTAGCATCAAATACAGTGAACCTCATCTTCTTAACTTTGTAGAATATACACTGGGTTCTTTTTTTGGGGGGTGGGGGTCCGGTTGTGGGGCTGAACTCTGGGCCTGGGCGCTGTCCCTCAGCTCTTCAGCTCAAGGCCAGCGGTCTACCACTTGAGCCACAGCACCACTTCCAGCTTTTTTCTTTTTGCTCATGTGGTGCTGAGGAATCGAACCCAGAGCCTCATGCATGCAAGGCAAGCGCTCTACCACTGAGCCACCTTCCCAGCCCCCTACACTGGATTCTTGACTTCATTCTCCCCCCTTCTCTTCTCCATGTGTCTACTCCTTTTTCCTTCAGTCCACACTTAATTAAAGATGTTATAAAACTTCAACAAAAAGTTACCAATGCTCATATTCCCATTTTTGAAATTAGAAGTTTTCAACACATTTTCATGATTTTTTTAACCTATAAAATATTTATGAAATGAATATGTTCAATTAGCTGGGTGTTGGTGGCTCATGCTTATAATTTTAGCTACTCAGGAGGCTGAGCTCTGAAGATTGTAGTTCGAAGCCAACCCAGGTAGGAAAGTTCATGAGACTCTTATCTCCAATTAACTAATGAAGAAACCTGCTAGCCTGAGTGTTCCTGAGCTAGACTTGAGCAAAAAAGCTCAAGGATAGCGCCCCTGCCCTGAGTTCAAGCCCTTAGAGGCAGGATAAAACAAAACAAAAACCAACAACAAAAGGTGCAAATATAGGCCACGCACAGTAACTCATGCCTATAAACCTAGAGGCAAAAACAGGGTAGAATGTAGTTCAAAGCACAGCCCCGGCAGAAAGCTAGTAAGATGTCATCTCAACAAACTGGTAGGATGGGCATACCTATAATCCTAGCTATAGACATAGATAGGGGGATCACGGTCTAAGCTAGCCCCAATGGAAAGGGCGTGAGATCTACATGAGATAAAACCAAAGCAAACTGAAGCTGATAGGTAGAACTTCTGTGAACAAACGCAGGGCCTTGAGTTCAAACCCCAGTAACAATCTCCAAACAATCTGCAAATGTACAGTTAGAGCTTTTCACATAATCTCCACTTCTTCCTACTTCTGAGTGTGTACTGATATTACACGTTCTGAGTGTGTACTGATATTACACGTTTTTTTAAAAAAATTACACGGTGTCATTTTATTCTATTAATTCTACTTAAAAAAAACTGTATCTAAACTTTCTTTTCTTTTCTTATTTTTTTTTGCCACTGAGCTCCACCCCAACACCTTAATTCTACTAACCATACTACATACATTAAATAATACCACATCTCTTGTTCTTTAATTTGCTGATTTTTAATTTGCATATTTAGTTTATTACAGACAACAACCCATGAATGTCTAGCAAGTTTGTCTCAGAACATGGGTGATTTCCACTAGGGTAAGTGCCCAGAAATGGAGTTTCTGGGCCATTGTAACTGTACTTATTCAAATTCAGTAACTCTCCTTGAGTGTGTTCCAATTCACACCCTTTCTCAAAGTGTGTGAGTGCCCTTTCCCTTGCATGCTTACCTACATGTCTGTCCTAAATACAAATTAGTTTTATCACCCTAGTGTTTAAATTTTATTTTCCTGGGGCTGGGAGTGTGGCTTAGTGGTAGCATGCATGAAGCCCTGGGTTTGATTCCTCCGTTCCACATAAACAGAAAATGCTGGAAGTGGCGCTGTGGCTCAGGTGGTAGAGTGCTAGCCTTGAGCAAAAGCAGCTCGGGGACAGTGCTTAGGCTCTGAGTTCATACCCTAGGACTGACAACTAACTAACTAACTAACTGGACTAAATACATTCTATTTTCCTGATTGCCCATAACAAAACCGATAGTTCTTCACAAGCTGGCTCATAGTGTGTTGTTTATACCCAAAGCAAGAACATGATGCTTGCCTTCACCATATGTAGTCTTACTATGGAAGGAAAGCCCTGTGGTAGAGATGTGTAAGCTCAATAATTACACCTTCCCTGTAGAGGGAGGAGGGAGGGAGGGAGGCCATGTAGGATGGAGCTGGGGGCAGACTCATCATGGTGAACAATCTTGATGACACTGACACTCAGTGGAATAAAGGGGGACAGCCCTTATAGAGAGATCTGACAAAAGAGGAGTACCCATGATTGTGCTAAAGGCACACATACTTGGCAAAACCTCAATGTGACCTGCATCAGTGATCACAGTACTACGAGGGGAAATCATTATGTCAGGTTGCTTCAGCTATCCAGGTATCTCATTGGAAGACATACGAACATAAGAAGAACAGGAGACATACTTAGCTACCCTTGCTTTAGGATCCTCCTATCTTAGCAACTCCAGCAGGCCGAAGGTCTAGCAGGATCTAGTATTGACACATCCAGGCCACCGTTCTTCTAAGGAAAGACTTATCATAATTAGCATTTAGCACTAACAACAAACTTTTCCTTCTACTCTAGATGCCTTGGGTCAGAATTTGCATTAATCCTATTAGAAAGACCCTTAATTATCGCCTAGAAATAATTGGTTCCAGTGGAAGATATCTAATTAGGTCAAAATGTATTCTGTTCTAAGGGGCCGATGTTAAAAGCTTTTGTTGTGTATGAACAGCCACATGTCACTGCTCGTTACTGATTTCTGATTGATACCCAGTCAAATTTTGATAAAGTCTTGAATAATTTTACATACAAGATGTGGGTTGCTTTTGACTCATTTTCCAGAAAAGTTCTACTACAGAAGATTCTTCATGATCCTGTTCATCACGATATGCGTGGAAGGGTTGATATTTCTCAATGTTGTAGTTAGTTAAAACAGAAGAATAATTTTAAGTAGACAATAGTAATGTTGTAGAGACTTTTGTTGCTGGTAAGAAAATGTGTTTTCTGTCTACTACATATACGTCTTGGATCAAACTGTTTCTTTCCAATGTAACAAATTTTCAATGAGATGGATAGCAAACATTACTCCTGGAAATGAGGGGCTTGATTAAATTTTCCACAAGCCACAGGAACTCTTCCCTTTGAAAGGGTAGAAAATGAAATCGCAGAAATACTATCCTAGTCAGGCACCAATGGCTGATACTCAGGAGGCTGAGATGTGAGGATTGTAGTTTGAAGCCAGCCTGGGCAAGAAAGTCTGTGAGACTCTTATCTCCAACAAACTACCAAAATGTCAGAAGTAGAGCTGTGGCTCAAGTGGTAGAGCACTAGCTTTCAATAAAGAGAAGAGAAGCTCAAGGACAGCACCCAGGCCTGAGTTCAAGCCCTAGGATGGGCACACATATCTATACAACTAATAATATAATAATAATACTTTGGGGAGAGTATAGGGGTCTTAGCTAATTCCTACAGAGGACCTCTTTCTCAAATACCCATTTCAATTGAGTAACTTTTTATCATGTTGCTAAAATAATTTAGTGTACTGAGTCAAAGAAGAGTCAACTCTTTTCTGTCAGTTAATAATCTATTACGTCACCGTATTGTCATCTCATATCCAAATCTTGAAGCCAAGTCTTTTTATTTTTGGTGGCACTTGGGCCTGGTGCTGGCTAGGCTGGTGGGATACCACTTGAGCACATGTAACACACATGTGTAGAACACATGCTCGCCATGTGTTTTACTGGCTATCTTTAGGATAGGGTCTCACTTCCCACTTGGGTATGCACCAGAGCCACTCAACCTACTTCAGGCTTCCTGGTGTGGCCGGGGTCATAGGCATGTGTCATTGTACCAGCTTCCCTCTATGGAGACAGTCTTGAGGACTTTTCCCGCCTAAGCTGATCTGGAACCACCATCCTCATATCCCAACCTCCCACGGGGGTTTGAAATTACAGTGCATACCATAGTGCCCAGCTATGGGTTGAGATGAAGTCTTGTGAGCATTTCAGCCTGGACTGGCCTTAAACTGTAATCTTGTTTTCAGACTTCTAAGTAGCTAGGATTATAGATGTGAGGAGGCTGAGATGTGAGGATTGTAGTTTAAAGCCAGCCTGGGCAGGAAAGTCCGTGAGAATTTTATCTCTAATTAACCATCAGAAAACAAGAAGTAGTGCTGTGGCTCAAGTGGTAGAGCACTCACCTTGAGCTGAAGAGCTCAGGGATAGTTCCCAGGCCCAGAGTTCAAACCCCATGACCAACCAAAAAAAAAATTGTCTTTTTAAAAAAAAAAAAAAATCTTTTATCCAACCAGAGAAACATATGAAAAGCTATTCTTAGCTTTTGGGATATACGAAAATAGGAAGTTGGTTAGATGTGGACCAAGGGCGAGTTTGTAAATTTATTTTCTTTAATTAATTATTTTATTCTGGTGCTGGTACTGGGGCTTGAATTCATGGCCTCACATTCTTGCTTGGCTTTTTCTGCTCAAGGTTGATTCTCTATTAATAGAACTACAGCTCCATTTCTGGCTTTTTGGTGGCAATATAGTCTCACATAAAATCCTCCTCAAGTTGGCTTTGAACTGAGTATTCTCAGATCAGAACTTCATAAGTGGCTGATTCCAGAAGTGAGCCATTGGTCCCCAGCTGTAAATTTCTGAGAGTGTAATGCTTCCATACACTGGTGAGCAACAGGATTAATTTAGATGGTTATTTAATATGTAGTTTTCCCCCTGCACAATTTCTTTAGCTCTGTAGGTTTATTGAATTCAGGCTGAAAACTAGAAGATCTGTGTTCTTATTAAGAGGCTACTAAATTTTTACTTGCTAGGTGACATAGACAAAGCTAATTGATGTAGGTAGCACAGTGCTTGTCAAAGTAGCAGTCTGAAGAGACTAGCCACAAGGTCACTTTGGAGGTAATTCAACAGAATAACTGTGATAATCACATCCACAACCTAAATCCCTGCATTTCATTTCAAGCCCTGGAGGTGATCAATAGAAGATAAGCTTGCTATTACCATGGTTATCTTGTTGATCTACATCCAAGACAAACACTCTAGGAGTTGCTTTTCTCCGTACCTTTAACTTGAAAATACCTGTCATTTAAAACCTGTAGCGTGGAGACACTGTCATAGAAAAACAGCACACCTTCAGCTGTGTGGCAGAGATAAAGATGAATTCGTAAATCCATACCAAATGTAAAAGTAGCCTACCACCAGTTTTTTTTAATGATGTCAGCAATCATGAAGACCATCTTTGTTTAAAGCTAAAATATGACGGCTTCTGTTAGGATTTTGGTTTTGACTGAGAGCTCTTCTTTGCCTAGAATTAAGCAGCAAACCAAATCCCAAATATATTATAACTAGCTTGAAAATACAAAATCAGTAAAATTTAGAAATTCAGATGATGGGAAGATAATCAAGAGTCTCCCTAGGCACCTGTCAGAATTCTGCAGCCTGTTCATGCATAATCTGAATATTTATCCATTCCATGGTTACTCGCCAGAGATTTGTTTTAAACCTTCTGTATTTTGTCTGAGTAGAGGATTTGTTCTCCCTCCCCCCTCCACACACACACATACACACTTCTTGACCCTGTATTTGACTATATTCCGACTGTCTCCAAAACACACGGGCAGGGGTGGTGAGGAAGAGAATAGGATTTTAAAAGCGTGGTTAATGACAGAATTATTGTAAAAATGTTAGAAAAGATATGTTCTGATGTCTGACCTTCCTGGAGTTCTAATCCCACACATGTAAGGAGATCAAAACGAATACAAGCACATTTTAAGGTTAGAGAACACCTTCTCTGATAAATTAGTCCCTTTGTAGATCTCAACATTGAATTAAAATAGAGCACTCAGGCATATTTCAGGCTAAACTGTTACATTTGCATTAAAGGTGCAGGACTCAGGCATTGACCAAGTTCATGCGGAGTCCAGAATGGTTTGCTCCGCCTTTACTGAGCTTCAAGGGAGTGTGTGTGGGGAGGGGGAGGGGCAGATCTCTCCGCTGTTCGTCTCAGTTTAGGTTAACGTCCTTCCCAGAGACCTAGCTGTGTGTCTGCCCCAGATATCTTGGCAAAGCCCGTGTTCAGAAGGCAGAGCAGATGTCCCTCATCCAGATTTTTATCACAGATGTCAGCCACTACTATCCAGATGGGTTTTATTTTCACTTGAATTTTGTTTTACTGTATAGTTTTATTTTTATATGCATTGTATTTTATTTAATATTTATATCTATATATATATTTAATTTTATGTTTGAACTGAGAGCTCCTCCCACTTGCTTGGCATTTTCACTTTACCACTTGAGTCAGGCATCCAGTCTGACATTTTGCTCATTAACTGAAGATAGAGACTCTTAAACTCTTCTGCCTGGGCTGGCTTCAAACCTCCATCTTCCTATCTCAGTCTTCTGAGTAGCCTGGATTACAGGGATGAGCCACCATCACTGGGCTAGCAAATCTTGATTCTGTCACATGTGCAAGTGTTACGTAAGTAACTTCCATAAGCCCACTAAAATGCTCTTGAAAACTGGCCTTAAATTTATTTCCCAAATAGCATACCATCTTTATCATTTTTGAATACAGTCTTGTAACAATGCATACTTGAGATGTTTCTGTGTGTTATTTTTTCTTTAACTAATGTATACAAGAGTTCACCCTTTAAATCTTTGCCAGTAATGGAAAGCCACTGTTTTCCTGATTCACATCGAAAGAAACAGGTCATTACTAAAATAAGAAAAGACAAAATATTTAACCATGAGCTGCTTGAAAGTATACATTGGAACTTGCTGCACCTATTTTACTAGAAGGCAAGAAATACATACTTTATTTTGTCCAAAAATAGGTAGAGGTGCCAGATGTTGGTGACTCACACCTGTAATCCTAGCTACTCAGGAGGCTGAGATCTGAGGATCATGGTTCAAAGCCACTTCTCCCAGGAAAGACTCTTATTTCCAATTAACCAGCAAAAAGAGAAGTAGAGCTGTGATCAAATGGTAGAGCAGTAGCCTTGAGCAATAAAGCTCAGAGACAGCAGCCAGGCCCTGAGTTCAAGTCCCAGGACCAGAACAATAACAACAACTACCAAAAGGTAGAAGTTATTATCTTAACAATCTTTATATCCATGCAAAATGTAAAGTGACCTTGACATAATTCATCTATATTTGTAAACTTTTGACTATATACACATGTATCTAATGCACATATATATGTGTATATATATATGTATGTGTGTATATATATATATAGATATATATAGATATATATAGTAGCAGTCAAGAATTATCTCCAGTGTGGCTCATGGGTGGGATGTGAACTCTGAGGGAAAGTAGAAGTGTTTCCTATATCAACTCTCTGGAGAACCAAGGAGGCCATTGCTTGTAAGAACCATGGTAATCAAATACAGGATATAAATGGTTCCTCCGTGTGAAAATCCGCTACTTTCAACAACCCAGAAGTGAATAAATATGGTACTTTTGTTGGGGTATTAATTATCTTTTGAACTCTTACTCAGTTCTTTGAACTTACCTTATCTTTGCTAATTATGCTCCTGATGGAAAAACTTCATACATGTTCAACATGACTTGGAAATGCATGCACTTTATCATCAAGCAGATAACAAGAAGAGCTACTAATATTTCCTAGGTGCCAAGCACCAGGCTTCTCACTTAACATAGATTATTATTACAGTCACCAAAATCACTGTGAAGTTGGTACTGCTATTATCCCTGGTAATACTTATCTCCTTGGATAAAATCATTTAGCTTGTGCAAGGTCACAGAGACACTAAGTTGAGGAAATGAGATTTAAACTGGAATGGTCAGACTGTAATCCTTTACCCTGAATCATGATTTAAGACAAGCTTTCTAGTATTCTTTTGTATCTCCATAGCAGGTCCCAGCTCTGCCACAAAGCGTGTCTGAAGCCTTAGGATGGCTCCTCCCAATCCTAGATGGATTGGCAGCTGAGACACCCATCTATAACCAAAGACCTCCTGCTGGAATTGTATTCTATAAATATTATATTTTTTTTGGGGTCCGGTCGAGGGGCCTGAACTCTGGGCCTGGGCGCTGTCCCTCAGCTCTTCAGCTCAAGGCTAGCGCTCTACCACTTGAGCCACAGCACCACTTCCGGCTTTTTTCTTTTTACTTATGTGGTGCTGAGGAATCGAACCCAGGGCCTCAGGCATGCAAGGCAAGCGCTTTACCACTGAGCCAACTTCCCAGCCCCATGTATTCTATAAATATTATCTAAGTTCTTTTCTTCTCTCTTTGCCCTGTGGAACAAAGGGAACACATTCTCATAGGCCAAAGCACCTGCTATGAAGGAATACTTAATAAACTGAAATAGTTGGGAGTCTGTCAAAACTTGCACATCTACCTATTGGCCTCTAAATTCTCTGACTTCTAGTTTTCTCTCCACATCGATGGAGCGTGGTCATAATCAAAAGATTTTTAAAGTTGTGGTAAACTTTCAACTCCCAATGAACCTGAAACATACAGTTAGGTCATTTTTAGCTTCCTTGCTTAAATCATAATTATGGTAAATCCTCTTTTTAATATTTTTATTTGCCTTAGGCTTTTCTTATATCACCAGAAAAGCTATGAATGACCCAGAAAATTTTAAAATAGTATAATATGAACCATCAGTGTGTGTGTGTGTGTGTGTGTGTGTGTGTGTGTGTCACAGTAACAGGAAAAATGGCTGAAAATTTATCTATTATAAAGGATCAGAAAAAACTGGGAATCAGGATTCCTGGGTTGAAGTCTTATTCCTACTACTGTTGACCTCAAAGCAAGCAAGTCACTAACCTGAAGGTCACCTTCAGTCAAAGTACAACAGGAGTTTCTGGAACTCAAAATTCCTCTGATTGGGCAAGATTCAAAGTGATAGAAATGCAAATGAAATGTAAATTAAGATCTCCTCCTTCACAATTCTGAGTGCTTCAGCCAAGCCTTCCACATGCTATGGGGACAGCTTCCTGTCTCCTGCTGGGCTAAGAGTATAAAGGGTTTTCTATCATGAACTAAACAGCACCCAGACTAAGGTCTGAGGAAAAAGATACTTTCTGAAGAGTGACAGGGTTATCTGGGTGGCTCAAGCAAAGCTCGGAAGAGATCGAAACCCTTTATTATGCTAGGAAGCCATATCCATATCTGAATCACCAGGGCAGCTCTTTAAAAACAAATCACCCACGTCCTTGTTTAAACAATGTTTGCTAAAAATAGTACTTGAGTCATGGGTTTTTAATTTGTTAGCACAGGGCTTCTAGACATGAATTTCAACTCTATAGAGAGTTGAAAGAAATTTAATTAAAGGACTGAAGATAACATTAGTTACAATACTATAATAGATACAATGGCTGTAATTCTCAAAATTGTATTGGATGATTCTGAAATGAGATAGCCTTTCAATCATATTCGTTACGAACAGTTCTCCCAGAATTATTAATCGTATTATGTTGGCTGTGATGAATTAATTTAGCAACAGAGTGATATCTGCACGTACTAATATAAATGACGCCATATCTATCGATGACATTATTAGAAATGAGGACACATAGATGAACCCGTGAGTTCTTTGGGTAAACCATTACCTTTTACTATCAAGTTTCCAGTACTGCTGGCAGTTCCAAAATGGTTAGTGGCTACACAGGTATAACTTCCGGCGTCTGATTTAGTCACATTAATGATTCTGAGGTTTCCGTCTTCAGAAATGGTAATTCTGCAATCAAAGAAAATAAACTCAAAAGGATGAACTTTATCTCATGTGAGTTTTCGGAAATTATTTCTGTCATTCTGTCATCTTTCAAACTAGGGCTCATGGCTGAATCACTTGACTGCCACATCTTTATTTAAGCTCTTTGTCTTCATTTGCATAAACCTTATTGGGATGTGGAAAATTCCACATTTGTTGAATGATGCCAATACTTGCCTTGTTAAAAACAGTCTCAATATGTGATTACCCCCCCCACCCCCCCCACACACACACGACCAGTCATAACCATTTCTCTTTGGTAAGCTCTAACTACATTACAATAAGAGAAAGCTTGTAGATCATCATTAGTTGTTAAAGTGCTAATGAGAACTTAGGGAAAAGTCCCTTGATTGACTATGCTTTGTCATTGAAAGTACTTTTTCTAGATGAGAGTCTTAAATTAAATGAGGAATTATTAGGCACATTCATTTCTGAACTATGTCAGCCAATACATTTTTAACGAGATACAAACACTGAACTTAAAAAGAAAAAAAGCTAAAATATTGCACAACTTGTGACTTTGGCAGAATAGCAAATGTGACAGTATATCTTAGGCCCTAAAATTAGTGGCAAACATCTATTTCCTGCTGGGAAGGAAGTACTTTCTTTGAGAGGTACAAGAAGTAGAAAAGGAAGGATTTTAGAAGAACCTATTTCAACATGACTAGGAAGAGAGGGGTAGAAAATTACATAGATGAATAAGACAGATAGCTTAGTTAGAGCTAGGAGACGATGCTTTAAAAACAACAACAGCCCGGCGCCGGTGGCTCACGCCTGTAATCCTAGCTACTCAGGAGGCTGTGATCTGAGGATCATGGTTCAAAGCCAGCCCAGGCAGAAAAGTCGGTGAGACTCTTATCTGCAATTAACCACTAGAAAACCGGAAGTGGTGCTGTGGCTCAAGCAGTAGAGCACTTGCCTTAAGTTGAAGAGCACAGAGATAGCCCCCAAGCCCAGAGTTCAAACCCCATGACTGACAAAAACAAAACAAAACAAAACAAACAAAGCAAGTAAGGATGTGGTAGAATGCTTGCCTTATAAAGCCACATATATAGGAAAAAAACAGAAGTGGTGCTGTGGCTCACGTGAAAGAGTGTTAACCTTGAGCAAAAGCAGCACAGGAATAGTGCCCAGGCCCTGAGTTCAAGTCCCAGGACTGGCAAAGAGAAAAAAAGTAAGTGAACACATTATTTTCTGACATGTGTACTTATTTTATATACTGAAATGTCTCAAAGCTACATTTCTTTGTGTGTTTATGTGTCAGAGAAAGGGAGAGAGAGAAAGAGAGAGGGAGGAGGGGGGGAGAATGAGGCAGGTAGTACTGGAGCTTGAACTCAGTGCTAGGCCCTTAGTTTTTTCACTCAGGACTAGCATTCTACCACTTGAGCCACACAGCTCTACTTCTGGGTTTTTGGTGGCTCAAAAGTCTCTTGGACTTTCCTGTCTGGTCTGGCTTTGAACTGTGATCCTCAGATCTCAGTCTCCTGAATAGCTAGGATTATAGGCATGCGCCCTTGGTGCCTGGCTTGTGACTACATTTTAAAGTGTCCTTTTTGCTCCATCTCCTCTTAGTTTTCCATTTTAGGTGATGACCTGTAGCTTTTAGCTTGATATTAGAATTTACATTCATCCTAATGCTCATGAATAGTGATAGAACTGGATAAGAATTGAAAATGTCAATCCAGTCTCTCATTTAGAATAGGTTAGTCCTGACCTACTGGGATTTTTTTTTAAATACTAATAAGCTCAGAGAAAAGTCAAAGATGATAAAGCAGTAAGTAATAAAAATAAAGTTTTGGCATGCAACTTAATTCTCCTAATTCACAGCATGTTAAATTACCTACAATTTAAGGAAGCAGGTGTTTCCACATTGTCATTAGAGAGTTCAGATGCATACAAGACAGTATCACATCTGAAATTATGAGATAAACTGAATTTACCTTCTTCCTGTGTTGTGTGAAGCTTTGGGTTATACTCAGTGAAGAGCTGACCTTGTCAGTTCTATAAATCAAAACTAGTCTGGGGACAGGGGATCTTTAAAAATGCTGATCTTTTCTTTTTGGGGGCTTTGGTAACAGATGACAAAAGCTGCCAACTCCACAATATTCTATCACCCGAAAGAGGAAGTTTATCCCAAGATGGTGGCCTCTGATTTTTGTGACCAGCCAGCTCTGTATGGAAGTTCAACCACTGGAGAGGGAACAGGACATCCTTGCTTGCATTTGAGTCCCTCTGAAATATTTCCACTATAAATTAAATTCCTTTTGATTAGGTTGAAACCCACTTTTTTTTCCTGCAAAGGATAGACACTATCCTCGCAACCAAGAAATGAAAAAAAAAGTTTCAAACTGTTACATTTTACATAATTTTCAACGTTGGTAGATCAGTGATAACATAGTTCACTTAAAAGTATGTGTGATTTAAAATATACTGAAAAGCATTGTGGACGGTGGCTTATGTCTGTAATCCTAGCTATATAGAAGGCTTAGGTAAGAGGATCATAGTCCAAGCCTGCTCCTGGACAAAAAAAAATGCTCATTAAATAATAACTAAAGCAAAATTGGTCTAGAGATATAACTTAAGTGATAGAGGGTCTGATTAGCAATTGTAAGGCCTTGAGTTGAAACCTCAGTACTACCACACACACACACACACACACACACACACACACACACAAACAGAGTTATAATTAGTTTCCCCTGATTTTTATACATGATAGGTTCCTGAACACATGTCCTAAAGTTAAAAGCCTAAAAGCAAAACAATAGATTCACATGCTCCAAGGAAGGCTAGCATCCCTGAAGAGCTAAAATATAACAAAATACCAAATCTACAAGTGTTGCCATATCTCACAAATTGGCAGGAAGGTGGAACTATGAGAGGAGGCCACTAGTGATGCCCGAGAAGGTGGCTAGTTGAAACAGGAATCACCAACCAGGGGTCTCTCGTACCATACAACGTACCCTCCATCCTCAAGCCAGAGCAAAGACTGCCTAAACTCAAGTACGTTTGCTTTGTTCTGCACCTTATAGTCAGTCTCTTATTGAGAGATTCATGTAACAACCCCTTTTCTGGCTAATTACAACAGATGGAATAAAGGGGAAGACTGGTAACATGCCCCTTCGGGGCAGCAATGGGCTGAAGGAAAGAAGCCCTCTGCAGCAGATGAACTCCCGTTAAGTTGCTACCTGGTTCCTGTGTACCTCTAAGCCGATGCCATGTGCTGAGGACACGGCAGGGATTGGGGCAGCCTGAAGGTAAGGTAGCCATCCGTGCCCCCTCCACCCTTTCCAGCCTTCCTCCCTCTCCAAACACACTACACAGAGAGAACGCAGCAATAGAGCAGAAAGGGAATTGGCTGCCAGAGCACAATACCACAAGAGCCTCTCCTCTCACACATTGGCAGATGCAAAGACAGAAATCAAAGGAGAGGCAAGGGTGGTTGCAGAAAGCTGCTCTGGGGAGACACTGTCCCCTACCTCTTCTTTGCTTGCTTCTGGTGGCTTCTGGCCACCTGTGCTATCCCTTGTCTTGTAGAGACATTGCTCTATGCTGTCTCCAAGATAGTATGGTGCTCTGTCTGCATGTTCTTTACATCCTCATACTTTCACAAGTGCTTGTTCTCAAATTTCTCGCCCATTAGGACAACATGGGTCACTGGGTCACATTAAGCCTGTGTGCCCTCCTCTCAGTTTGCTCATCTCTGCAAAAACAATACACAAAACCTATTTCCACATGGCGTTATATTTCTAGGTTCTGTGTGAAGAAGAAATTTTGGGAGGGGAGACAATATTTAACTCACAATTGGTATCAAGACATGACTAGAAGTTTTGGTCCTAGGTAAACAACTGCTTTCCAAACTCCCTTTGTGGACTTCAGAGAATGACTGGGAAAGGGCAGGACTGGGAGAGGGTGTGGCTTGTAGAGGGTGGGGCCAGGGGAGGGTGGGGTCAGGGGAGGGTGGGGCTTAGAGAGGCGTGGCTGGGAAAGGTGTCTGCGGCTATGGGCTGGACCCAGCACCACCTTCCATCCTCACTGCTAGCTCCCTTCCCTAGCTGTACAAAGTGCAGCTCTTTCCCCCAACAGCAGCTAAGGAGGTCTTCGAAAGGATTCTCTTCTTGTAACACATTATCAATCAAATACAGAGTCAAATCTGATGATGCATAAGGCCCAACAGGATAAAAACAGAATCAAGATTTGCTCAAGATTAAGTCATTCTTTAACTCAGTTTATCTGTTGGATTCAACTGGATTTCTGATTCTGTCCATTTTTTTTTGTTACTCTGGGTAATTATGTGCTTATTTTGATATCAAAGTTATAGCCAGAATTATAGGAGGCTTAGACCCCAATGGAACTCTATGATTTTCTGAGCTATTATGCCCAAGGCTGAAGTGTTTCTAAGGATGGTAGTGACCTTGCCTGTTCTTGAGGTCACAGCAATATAGTATAGTTTTAGAATACAGTACTCAGGACACAGTAAAACTATCAAAGGAATGGCAATGAAGAGACAGAGAGAAGACAAGAATGTCCAAACTACCAAGAGAGGACTACCTATATGGATTTTGAAAGGGCCTTCCTCAGCCATGTGCCTCCAGGAAATTAGAAGAGCTAGGCAGATTAACAAACCTTGGAATGCTCCGGATTTACTTGACAGTAATATCCAAACTTTTCTCTGAAGTGGGGGCAGAGGGGGGAAGAGAACTTGTTTTGGTTTGAATTACCTAGCTATCTAATCTAATTTTAATGTTTAACAGGCATTTGCTCAAGATTACAAGTTAAATTATTTCAGAAGATATACTGTTCCAGGTGTCAATGGCTTATGCTATAACCCTAGCTACTGAGGAGATAGTTCAAAACCATCCTGTGCAGACAAATCTGTAAGACTCTTAACTCCATTTAACCACCAAAAAGCCTGAAGTGGAGCTGTGGCTCAAGTGGTAGAGCATTAGTCTTGAGCAAAAAATCTAAGGGACCGAATCTAGGCCCTGAGTTCAAGCTCTAGTACTGGCATAAAAAATAAATGAATAGATAAAATATCTTGAGGTTCTCAGTGTGATAGGAGGGAGTGAAATATCCTGATTTTTAGAACAGAGGATTGTTTTGTGATAATGTGCAATTTATGAAGAAGTCAGTTGAGAGTCCCAGAAGATAGTCTTGCTGCCATCTTCAGGAAAAAATAAGATATCTCAGATTTTAAATTTCAACACAGGACATCAGGAAGAGACCTCCATGGAGGGCAATTTCAAGTAAACCTGTCATTGATCTTTCTGTGTAGGCTGTGAGGCAGTGAGAGACATCACTATTGAACAGGTACCCTGGTGACAAAGTTCTCTTCGAGATAATTTGCTTTCTGTCGTAAGACCTGGGTTTAATAAACCAGTGAACAACCCATGCGCTCCATCCATCTGAAGAACAACTGGTCGTCTTGACCCATCTGCCCTTGCCTGCAGCACTGCTCTGGAGAGAAGATGAACTTGTGTTTGTTTAATCTGCTGTGATGCAGGTCCAACTTTCTCTGAACAATACTTTCAAAGCCCTAGAAAATAACCTGGAAAAAAAAAAACTAACTATCTAGGACCAGCTGAGAATTAGAAAACTCAGAGTTAATTATAATGATTCTTCAGGGTCACATACAATAGTTACAGAAACTACTTTAACTGGGCGGGTGAAACTTTGCTCTTTTATTTGTTCACATGGTAAGCATATAACACTAAAAATGGCATGTCTCCGGAGGAAGGAAATAAGAAAAAAGACATATTTGGACATGCTTTAGACTACGATTTATTTCTTCCATGGTTGTGTTTAATTTATGCACAATGCTGTGTCTTCATTAAAACAAGATTTAGAATTCCTTTCTTCTGAGAACTTATGACCTGAGATAATTTCAACATAAATCTACCAGACGTGGTGAACATAAATGAAGAGAGAGGGAGAAAGGTAATACATTTTATTGTTTATATTTCCTTGTGCTTTTGTTAAAACGTCATAATAAGTAACATTACTTTTATCATCAGAGCAGCTTATTAAAATAAATGCACTCTGGCAGTTTCATATAACAATCTCTTAGGATCCTGGAATAGATTGTAAAAGAATCGTTTTATAACCTAGTGCAGGTGTGTTTTGAGGAGCACTATTATCCCAGTTTTTTGTTTGTTTTTTGTTTTTGCCAGTCATGGGGCCTGAATTCTGGGCTTGGGCGCTGTCCCTCAGCTCTTCAGCTCAAGGCAAGTGCTCTACCACTTGAGCCACAGTGCCACTTCTAGTTTTCTGGTAGTTTATTGGAGATAAGAGTCCCATGGACTTTTCTGCCTAGGCTAGCTTTGAAGCATGATCTTCAGATCTCAGTCTTCTGAGTAGCTAGGATTACAGGCATAAGATATTCAGAGAAGTAAATGAAGGCATCCAAGGTCAATGTAGTTAATAGGAGATGAGAAGAAATCTGAAGGTCAAGTTTCACTTACAAGTCTATATTCTTTCTACTATGGCATGTGAGTATGGGAGAGAGTATAGGAATTCAGTTTATTTATTTATTTATTTATTTTGGGTCCGGTTGTGGGGCCTGAAGTCTGGGCCTGGGCGCTGTCCCTCAGCTCTTCAGCTCAAGGCTTGCGCTCTACCACTTGAGCCACAGCGCCACTTCCGGCTTTTTTCGTTTTTTGCTTATGTGGTGCTGAGGAATTGAACCCAGGGCCTCAGACATGCAAGGCAAGCGCTCCACCACTGAGCCATCTTCCCAGCCCAGAATTCAGTTTAGACAAGAAGAGACCACATTGAAGAGATTGTCTTCAAACTTGCCATTAGATCTTTGGCTATAATTAAATAGTATATATTTATAATTTTTTTCTAATTTTACTTGTCAAAATTGCTTTTACTAAAATTAAAAATGTTTCCTGTAATAGGCCTGAATGCACACATAAAGAATGTATAAAAATTAATTAGAATTTGGAATCACCAAAGTTCATTAACCCCTAAGTAACTACTGCGCCTAGAAGACAGTATTAATTATTAATTAGGAAGGGAGCCGCCCCCATAGATGGATTGTGTAATTTAGCTATTAGAGAGAGAGTTTCTACAAACACAAATCTTGATATTGGTAATGTTAGGGGAAAAAGGTTTAATTGTATTGTGTTCCCAATTCTCAACCTTTTGTTAATTTAAGAATGGGGCCTTGTTTGCTTTTTTGTGCCATTTCTTTATAACATTATAATGGTTTCCAGAGATGAGATGAAGGTCATGCACAAATTATGATAGATCACCACTGTCAAAGTCCAGTTTAAAAAAAAAAAGAGATCTTGGCTTTCAGCTGGGTACTGGTGGCTCACACCTGCCATCCTAGCTATTCAGAAGTCCAAGATCTGAGGATTGTGGGTCAAAGCCAGCCCGAGCAGGAAAGGCTCTGACTCTTATCTCTAATAAACTACCAAAAAGTCAGAAGTGGAGCTGTGGCTCAAGTGGTAGAGCATTAGTGCCCATGCCCTGAATTCAAGCCCCAAGACTGGCACACACACACACACACACACACACACACACACACAATAAGTAAATAAATAGCTCTAAACTACCAAAAAGTCAGAAGTGGAGCTGTAGCTCAAGTGGTAGAGCATTAACCTACAGCAAAAAAAGTCAGGGATAGTGCCCATGCCCTGAATTCAAGCCCCAAGACTGGCATACACACACACACACACACACACACACACACACACACACACAATAAGTAAGTAAATAGCTCTACTTTTCCTTTTCCCCCTGTACATCAGCTGAACTTACTATCTTTGCCCCTGCAGAAAACACAGAGAGTCAGGACCATATTATTGGTCACACAATAAGGTTTTTCTCACCTCCTTGGCCAACTTACAGTTTCTACCATATTTGTTCAAGGAAGCTTGAATCTTTGCATCCCTATTTGCTTGACACAAAACTTTGGAAAGACTATTAATCTCCTTGGGCTCTAGTTTGTCATCTCGTAAGATTTTTGACAAGGTCAAATGTGAGCAAAATCTATGAAAACTTTTATAACTCTTGTTGTGTGTATCAACTAATAAATGGTAGCTAAAATATAGTTTGTGTAATTACCTTTAGAATCATTACCATAACCCTCACTCAATGTTTTCATCAAATGGCTTAAAGCTCAAAATTAATTGAGTGAAGGAAACCTTATCATTCTGTGACTGATGGGAATCACTCTCCACCCACTAAAAGTAGTGGTAGCCCTAAAAAATGCATATGATGAAAATTTACCTAAACAGTTATAGTCTACCTAGGTATCATTGGCCATAAGGATTCTAGGCCCACAGTAAGACATCTGCTTTGGATTCTCAGAAGGAGTATACCTAATGTCTGTGTACAAGGTCATCTAGCTGCTTGGACAAGTACACAGTTTTTACTTTGTGAACATAGATCTATTTCAACCATGCTTCCCGGGTCAAGTTCCTTTTACAACATTCTGACTATCAACATGTGTTGGTCAGGTCTGGTTCCTGCCAATTTCTTTTTTTTTTTACACTTTAAATTTATTTTTTCCTGCCAATTTCTGACTTCCCAAGGTTGTCCAGTCCACCAACCTGCTATTTCTCTCACACACTGCCTCAACACAGCATCACGTCATCTAGCTCAAGAATTTTCAGAAATCAAGTCTTAGGTGTTACACTTTTCTCTGCCCCCTTATATCATCACAACAGGAACCTCATAAATATATCAGTTGTTGGATTAAAATTCATTTACTCTGCAGCAGTAGTACTCACTAGACACTATGTTGGAAATGAACTATACCATTTGTGGTTGGGTATGGGAGGGAAAAATTGGGAGACAGAGAGGTGAGGGAAGGGGTGACATTGTCTAAAAAGAAATAGACTCGTTGCCTGACTTACATAACTATAACCCTCTGATCATCACCTTGTAATAGTAAAAACTAAACATTTTAAAAAATTCATTTACTCTTAAACAATATCAAAGAAGCTGGTGATACTTCTTGGTATTAGAACCTTGATTTCTAGTGTGTGTGTGTGTGTGTGTGTGTGTGTGTGTGTGTGTGTGTGTGTGCGCGCGCGGGCCATACTAGGGCTTGAACTCAGGGCCTGGGTGTTGTCCTTTTCACTCAGGACTAGCACTTTACTACTTGAGCCACAGATCCACTTCCAGTTTTTATCTGCTTAGTTGAAGACAAGAGTCTCTGAGATTTGTATGGCTGGGCTGGCTTTGAATCATGATCTTAGATCTCATCTCCCAAGTAGTTAGGATTATAAGTGTTAGCCACCAGCCCTCATCTTTCCTTCCTTTCTTCCTTCCTTCCTTCCTTCCTTCCTTCCTTCCTTCCTTCCTTCCTTCCTTCCTTCCTTCCTTCCTTCCTTCCTTCCTTCCTTCCTTCCTCTTGCTTGTTTGCTTTCTTGCTTTTTTAAGATGGGTAAGTTGAGGTCATTTCTAGGAGTATGAAACAAATTGTAACATTCTCCTCCCCAAAATGTAATTATGCCTATTATTTTCAAGAGCTTATGGCTTTCCTAAACCTCTAATTTTTTAAGAATAGGGAATCATTGTCTTAGAATCAGAGGGACATTATGCAGATTTTTAGCCATAAAGGTATATAAGCAATATTTACTGTGCTCAATAAAGCTCAATCAAGGATTCACTGTGCTTCCTAGGGAAATATTTTTATGTGTTCAGTGCCTTCATGTCTATTCTGCACAAGAGCAATTTCCACAATCAACCCAAGTCCTGGCAACAATTTTCTCTCAACTGTAATGCTCAACTACGTTTCCCTAGATGGCAAAGAAAATGAATTCTTTTTCAAGGAAGTCTTTTTCTTTGCAGACAAACCATCTAAAAAGAACAGTGAAGCCACACAGGTAATGGGCTCCCATAAATAATTAGCATGACAGAGCATTTAAAGACTGGATAGACTTAATAGTCTGATCTGCAAGGATCTTTTTCCTAATTCTAAGTGGAAGTTGGTGACAAGAAAAGTGAAGAGTTAAGAACGGAGAAAAAAGCTCTTATTATTAAAAGTATCTTGGTGAAGGGGTAGAAGACAGTAATTTAGTTATGCCAATGACAAAGGGAGTTTGATTGGGTTGTGAGTAAGAGAGCAAGAATGAGAGAGAGAGCAAGAGATTGTGTGTGTGTGTGTGTGTGAGAGAGAGAGAGAGAGAGAGAGAGAGAGAGAATGAGTTTAGCCTCAAATTAAGAAATACAATAATTAACATTTATAAGGAATGGTGATACATGAAACATTGATGTGAATAGCAAATTCTTTTTTAAAATTAGGTAACCTGAATACTAAGTAATTGAAGGATATTCTCTTTGTAGTGGTCAAATAGCAGAGAGAGACAAAGTTGAAATGAATATAAAACATCAGGAGGTCTGTATAATTAATCAGCAATCCTACAAAATATGCTATAAATTGGAGCTCTAATTATACCATGGTGCTTAAAAAATGGGAAACTGGACATTTCATATAAGTGTTCGGGTTTATTTCTTAGCATCTGTCTCTAGCATAATGTAAAGTGCACTGTAGAAAATGTAGCTGGGAAATTTAATGCTTTTGTTGTGGCTATTCACAAACTAATTGCCACATTTTTACAAAGTCTTAATAGTCACATTGCAGTGAAATATCAGAAAAAAGTATCACGTCATTCTTGAAAGTGTGTTTCAAAGAAGAAAACCTTAAAAGTCACTAGGAAATAAAATTTGTATGGATCTAAAATTTTCCAGGATCCATAATGTACTTATAAAATTAAGCAGAAATTTTACTTTAAAACATATTGTTCCTTTGCAACTTTCAATGCTAGTACTTTCCATAAACTATATTCTTTTTTTTTTTTTTTGTCAGTCGTGGGCCTGAATGCTGGGCCTGGGCGCTGTCCCTCAGCTCTTCAGCTCAAGGTTAGCACTCTACCACTTAAGCCACAGCACCACTTCTGGCTTTTCCTGTTTATGTGGTGCTGAGGAATCGAACCCAGGGCCTCATGCATGTGAGGCAAGTACTCCACCATTGAGCCACCTTCCCAACCCTATAAACTATATTCTTTGAGGAATTCATTGATAAATTCTTTATAAGTTATTTATAAAGAATTCAAATTTTTGCTTAGTGTTTTTGTGTGTTACATTAAAGGTGTTTATAGTTTGGAAAACTATTTTTTTTTTTTTTTGGTCCAGTCGTGGGGCCTGAACTCTGGGCCTGGGCGCTGTCCCTCAGCTCTTCAGCTCAAGGCTAGCGCTCTACCACTTGAGCCACAGCGCCACTTCCGGCTTTTTTCTTTTTGCTTATGTGGTGCTAAGGAATAGAACCCAGGGCCTCAGACATGCAAGGCAAGCGCTCTACCACTGAGCCTCCTTCCCAGCCCCTGGAAAACTATTTTAATAAGAATTACAAAGTACTAGATCCTTTTGACAACTTATGTTAAACCATTGAATTGATTTCACCAATTTTTGCATTCCCACATACTTGTAGCTATTATCTGACCTTTAAGGTGAGCCTTCCATTATTAATTTGTGGGGTTATGGGGTGTGTGTGTGTGTGTGTGTGTGTGTGTGTGTGTGTGTGTGTGTGTGTGTGTGTGTGTGTGTGTGTGTGTGTGTGTGTGTGTGTGTGTGTGTGTGTGTAGGTCCTCGGCAGTGTCCTTAATCTTTTTAGCTTAGGACTTGAGCCACAGCTCTACTTTGCCTTTTTTGGTGCTTAATTGGAGGTAAGAGTCTCATAGACTTTCCTGCCTTGGCTGGCTTTGAACCATGATCCTAAGTTATTGGCTTTCTGGGTAGTTAGGATTACAGGTGTGAACCACTGGGCCTGGCTCCATGATTAGCTTTTAAGAATTTTAATTATCATTCTTATTTGTGTAGCCCTTTCCAAACAATAAAATAAACACCAAGTCTTTTGTTGTTTGTCTGGTCTATGGTTTAGACTGTCCATAAACAAGGCAGGTTTTTCCTGAGCACTTCCTACATATACAGATTGCTCTGTGACAAAGTATCCTATGAAGTAACCAAAAGGAAAGAAGCAACATCACTCCAAATACATCTTTCCTTTGGGGTGAACATCTGCTGTTACCTCCTTACCACCGATTCCTCTGTCCAGTAATAAGAAAGGTAATGTCTGTTTCCTTACTCTCTGACCATACTGCCAGTACAGTGTGTTCATGTAATTCAGGTACATCCAATGGGAGACTGTATCATGCTCTTGGTCACACTGATTAGTTACAGGATGGGCATGTGATCCAGTCTTGGCCAATCAGAGTAAATAGGTACAAGCCTAAGGGGTGACTGTACAATGGACTAGGAAAGAGGTTATGTGCTTTTTGCTGGAATTACTACTTGCCTGAGAATGAAACCAATAGAAATAAAGACTTCTACCTTAAGGACCAAAACATGGAATTGTAAGATTTAAGAACCAAGAGCTTCCCCTTGAAGAATGACCAAAAAAAAAAAAAAAGTTCAGCTAGGTACTGTGGCTCATACCTGGAATCCTAGCTACTGAAGAGGCTGAGATCTGAGGATCATGGTTCAAAGCCAGCCTGGGCCAGAAAGTCCATGAGACTCTTAGCTCCAATTAACCAACAGAAAACCAGAAATGGCGCTGTGGCTCAAGTGGTAGAGCACTAGCCTTGAGCTGAGAAGCTGAGGGACAGCACCCAGGCCCAGAGTTCAAGACCCACAACCAACCAAAAAAAAAAAAAAAGAAAGAAAAGAGAGAGAGACAATGATGATAGTTGTAAGGCTATAAATTTTGCTAAAGATTGAGTTAAAATGGGTGTCTAGCTATGTGAGTTATAATTCAATAAATTTGTTATATGTGTTAATGTAAGCATGGAACAAACATGTGAATCAATCAAATGAGCAGAGTACCCAGAAAAATGAGTTAGGCCAATTATACCTGACTCCCTCTTCTTCTGCCTCCTCCTTATGCTATGAACCCATGCATTATGGTCCTCTTCCCCTCTGTATTTAAGATGTATGCCAGACCCCAATTAACGTAGGCTCCATGGTTTCCGTCATTTGTAATTAGTACATGTCTAGGATAGTTCTAGCAGAGGATCACAATAGCTCAGTAGCTATGTGCACATGACCACATAAAATGATGCTAACTGCAATGAACTCCAAGAGATGGAAACAAGAGTTTGTTCCATTTTTTAGTGTACTTTTTCCAGTTATTTCTTTTTTCTTTCATTTTTTCCCCTTTGGTTTATTCCCTCTGGTCACTGTTTTGGATTTCAGAACCTCCCCCCACCTTGTCTTTTTTTTCTTAATGTTTTTTATTGTAAAAATACTGTACAGAGGGGTTACAGATGTTATATGAGTAAGGTGATGAGCACATTTCTTATCAAGCATTGTTGCCTCCTAACAACCCTTTCTTCCTTCCCACCTCCCCAATTTCCCCCTCCCCAAGTTGTTTTCAACTTAGTGTCTTGTTCATCTCATTGTTACAATGGGCCAACCTGTATCCTTATTTAAACATTTTGTTTTTTCCCTTTCCCTCCCCAAATTAGAAAAATGTATATAAAAATGTATATATGCAGGGCACCGGAATCAAATACAATGAAAACAGGGTTATACCTTGGGGGAAGAACATACAAAAGAAACAAAAAAATCACATAGTATAAGTATATTTAAAAACAACAGCAACAAAAATAATACCTCTTGTGTCCCTATCTTGGGGTTCACTTCACTTAGCATCATCTTATAAGGTCATATGTATATAGCTTTTGACCTTTTCTGCTTGTCCTAGACAAATACTAGTTATTGCAAATAAGGGAAACCATGTGACCTATGTTTCTTTGGGCCTGGCTTACTTCACTTAATGTAATTCTTTCCAAGTCTTTCCATTTCCTAACAAATGACGCGGTGTCATTCTTTCTGATGGAGGGATAGAATTCCATTGTGTGTGTGTGTGTGTGTGTGTGTGTGTGTGAGTGTGTGTGTGTGCATATATATATATATATATATATATATATATATATATATATACATATATATATATCACATTTTCTTGATCTATTCATCTACTGAGGGGCATCTGGGTTGGTTCCATATCTTAGCTATGGTAAATAATGCTGCAATAAACATAGTTGTGCTGGTAGCTTTAGTTAG